>NC_135498.1:28305957-28652207 GCF_052857255.1 Amblyomma americanum
CATAACAGGTTCAAAAGTCGTAGGTGCTTAGATGATAGCCTGTTCGTGCTTACCTAGTGCATAGAAATAGCTAAGGCGGAAAACAGACCTCTGTATTTAGCCTTCCTGGACATAAGTGGTGCATACGACAACATGAACAGGGAACTCCTGTGGAACATATTAAAAGATGAAGGTATCGGTCATGAGGTAATTGATTTTCTACCGGAAATATATCGAGAAAACAAAGTTGAAATAACATGGGAAGGGAATAAGAGTACGACAACTGTCGAGGTACACAAAGGATTAAGGCAAGGTTGTCCTCTATCACCGCTGCTGTTCATGCTTTATATGATAAGTATGGAAAGAAGGCTACAAGGAAGCAATCTAGCAATCTGTCATATACATTTGGCGGAAAGGTTGTTGAGCAACGACTACCAGGTTTAATGTATGCGGACGATATTTTACTGTTAGCAGATAGCCAAGAAGATTTTCAAACTCTGGTAAATTGCTGTGGAGACGAAGGAGACAGTCTAGGTTTCAGTTTTAGCGCAACTAAGTCCGGTGTGATGATTTTCAATGACACAACTGACCAGGAGCTTACAATACAAAGCCATGAATTACCCCGAGTGGCCGAATACAAATATCTCGGGGTATGGGTAAACGAAGGGTAGATGTACACAGAAAAGCACGAACAGTCTCTTACAGCAAAAGGGCGAAGAGATGCTGGGATAATGAAACATAGGGCATTGTGGGGGTACAACAGGTATGAAGTACTGAGAAGTATTTGGAAAGGAATAATGGTGCCATGGCTTACTTTGGGGAATGCGGTTCTGTGCTTAAGGGCTGAAGTTCAGTCACGATTAGAAGTAAATCAGAGAGCTGTTGGAAGATTAGCACTAGGTGCCCACGGGAAAACCACAAACGACGCAGTACAGGGGGATATGGGCTGGGCATCGTTCGAAGCTCGGGAGGCTCAGAGTAAAGTACTATACGAAGAACGCCTGAGGAAATTGGACGATAGCACGTGGGCAGCTAAGGTATTTAAATACCTATACAGAACGAGCGTTGAACTGGCGTTGAAGTGGCAGAAACGAACTAGAAAGCTGACCAGTAAGTTTGCCAGACACGAGGAAGGAGAAAGAAAGAGCATTAAACGACAGGTTAAAAATGGAGAAGGTAAAAATTGGATAGATTCAATGTAACAGAAGCATAGTGTAGAACTATAGCGATACTGGAAAAGGTAGATTAGGAAGGAAGCGTATTATGATAACTCAAGAGGCAGTGCCCTACTCTTTGAAGCTAGGTCATTATGTCTTAGAACGCGCAGCTACGAAAAGAAATTTAACGAAGCAGATGACACATGTGCTCTGTGTGGTAAATCTGTAGAAATAATAGAACGCTTCATACTAAAATGTGATGGTATTCATCCCGATGTCGATGCAAGCACAGTCACTCTTCCTGATGCCCTAGGGTTTAGATATAACAATTGTCATGTAAATAAATATGCGGTGGAAATTAGCAAAAAGCGATTGGAAGATTGGTGGCTCAGAACCAGAGAGGTGACATAAGGTTAAAAGTGCAGGAAGACGTATTTAAAGAAAATGGCGAATTTTAATAACTTGCAGCACAGTTAAAATAAAATAAAGGTGAAAGAAAGCTGAGCATGGTGGCAACTACTATCACCACGTTTCAAAGGGGACGCTCCTACCTTCCATCCATCCATCCCTCCATTTCAACCGTTCCAAAGAGTTACCAACAAGGACATCATTTTCATGGTTGTTGTTGTTGTCAGCCTATCAAAAGATGGCACATACCCACACTGGGTTGTTTTCACTGCGCTGACGTAAAGTAATCTAGGTGGTGCCGTTCACATCGGTGCCGCAACTGAGGGCGTTTCGGAACTGACCAGCGCTGTAAACAAGATGCTACTCTCGTCACAGCTTTACTGTCAACCCCATCTCATGATCATATAAAAATATGCTCGATTTCCGCGACGCCTTCAGCAGCGGAGAAAGCAGACGCCAGGCGATCGAGCCGCATTGGGCAGCAGCAGCAAAGCGGCTATGAGAAGAAATTTGCTTGTATCCAGCAGCTCAGTATTGGCCAACGACTCTCAAAATTGATTCATTTTTGAATTTCTACTTCCCAGAGCATGGTATGAACGCGAACAAACAACAAACTAGCGCATTTTTCTGACGCTAGCGGCCGGCATCCAGACTGGCTGGCAGGCCGCTTGTACGGCTCAGGTCGTCGCAGTACATTGCTAATATCGGGGGACCAGAGCGCTTTCGAGGGACAAGCGCGAGCGCAGGAGACGCGGCCAAAGCACACGAAACACTCTAAAATGCGCGAACGGCGTCATTCCCAAGCGTTCTCATTTCAAAAGAGAATCGAACGAGAAGGCGACCCGCAGGTCGCCCTTGAAAGTGTGAACATCGGTGTTGAGCTGCGGTGTAGTCGCAGGCGACTGCTGGTCGAACAAGCTGGTGCTGCTGACGCGCCGCCAAGCTTCAAGATTGATTCCCCTCGACAGCCTAAATTACTGATAGCGCAGAGATGCACAGAGGCGCTGTTAAACTAGCTTTGAGAAACAGCGTGTCCCCGACGGTGCTGAAACGTCATGCATTTAACTACCGGTCGAAACAGTGGTGTCTACTGCAGTGTGTCCGCAAGTTCGGCACTTACACGTATTGACTAAAATGCGAGCACAGAAATTCGTCTTGGCAGATGATAAAGAACATAACGCACATCTAAACACACCTCTTGCTGGAGACTGCGCTCCGCAGAACCCAGAGCGCTGCGGAGCAATAAAATGTCTCGTCCATGTGCGAAGCTCCGTAACGATGTCATTATTGAAGGACGTTCTAAGGTAACACACTTAACCAAAGTGGGAACAGCAGGCTAACGGAATAAACACAGGTTCCTGAAGCTACGGCGCTACGGCACTCCACCAAAGTGCAAATTCATGCGGCGCGCCGACGCCGTAATTCCTCCATGCCGTACAGCGATACAGCCAGTGCTGTGGCATGTTGCAAGTTGCGCGTCCGCGCCATAAGTGTCGCCACGGTCGGAACGATTGCAGCGATCCTGGTATCTGGCAGCAAACGCGGCTGGAGTCAATGACACAACGCGTCTGCGCCGCCAGTGCCGCCGCGGGCAACGCTGCAGCGCAGTGGCAGCAGACGACAGCGACCGGCGCAAGCATAGCGAGCAAAGTTTTGAGCAATTTATGTTTTTACCGCCAACTCCCAGGCACCGCCACCGTCGCATTTCAAAATCGTCCCCATTGGCTCTACGGGAATGTCACGCCCTTGATACAGCTAATTCTAGTACACTCTAATACAGCTGTTGTTGTTGTTGTCCACATACTATGGCACATGCCCACATAGGGGGATTGGCCAAGAATTGGGGGGCAGAGAGAGTTTTTGAGGTAAATAATTCCTGGACGAAATTAAAATGCTAGAAAAGCACACGTGCTGGGTCGACCGCTGCAGTCGTAGCCGACACGAAGCCAATCCAATTGTAGCCATTGCAATTTTACAAGGGCAAGTAGAACTCGTGAGGTCGCCGGTGCTTCGTCAATTTCAGTGCGTGGCGAGCCTGGACTTTCCACGATGTCGGGCGGTTTTCTGAGCGGCGTGTACAACAGCGTTTTCAGGAAAACGTCAACATTTGCGCTTGCAACGATTGTGGGCGCAATCTTCTTGGAGCGCATATCGGACGTCGTAGCGGAATCAATCTTCGACTCTGTGAATAAGGGGGTAAGTACGAATGTGCAAAACCAGTGCCTTCGTTCCTAAATACTACGAGAAAAAACGACGCTGCACTAGTATGGCTTTTTGTTTTCAAGTTTGGCTAAGCGTCTGTATTATTTCTTTCAGCCCCATTCAATATCTGCTGGCACGTAGGGCACACCGTGCGTTCAGAACAGTATTGTGCGGGATGAGTTGACATGAATATGACACACTTCGCGGGGCGGAATCTCTTTGTCGGATAATGACGTGCATATCTGTAAACCTGCATACTGCACAGTGGTAGAAATGACGTCTTCGTAGCAGTTGAAACTCAAGCAACATTTTTTTTTTGTTGTTGATATAGGACCAGCCTTAATATTGTCACGCTTGCCTCAGAGCAACGCTTATATAACGATCGTTTTTTTTTTTCTGGTTGTACATCGCGGGATGAAAATGATTTCTCTGGTAAAGGAAACCCTGTGAACTGTATTGCCAAATGAAGATAAAATGGTCGAGTGCACTCAAACCATTCTATCTGCACTTGCAGAAGCAGTGGAAAGACATCAAGAAGAACTACGAGTAGAGGCCGTGCGGATGTTTGCAAGACTTCAGAAAGAAGCACGCACCGTTACTTCCCGAAGAAATGGACCCTAGAACAGCTGGAGCCGAGTTCACCATTTTCATTAAGTAAATGTGACATTCACATTGCAAATGTCTTTCCTTTCTTTTATTTCGACATATTTTGTGTAAAGACCAAGCTTCGGTTTATTAACGATTCATGCATGTGCATCTCCCACACACTTACAATGGCCGCAATACTTTCAAGCCATTTTGAACTACAGGGACTTACACGTTTTTATGTGCCGGATATTAAAAAATTCCTGTGCGCAAAATACTGGCCTAATTGAGAGCAAACGCTACTCACAAGGTAGAATATTATTGCCTAAGTTGTTTGCGATCTACATAAACATCGATACTTGCCTGTATTTGGTGGGATTAGCGGGAAACTGTTTTCGGCTACGAGTACAGTTTTTGCAGACGCGAGCCAAGCAGCCGGTCTCACAGGCTGCGCCATCTGCTTGACGGCGAGGCGGACGACGTCTCGGCTCGGTGGATGCGAGAAGCGCGCTCTCTTCGAAGATGAGGTTCGCCTGCCCACCGGAATTAATATCACAAGGAACATCACTGCTTCTGCTACTAAATACCGCAGTGATAATGTGACATCAACAGCATTGCACATACTCATAAGTCGTCTCTTGCGAGTTGCATGTTCATCCACAGATGGCGCAGCCTGTGAGACCGGCTGCTTGACTCGCATCTGCAAAAACTACTCGTAGCCAAAAGCAGTTTCTCGCTAATTCCACCAATTACAGGCAAGTACCGATGTTTATGTAGATCTCAAACAACTAAGGCAATAATATTCTACCTTGTGAGCGCTGTTTGCTATCGATTAGGCCAGTATTTCGCGCACAAAATTTTTAAAAAATCCGGCACATAAAAACACAAGTCCCTGTATTCAGGCCCCCAAGCAAAGCCATGCTGAATCTCAAAAGATGTGAGCAGGATTAAAATACAGAATGTTAGCCAACCGTGAAAACAAGAAATTGCAGACAAATTTTCTTTCATGTTTTTACTTCGCAAATGATTTTGAAACCAAGAACCTGGAGTATTACAATAAATGATCACGATGACAAAACAGTGCTTATCCTAGGACACCATTATTTTTTAGTGTTTATTATGTAGGTGTGTATTCTTTATATACAGAAACATTAACCATCAGAAATAGACTTAAAAAGAGAAGCGATGAGCATGATCCGACGTGATGACACAGCCTTGCAGATGTGCTTATCCACATCACCAAGTTGGTGCAGTGTTGGCAAGTCTCCTCATGCGCCTGGAAAAAAGAAAAGATATTTGCATTTTTGTGAAAATGAGTTGAGTTTTGTAGCCTCTTCCTGGAAGCATTCACTAAAACTGCTTGTGCAGTTTTTTTTTTAACAGCAGCTAAGCCATGCAGACAGCAAAGGCCTGCCTTGAGCAACATGCCAAAAAGAATCTGCGATCAATACTTCAAATTTATAACTAATTCAGTAACACCACAACCTGTAAGCATCTTCCCTTTTCAGAATGTTCAAACAAGCCGAACTTTCAAGCGGCACTGTGTCGCGGCACTGTGTCTATGGTGGGTATCACAGTAAATGCCAAACTGTGCAGTTAAATGTTCTCAGCTAAGTGTTATAGAGGACAAGGCATGCATGGGCCACGATAGTAAAGAATTCCAGTATAATTTCAACCACCTGGGGGTTCTTTAATGTACACTGACATCGCACAGCACATGGGTGCTTTTTCCGTTCCAGCTTTATGAAAATGCGACCGCTACAGCCTTGGGCTCAGCAGCCAAACAGCAAAGCCATAATGGTGGGCAAGTTTAAAGAACGGGCATTTTTTCGACCGCTACGGATTTTAGAGTCTTTCACGGTACAGTTTCCGCAGTATTTTGTTCCAGCACAAACTTTAAATTTTTTCATTTTGTGGCCTCAATGAGGGTGATTTCTATGGGCAACCTGTGTTTGCAATGTCACATGCTGCACGCGAGTCGACATTTGCTCTGCGTTTGCTAAAAGAAAAAATTTCAAGCTCATTTTTGACATTTCATACAATGATCCACGCCATCATTAACAGTCTGCAGTTTAGCCAATCGCCGTGTGCCCAATAGGTTTTGTGACAGCATCCATGATATCATACTTTGGTCGAAGCATAGCTTCAGTTTTATGGCATTTTTGTTGTTTTAAAATACTTCTCGTTATCTTGTAAAATGGTTTTTTTTGTGCTGGAGATTGGGAACTCTAAGAAATCTGATGTGATTATCAATATGTTAACAAAAAAACCGTTGGAATAGCATTTTAACAGCAGCAAGATAACAAAGAAATTACGGTACATTTAAAGCCTCTTGCAATTACAAGCTGCCGCTAAAGCCAAAAGGAAAACTGAATGATGCTCACTAAAAATTACTTTTCAACAGTTTGGTGAACTCAATCATGCAATGGAAGCATTCTCCTCTATGGGGACATACATCTAGGTCGGCTTCACAAGTTCCACTGGTAGTTTTAGAGCACCTCGCTCTGTGACTGAGCGCTCTCTAACTCCAAGGGTGTGGGCTGTCACTTCTAAAATGGCTGGACCATGTTTGCCTGATGGTTTGGAACATTGTCAGTCGACTCTGGGAATTTGTTTGCATTTTGGCCAGCGGCACCAGATCGATAAATTACGCTAGTTACACTTCTCGTCCCGATTAATTCGAAAAGCGGTTGAAGGAACTCTGACGATGGCGAAATGTATATGGCAGTCCAAAGCGTGGCAACCACAGCCATATTTATTCATCGGAAAATAATTAAGAGTCCTGGTAGGAAACGAGCATCCTTTGAGACCACAAAAAGCGTTCAGAGACACGCAAGCAGCAGTTGCTCTTCGTTCCTCTCGATGTGCGTGTCATGTGCGCCGCGTGGGTCCCTACATGTATGTCCCCATAGAGGAGAATGCTTCCAGAGTCATCTCACAAATGGTCAAGAACTGCCTATTCACTGTAACCAAATTTTGTGTCCACGGACGTTTGTTTCATCTGAGATTCCATGCTACAGCCCTAAAGTACAGTTGCATCACCTTTATTTGCACTAATTGAGCATTCATTAGTTTTAATTGCATATTTCAAGCTCCCTGCTGCACCAGACTACCAGCACACACGTCGATGCGCACAAGGCAGGTATGGGAATATCGACGCGGCAATGGCACCGTGTGTGGCCACGAAAGGTGAAAGTGGCAAGGGGACAAATTGCGTGCCGTTTACCTAGCCCGCTCGCACTGGGGATAACTTGCCCAAACGAACAGTTGTGTGCGTGCCGAAATCCAAAACTACCGAACCGTTTGCTGTTCGGTTTGCCACTAGTGAGTCAGGCCGCACGCGAGGGCGTCATTTTATTGCTTGTTATTTCCATTTGCCTCCGACTTGTGGCTTCGCGGTTGTATCGTTGCGCGTTTTCTGAGCTGCGCACGTGAAATCATGCCATCCTGCAGGGAACTACACAACATGGGGCGAGGCAGGAGGGGATATGCATCTTATATTCGGAGTCAACACTTTTTTGGCCAGCGAGAGGTGCGAGCCTGGGGGTCGACATATAGCAGCAATACAGGGTTATTGATTGCGTGTTATGACCTTTGTGGAGTCTTTAAGGACGTGTTCACAAAATTTCTGTGTAATTTGCACACCCCACTTTTGAGGCCTTAATTTATAGAAAAAAAGTGCGCAAATTAAGCGAGCAAGTACAGCAAATACCATAATAAAAAGTACATTAAACACAATTTTGCTCAGCACACATTGTTCATAGTGGCACTGCTCCCAATGTTACCTGCCATTACTCACTGACATTTTTTGATGTAGGCATTTTATTCCCTAAGCCAATTCAGGATGCAGGAGATCAACATGGCAGTGACCTGAGTGACACTGCTGTCTGTTTAATCTTGCATGAAGTGCATGTTGAGAGAGCTTCAAAGAATAGCTGCACTCATGACAGTAGATAAAACTTCCAACCAGTTGTCATGCATAAAAGGTCACCATACAGCCACAGGTTATGTTCAGTAAATCTCACCTCGTATTTCTGTCCTGGTCCCGAATCTTCTTTTCCATCTCTGCATCGGTCAGGGTCTCCAGGAATGGGCACCACTGATCGGCCTCAGTCTGAGTCCGGAATGGAAGCTCCACAGTTGGCAGTGGTGCCTCACTGGACACATACACAAGCAACGCAATCAGCCTAACTAAAAGAAACCTTGCAGCATGATAATGTGTGTGATTAGCAAGGACAAAGGTCCTTTTAGTTCAACAATGGCATAGAGGGAAAAAGATTTCCAGCTGCTGAAAGTAAGAAATGAGCACAGCAAAATGCAGTCAATGGCCTTGCGAGTGTGCTCGCACTTGGCACAAAACTGCCGATATCTCACCACAATGCCAGCCACAAAACTTTCTGGAACTGCAAACATAAGTATTGCAGCCAATAACAGGATTACTGCCCTCTTCTGCAGCCCACTTTTTACAAAACTATGGTGGCTACCCCACTTGTGAGGGGCTTAAAAACCACAATGTACGCTTACAACGGCCATATGTTGTCAACTGATGGTTTCAGCTAGAGTAATGATGCATTTGACATGCTGACGAAATCGGCTGCAGTTCCGATGAAGTAAAATAAAAAGGCAGTATACAGGCGATGAAACATTAAGCATGCCCCGATTATTAGACAAGACAATAAACTATGTGTGACAGAAGCTAGCTATTTGGTTCCTCTACCATGCACTGTCTTATTTTCTAGGGATATGTGACCATCAAAGCAAATTTACAGGTACTGCTGGGCCAGAACGACGGGTAGCCTTCAAATCATCTCTGACTGCACAAAGCACTTGTAAAGGACCAGTCCTACCCACCTGAATGCGTATGTGCGCTGGTGCCACGACAGCTGGCCGCGGATGCTGTAGGCAATGGCAGTGACAAATTCGCCACCCAGTCCCAGTTCTGAGCAAAGCTTGAGGGCAAACTGCTCAGGGCTATTCTCCTTTTCAGACATGTCCCACTCAAACTGGTCGACGAGGGAGATGTTGCCCACATGAATATTAAGCTGCACAAAACATGAAAGGTACATGAGTAACATTACCAATGCATTTCCAGTGCTGTTACTAAATTAATGTACATACAGGTGGACTAAATACTAGTCACATCAACAGCAGATGGGATACAGCTGTTTCGGGAATGTGAATTAGTTTTTTAACTGGCTGGCATATTTGTCACGGACAACCTGCTCTGCCATTTGACAGGAAACACCTCAACAAGCACCGCATACGGTGTTTAACATCCTGAGACTGCATGTGGGAGTAGGAGGGATGCCATGATGGAACGTTCTGGGGTAATTTTGACCATCCGGGATTTTTTTAAACACGTACCTACATTGCACAACACACTGGCATTTTTACATTTACCTCTACCACAATGTAGCTTGCCACGGCCAGGATTTGATCCTTGTGTCCTTGGGCTCAGCAGCCAAATGCCAAAGGCACTCGGCCGCCGTGGCAGGTCTAAACCGCTCAGCTGCTATACTTCAATAGGCATCACCAGCCTGTTATGCACTTCCCACCTTTAATTTTTTTGGAACTCCTGGAAATAAACTTTTTGCTTGATGCAGAGCCCAGGATATAAACACTTGCAAGAACCAGCCAGTCACAATTCACGTCATATCAGAAGCTCCACCCTTTCTATCACTTGTACCTGCCAGCTAGCTAACTCAGGCAACTTGCCTTGATAATGACACGCTGATCAGTCTGGTCATCCAAAAGGTTGTCGGTTGGAAAAGCATCAATCTGTTGGCGTATTGACTGAGAAATGGCTGTCACAAACGAAAGAGGAGGCAGGTCCAGATCATCACACAGGATTTCAGCAAACTGCTCCGGGGTAATCTGCGACTCTGCAATGGTGAAGACAAGGCAATACCATTAGGCTGAATGCTATGCAAAAGAGCACTAGTAGCAAGCAGTACTGATCATGATGATAGACATCACTGCTATACCTCTTAAGAGCGCTCGCATGTGCATAGCTCCAAGATCAAAACACTTTATACTATATAGAGTTTCAGTCCTGTGTGTTGCTTTTACGCACCCTTGGGGGTCCTTTTTTTCTTATCACAAGGGCGAGAAGCCCAGAGAAACAGAATTTAAATTTAGCTGTACACTTCAAAGTTTTCACTTTAGTTAAGCTTCCCCCTTTTAGCACTTCGGAACACTGCCCCAATGTAATTCAGGCTTAAAAATTAATGAAATATGCTGAACATGTTTTAAATACCACAAGGCACAGCAAGAACTACTGCAAACTTAAGAACTGCAAAGCAAGAATTACAGCAATGTGGCTGCAAACTCTACGCCTGAAAATTTTGTTCTTTTCATGCAATCAAATGGTCCTCAGACAATTATCTCCACAATTTTCATTAAAGCAGGCTTGCGTGTCAACTTAACCAAGGGGCTCTTAATTAAAAGGACTGTACAGTGGCATAGCCAACACATGCGTTTAGATCCGACAGCGACAACAATGACACCGAAGTGAAAGGCCTTCTGAGAGACAGAATGAACGCTAGGACTGGCCTGTTCACCCTTCCAGATTCTTATGACTACCTCGATTAGACTTTTTACATTTCATGGAGATGTGGGCCATTTCGCACTGGACCTTCGAAACCGTCCCCCTGGCCTCGACGTCGGTCATGCCCGAGGACACCAGCCCGACTACCGCCTGCCATCGTGTGTTCTGTTGCGCTCCGGCAATGCGACCCCAGCGCCTTCAGCGGAGCTGATGACCACGATGTCGACGACTGGTTTTCCTATGAACAAGTGGGTGCCTACAAGTAGGACGACTCATCAAACTCGGCAAAATCCTCCTCTATCTTGCCAATGTTGCCAACTAGTTGTTCCACCTCCATGAGGCCGAGCATACATGGGTTTCTTCCAGAACTAGTGCTGCTTTCAGAACCAGTGCAGGTGGACGAGCCATTTACCTACTACATCAAGGATATTGTCGATGTAAGGGCATAAACCCATCAGTGCCAGAAGCCGACAAGATCAACAACATTGTAAAAGGAATATTGACCAGTTTGTTCTTGGTACAAAATTGCTGACGTAGCACATATTAATACGTGAACATGATTCAATACAATCGTGGACCAGAAACTGGAAGCAGAAAACATCTGCAGTGCGGCCTGGGAAATCGGTGTACCAAAGCAGATTCTAGCCCTTTTTGCAAAGCAGCCAAAACAAGAACTTGTGTTATTTTGTTGCCATACTAAAGTCGCTCTTCACTACTGGATTCACTATTCTCCTTTCGCTTCAGGCCTTGTGGTGCCCTTGGCCTCAATGTCCTACAAGTGAAGCTGGATTCCACCACAGATGTGTGCCATAAAGACCACAAAAGGCATCCAAAAGTTGCATTGCCACACTAGCAAGCAAGATGGCTTTCCAGAAGACGAGCTTGAACAGTGGTCCTCGAACAAGGTGTCATGGCGCGTTCACATTCGGGCATTCAATCTCAAAGAGTAAGCAAAATTCCCAGCCTCTGAAATTGTGCCACACTCAAACTTGATGCATCCACACTGCTGGCATGCACGACTGCAAGGGCATGAAAGATGATGACCGGTGAGGGGTCAAGTGCAACCTCTTCCTTGCGCTCCTAACGGCTAATAGTGAGCAACAAGTTTTTTCGTCGGCAGAAATCAGTTCCAGATCAGCTGCACTTTCCAGATGCTATAAGAGCCTCACTATACAGCTTATAGAAACAACCTTTCTGCATTCTTTGCCTTGTGACAAAGAGAGCAACATGGCACATGACAGCAGTGCACTGGCTCTGCAATCTAGTCGACACAAACCCACCGTTTTTGTTCCAAGTGAACGTGTCGCGTAGCTTGTGTCCTTCAATTTCCATGTCCAGGCGAATGGGAACAAGCACCTCAGGCTGAGCAGAGTTCTCATGCAGTGTTGCTGGGTCCAGGTCATCGTACCTGAATGGTTCCATAATTTGCCATCATCACACCTCAGTCATTTTTATTATTCTATGCACGGATGCACAACAGTGAAATCAACACTTGGCACGTGCCAAGAAAAAAAGCCTGGTTTCAATGCCACTGGAAAAGCACAGTTGTCAATGAAGCATCCAGAGTTCAGAGAAAGTATCAAATAAAAAATGCTTCTAGTAAATTGGTTACACACAATACCTACAAAAGAAGACAGCAACGTGACGGCTATGACAGCTAGCATAGTGTACTTGCTTGAGCTGGGCACATTCATGTGTACGGCAAACTTGTTCACTCTTCACATGTTGCTATGCTCTCAGTTTCCTAACTCTTCCAAGTCCTGCTGCATATTTTTTCACCAGATCTCTTTTCTCTTAGCTTACCTCTCGCAGTAAGATACTGTAAAGATCCCAACTATATGCTTCATATATGGTTATTAATAGGCCCTAGCGGTGGCCACCTTTTTTCCTGCAGTTCTCAAGCCATGAAGGATTCAAGCCAGTCAGGGGAAAAAAAAAAAGGATCCTGCTCACTAGTAAAACGTGCACAGAAAGCAGTTAGGATTCATAACAACAGATACAGTGAGACGTACAAGAGTGGGAACGTGCGTATCTTCTTGTGTGCAATTCTATTCCGGTTCACTGGCGTGGAGCAGGGAACAGCGTCGAGGTGATGGGAGCTGTTTGGCAGAGTTGGCATCCATGTGGCACCACGCTTGGACTTGGTCTCCCTGATGAGGTGAAGCAATGCACAAAAGAGAACAAGTCCGTTAAAAAGAGAGAGAGAAAAAAAATCCGCTCACTCTTAAAGAGCATGAACACACTTTACTGCCACAATTTTGCACATAAATCAAATTGCATCGAGACTTTGTGGCTTTCACAAGCCTCAGTCACACAATCCTTATCCTAAATGTCAGCGTGGCAATACTGTACATGAAGTAAAAAAAAGAGCAATGGACTCTAAAGCGCAACAATGTTGCTATTTTCTCTTCCTTTCTCAATCTGCCTGTGGTGGTATGAACACAGTTTAATTATCATGAGGCTAGAGGAGGACAAAGTGTGACTGGAATTCGATGACAGTATGTAGTTGAGCTAGCTGGTGAATACTAGTAAACATGGCAGAAAACGGCATACTGAAAAGGGACAAGAAAGAGACGACACACAAAGCGTTGTGTGTAACACGCATCACAGTAATGTGAACCGAGGTCGCACAGTTACACTTAGGCTGCAAGGGGCGTAATAGTGGAAGGCTCCAGACCGGTTTTGCAAGGTGAGGCTGCTTTAAGAAACAAAAATTTCACAACCCAAGCACGTTTACATTTTGTCCAAACAAAGCGAGGTCACCACAGCCAAACACACACATAACAATGTACAGCATCAGAATGATGCAGCCACTGAGCTGCAACAATGAATTTAAATCACGATGACACTACCTTATTTGATATCCCTAATAACATACTTCATTTTGCTTCATTAACGGACACTATGCTAAAGTGGTCCACAATCAGATTTGGAATACAGCAGCTAAAAGATGGCAAAATGGTCTGGCATGATAATACAGTAAACCTGCAAAGTCACACAACAAATCTGGGTGGCGGCAGTCTTTTGATTGTTTCCATTAGGTGACATTGTAGCATTCACCAGAATGCAGGAAAATTTCACATTTGTAACACAAGACTGTAAGCAAAGTTATGACCCCCCCCACAAAGATAAAGAAAACACAATGCAATGCTTAGCACCTCTCCGCTTATCTGCCTTGCTTGCATGAATGGCACATCAGTGAAGCATATTTTCACTTTTTTATCGAAGCAGGACAATCACCATTTTATCAGCAGTCATTTCTCATCACAGATAAGCTCCTAAGTTCTGCCAGAATATACGATCTGTGGTACGCTGTGTTGTTCATGCTAGCAGTGCACTAACGACGAGGCACAAGAACAAGAAGTACGACGGGATCAGTGCCTCGTCCCGTCGTACTTCTTGCTCTTGTGCCTCGTCCTTAGTGCGCTGCTAGCATGGATCCTAACCAACTAGCCCAACAACAAGTATCCCACGGTATGCAAACGGCCCACTTTATATGGTGAATGAGTAGAAGTACTGATAAACAGACACAATGAAATGAACTAGCGGCATAAATTTTTCAGCAGTTCAGTTAGCTGAATTATGGGACCACTAGATTCAGCAGCCAGTATGAATTGAAAGAGCTGCAACATGTACACAA
Organism: Amblyomma americanum; assembly: GCF_052857255.1. NCBI lineage: Eukaryota > Metazoa > Arthropoda > Arachnida > Ixodida > Ixodidae > Amblyomma > Amblyomma americanum. The sequence goes on from NC_135498.1 coordinate 28,320,476, forward strand.
TAAAACAATTTGCAAAATTGTACTTGCCATTAAATCGGCCTACTCGACAAGGCGCCTAAAGCTAAGACACATTAAACTGAAACACTAAGTCCAGTTAGACAGATCGCCTCGCAATCTCTGAAACCAAAAAATTTCACTTTTGAAAACCAGCCCAAGACGAACAGCAATGCAACAACTGACATGTGCTCTTTTCCAGCCAGAAATGGCCAATCAGTTGCTTGCAGTGCTTTTCCACCAATCTTAGTTCCGTCACATTATGAACCATAACTGTTGCATCACAGCAAGGGCCAATTTTATATATTTTATTCAATCAGAACAAATGCTAACAATTTACAGTGTTGAATTTCCTTTATGTTTGGTTTATGTGTGTGTGTCGAGTCGTTCTTGCAATGCAAAAAGCCTAGTTTTCAGCAGGAGTAACCAAAACAGCTGCTAGACTAAATTGTTCAGCGTTTATAACCTATCAAATGGGCAGCATACAGCCTGGCAACCACTTCAGTTACGCCAAGCAAAACCCTCGCATAAAGAACCTGCACAAGATCTTGCACGTATCACAGCTGTATTTCAAGGCTGGTAAGTGCAGAGTTCAAAAGTAGCCAGCAAAAGTTTACAGGATGCACATGCTCGAGAACAGTAACTCAGCAACCCAATCGCCTCGTATTCTCCAGCAGGTGACTGGCTTCAGGTGATCCGTACCCCATAAACCTTTGACAGTTCAAGAGAGTGTGTACTGGAAGCCATGCCAAGATTTAGAATGGGCTTCACATTCTGTCCAGGTCGACCAGCGGTGCAGCCTTGCACAAGGTAACTCAAGGAGCACTAGCTCTCAGTAACATCTTGCACCCTGCAGTGCACAAATTGGTGAAGCGTAACCCAGTGTCTCTAGCTAGAGAGCCTTGCTGTTTTGGGCAGCATAAGAATGTCTTTGCAAGACCCGAGTACATTCAACGCTCTCTTTTTTAGCTGTGATTTTTCAGAACACTTTCAGCACTTCCAGCTCTTCATCTGTAGCACCTCTCAAGCGCTCAAAACAATGTGTGACTGACATGAAATAATGCATGCAGTTTTGCACTCACTATAGTAGCAAAATTGGGGATGAAATCTAGGGCTTCACTTGTGGTCTTCACCACTACAGAATCATCTCTTTGGTCAAACAAAAACTGGTACAGTATTTGAAAATCAATCGATCAGTCTAGATAGATCTTGCCTCAGAACCCCTTGAAGTTTATCTTGGACTATCTGTTTGAGCTTCAGCCAGAAAAAAAGTTACTCAAAAATATAAAATCGGAATAATTTAAAATCTGATCACTTTCATCTGGCACATTGGTTTTCGTTTCCTCTCGAACCTAGCCATAGCATGCTTAGTTGAACATGTTTAGTTTCACTGTCACAACAGAGCATTCGAACTAGAGCTTCATAAATAGCATAAAGCACTATAAAGCTCATTATATGTTGCTTATCAGCACAAGGTACAGTAGAAAAGCAGTCTAAGCCAGTTGTAAGCAAAACTGAAAAAATAAGCATTAAGGGAGCATTTGCCAATGATCATACCTTAAAGCATACAACAGGGCATGTCACACAAGAGACCAGAATTGTCTGCGAGTGGCTGTAGGTAATCAATATAAACAGTAGCTTCCCAGCTGAATTAAGCCAAAAATTAAAAATATACCGAGGCACAACAAGCAAAGGCAACTTCAACCATGCTGCTGACCCCTATATATAGTAAGTCAAGAGTATCTTTATATTTTGTTCAATTGTATAAATACATAGATAAAGAAATTTAAAATGCTAACGTTTAGCTATGTGTTTTAAGTGAGAATTCTAGTGCCAAATTGTAGTGTGTCCCAAAAATCTCTAATTCATCATTTATTTTTTTTCTGCATTGGAAAGAAAGCTTGCAAGAAACGAAAAAAATTCCACATGGCCATGCGCTTGCGTACCATGATAGCAGTGCTCTAAAAATGAAATTTATTGAACGTAGCCATGCTCGATAGTGGAAAAAACGTGATGGGGCAAAAAAAATGAAGTTGGTGCCGGCGGCAAAATTGACAGCAACACCTGACCATTTCTTTCCTTTTTTTATTTTGCCACGAAAATGTCCTCCTGATTCGCCTTGTTATGACCCAGAGTGTATGAGCCATTGGTTGTTAGGATAACAACAACAATATAACACTTGCATTCAATGCGGGAAACGGCGTGTGCACTGGTTTGTGGCAGCGAGATTCGGTCCAAAATGAAATACTAAGCAGTATTCCTAAACATCAGTCAGGAGTGCTGGGCCATCATCATCATTATCAGCCTGACTATGCCCACTGCAGGGCAAAAGCCTCTCCGATGTCTCTCCAATTAACCTTGTCTTTTGTGCGGGGCCAGAGAGAAATAAATTTCAGAAGCAAAGCAATGTGTCTGAACATAGACACTAGACATGAAATTCCAGCGTGAAATGCTGGCCAGTGACCACAAATGTTGCTTAGTGTTTCGGTCTGCACATCTGTACTGAAAATCATTGTAGCTGCTGTTTTCTGCACTGAATGCGACCAGGTCGCAGGGGTTACAATCTTGCCACCAGCGTTCAGATCAATGTTTTTGCCCCATCACGTCCACGACAACAGCAAGCCTGGCTACATTCCCCAATTCAACGATTGAGAGCACTGCTGTTGTGGTGCATGAGTGCTCAGCCACGCGGAATTTTCCATTATGCACAGGTTTTCTTTTTAACGCATACAGAACACGTGAAAGTTGTAAGCGATGAACTGGAGGTTTCTTGAAACACTTTGCAATTTGACCATGAAATTTTCACTGAAAATGCGACAGCTGAAAAGTTCTTTTTTTTTTCTATTTATGTATTTATTCAATTGAACAAAACATAATTACACTTTAACTTACTACACAGAGTGGTCAGCAAGAATGTTTAAGTTGCCTCCACCTATTATGCTCTGATATATTTGTAAACCTTGGCTGAAGTTAGCTAGGACACCTGCTATATGGTTTTAACAAGTACCACAGCCTATCAATACATGTCACATAAAATCCACAGTAGCTTAACATAAAAGAATATGGGCATGAACTCGGAGGTGAAACTGGTAACTTAGGTATGTGAAAATTGTTTCTGCCTGTTAGATTATATCGTTCATAGATCAAAAGCATGGAATGAAAAAACAGGTGACTCCAAAGCCAGACACCGTACTCTCAATACTCCACACCCCAAGGGTAGAATTGAAACATGAGAAAAAGAACCAAATTTTCCTCACCTTAACTTGAGCAAAATGGGGCTGTAACACACAATGCATTTTCATCTAGATTTCCTCGAGATCAATTTTTTTTATTCAATGCAGCTATAACACTACTCTCTGAACACTGAAAGCAGCAAAAGCATGAGATGCATTTGTGTGCAAATAGGTTAAAAAGTATTTCGAGCGACAGGCTTAGAGGAAAAGGTTCTTTATAAACATCCCGACCACCTTAGAGTGAAACATTAAGAAATGTCTGACATGCATTAATCCCACGTCACAAGCATTCAGAAAAGGGCGGACAGTGGCCGCTTAAAAAAGGTGACAGAACCTGTACTCACTTCTCTGGTGTGTGTGAATTAGCATCCAATTTAACTGAAAATTTAGCTTGCTGTCTCCTGTGTGTATGAGTGGCACCATTTGAGCTGTTGATGTGTTTGCAAGACTGAGTTTTAATGACAAACCCTTGTCCACTTCACATAAAAGTGATAAAAAAAGAAAACAAGAACAGTGCACTGGTGAGAAAACGCCACTGAGAGGCTAGTTATTTTCATGTCATACTATCCACTAAGATTCTTGTGAAGCAACACTTTTCTCCGCATTAAATATTGTTTCACAAGGCGCGACCTCAACCAAAACAGTGTTTCTGTAATATAAGTGAACTAACTCGGCACAGAACAATGAGGTCGGGAGAACATGGTGGAAGTCTAGACATGGTTAAACATACAACAGTGCTGGCGTCATACACCACAAAGGCTACTGGCACTGACATCCAAGCAACACTATTTTATGCATTTCTGAGTTTCCACATAAGCGCTAAAAGAAAAAAGCCTCAAAGCCAGGGCAACAGTCTCAAATCCCTGACTTAATCAGATTCTTAAAGTGTGCAAACAAAGTTTACTAACACAGCGGGAGAGAGGCTGAAGTTTTTTTTCTTAGAATCCCAAACAGCAAGCACAATGCTCCACTACTGCTTTCCAATTTACACACAGTATCCAGGTACCAGTGTACATGCTAAATATTTTTGATCAGCCGCAGCAAAAACCCATGTCCTTTACCTGGCAAATTTAAAGGGGCGACGTTGGGTTAGGGCACCCACCAAAGCCATAAATTTTCATCAGGAAAACCACGCTGGCACCCATTTTTTTTTTTCTTCACATAGAGGGTAAAAGGTACAAGAAGTCTACTGTGCACTTAGGGACTCCTAACACTCCCCTTTTTAGAGATTATCACCAGTAAAAGTTTTCTACCACTGTGTGACAGAAACCAGCACTCAGAATAAGGACCACAGATGACAGTGTTGGTCATACATGCCAAGCCATGAGCACTACCCCAGTGAAGCCCGTGATTAAAAACCGCCAGCCTCATACAAGCCAGGATGCATACTCAGTTTCACTGCCCTTACATAGCTGTTGTTTTAAAGCATATTAACTGCAATATGCTCCTTCACTTTCATATCCAGATGCCCATACTATGCCCATATGATCATGCACGAAAACTCTGTCATACAAGAGATATCCCTGTATACCTTACATAAGAAATACAAGACATCTCTTGTTCACAACACCTCCCTCTCAAAACAGGCCTACATGAGTACTTGTCTAACCACGACCACTAACCTTGCGACCATGGCGACACATGCACAAAACGCAGATGAAGCCACATTTCAGAGTTTTTTTAGTGTTACATTATTTCTCATTGCATTGTAGAGATTAGCACAGCTTGAAGTACTGGACGCCAACAATTTTATACCCCAATCTTTGCACTACCAGGCTCTTTTACCTACTGTAGAACAAATTCAAGGCGCCATGATGTAGCGCATACATTGGTGTGAAACTCAGAGCACAAGTTCAGGCTGCACTTGCAGTCTGCCAAACAAGCACTGCATGCTTGTAAAATTAGGGCAATGTTTATTTCCCACAACACTTAGCACAATGTATGCATCCAGAGATTGCGGGCTGTCTACGCATTAACAGGTTACATATAGTTATATGATATAGACGGCACCAGAAAAAGAAAGGAAAGACGATGTTATTAAAGCCGGCAAGCATTTGATCAAGAAAATAAACATCTTATGAAATATTCACGAAAATGAAAAGATAAAATTGTGCAAACAACCACACAGCCACCACCATTGCATAAACCGGCACATACCACTAATAGGTACGGCTAACAGACAACGCCACCAAGCTATCTTATAAAATATCCACAGAAAATAAAAGATAAAATTGCGCAAACTAGCACACAGCCACCACCATTACATAAACCTGCATGTACCACTAATAGGTATGGCTAACAGACAACACCACCAAACCTTTTTCTCCAACCAAGCATCACCTCTTCCCAAAGCCAGTGCAGACGTGCAGTTCATTGCAGGAGCACCCTGGCATAAGCACGATGATGACGCATGGACGACCAGGACAGGCAAGCACAGGTCGGGACGCCTCCAGTCGGCAACATCACCATTAACCATAGGGCGCAAACTCACCTGGGCGCTGGAGGCTCCGTGCTCACAGAGACGGCACGGTACTTGTCGTCTTTGCCATCAAAGATCTCATCCACCTCAGTGGCTCTAAGCAGGCTGATGCTTGTTGCAAGACTGTGTGGACCCAAGCCTGAACACGGCCCCAACGGCAGCAGCAGTGGTGGCAGCAGGATCCACACAAGTCAAGCAGAGAGAAAGAGAGAGAGAGAGAGAAAGGAAGGGAGGGGGAAAAAAGGAAAAGAAACGGGGGGTCAGGAAATCGGCAACTCACCTGGACACAGGGGGCTCTGTGCTCACGCACACGGCCTTGTACTTCTCATCATTTCCAGCTATTATCTCATCCACCTCAGAAACCCTCAGAAGGGATACGTTGGTGGCCAAAATGTGCAGCCCAACACCTGTGGCGGAGATATGCAACAAGGGAAGAGAGGCGGGAGCGCAGTGGCTTTCGGCACCTCCCTGCACCACTTCTGCGTAATAGCTACGCCAACGGGGACTAAAGCAATTATTCACTCAGTCTCTTTCGCACGTGGCAAGGAAAAAGCAGGCACAAAGGATGAGAGCAGTTTGTCAGTGAGAACTACCTTCACCAAGCCACATGCACCACACTTGCACATGCTCATGACCGTTATAATCTTCCTGAGTCGCTTAAGACACCAATCTCTCACCACTGTAACTCCCAGCTTGGTTCTAAACTCATTTAAGCTCAATAAGCGAAAAAACTATGTACCAGTGCCATTTCTAAGCATCGCTGCTAGGCTGCTTATGTCTGTGTTGTCTCATACATAGGCTAAAATATGTTGATTATAGTGAACCTAATATTATGATGTATAATATAGTGTAGTGCAATCTAAAGCACAGCTGATTAATGCATGCACCATGAAGAGATGGTCAGGTAAGTGTTCAAGCTTGTGATTTAGTTTTGCTGATATTGCAGCTTTCACACGGCTCGTGTCAAACTTGTTTTTTTGTGCTTGATACTGAGGGCACATTAAATGCCACATTAAAATTATTGAAATGCACCCCTGACATAACATAAAAAATAGCACCAAGCACCAACATGTATACAAACTGGTTCTTTTGAAACAGCAAGTTACACTACTTCCTAATCAATGAAAAGGACTTTAAAACAAAGCTAAAATTCCTCATGATGCATTTAAAGAGACAGTGAGGACAATTTTCATCAGATTTTTGTTTGAATTGAAAAATAGATTCCTAGGCTCTCCATGGCTGTGTTGTTTGTTTGGCAGCCAAAGTTGCATTCGTTGCTGAGGAAATATAACCTAAAAATGAAACACTGCATTTCCTGCGAATCCATTCAAACTTATGTATTGATTTACAAATGCCAACGCAGTTTTTAGAAACCGCAACCAAGCTACCACAGTGCTCTGTCATGCCGTTATGTCTCTTTTTCGGTCCCCCTTTTTTGCACAAGTATATTCCTTTAATTCCCAATTAGCAGCAGTAATACCTATACTTCATTTTTCAGCCTCATCCAGCAAATAAATGCTCTGTTCTCAATCAAAGTAACCTCTTGGTCATTAGAATGCGGTAATCTGTCAATACAGGCCAATTTTGATTTGTCCTCGGCATTCCTTTAAAGCAATGAATTCAAGTGAGAGCCCACCTCCTCGAACAGGGCTTTCCTTCGCCAGTGTAATCGGAAGCAACAAATGCGTTTCAATGATGCAGAAAGGAAGCAATGAATATTTTCATATTTTAAATAAACAACACGGAAGACAGGAGAAATAGGACAGGGCAGGCTTCTCCACGCGCACACACACACGCATACAAATACACAAAGAAACGAAACGAAGTGGTGCAGCGAGGTGCAACCGCAAAGGCTCTCTATCCGCCACAGGAAGATGGGTTGCAAGTTGAAAGGCAGGCCATAAAGGTTTCAGCCAGTACATCTGGGAAGGCCCAAGCAGTGCGTGTTAACAGTTATGGCCATGCACTACCAGTTAAGCCTACAGCTACGTGAGTGCAATACAGTAATTATGCACCATAAAATTCCATGAACACACCACAAATCATCTTTAAAAAAAACTATCATACAATTTCACATGCAGCCCGTACAAAGACATGTCTCAGCAAAAATAAATATAACACCAAGACCTCTTACACGACTTAAAATGTACCCCATACCGATGCCTAAAGTCTACCAGAAAAAAGAGAGTTTAAAACAGCACATGCCAAACCACATTCTATATTACCTTGTTTATGTTATAGGCTGAACATCCAAAGATCGGCACACAAACCAAGTATAAACGGAACGGCACACTTTGTGGTTAGCTTCACAGAAAGCTTCGAGTCATCAAGGAATGCAGCATCTCATGCAAAAGAACAAGGGGCAAGAGCTATGGAAATTAAACAAGGTGAGATGCATGTGGTATAAGTGTCAAGTTTCACAAAACATTATAAAATTCATTCAAAGCACAGAAAACTTAGCAGTTTCTGTGCATTAACACTTTGAGGATAGTCTGAGAAATAGACTGAGAATCTCAATACAACAACACTGCAGACGTCCACACACTGTCTACAGTGCTCGAATAGCACAGTGGAGAGTAAATGGGCATTATTTACAAATGGCCCTGGCCAAAGCAGCATCTTAATGAGCCTGCACATTTGCATGGATCGTGGCTAGCCTCTCATGTCTCAAAATGCTATAGGTGGTATTCACTGCAGCCGTGACACCAGATGGCGCGAGCGCCGTCTTCGCTAGCACGCCATGTTGGTGGTCACTTCATGCTGGCTCGCGCAGTGACACGTACGCAGTGAGGTGCCCGACCTATATCGTTAGTGATCCATGACATTTATCCACATCATTAAAAATTAAAAGCGGCAACGGCCACTTTTCCTTGTGAAATGCTCTGTGTGCATATAATTCGTAGCTGAATTCTTCTATGCCGTGATATAACCAAGCTGCCTGTTCAATGTTTTGGTTAAGCAGCTACGCTAGCTTGTGCTGTGTTGCACGCAAGAATGTACACGACTTAAAACTTTTCGTAACACTTAACAACTTTCTGCTATTCATTCACGACATATCGTGGAAATGAGCGCATGAAAAATTACCTAAACTCCAAAACCGATGCCGCAATAACTCATATTTCTAGTGGCTGTATTCCGCAAACTGCTGAAGCTTCTCAGACACTATGCCAGCAAAAAGGCAAAGCGTCATAGCTGCCTTATTTATGTGACAGAACGGTCGAGCACATCCTCTCATGCACTCGCAGCACGAATGGCAGATCTATAGTAAAATACAACTAAAAAAAAAAACAGCAGTTGCTAACACTGTTCCAAAATCCGCGGCATACTGTATAACTCCGCTGGCTCATCGTAATAGTAAACAAAATCAACTTTTTAACGTTTGACTATATTAAACAAGCCAGGTATCAAAATTCTAGCTCCTATAATTTTTTTCTTGTGATTAGTTTTTTGTTTAGGTAACAAGACAAGTTTTAACAATATCGTGGAGGAAATCTGTGCGGCGATCGTGAATGTGGGTGGAGCTTCACTGCAGACTTAAGTTGTATCTGACTATAGCACAAATGTTTTCCCGTTTTGAATGTAGCAACGTACGCTGCTTCTAATGCTCAAGACTTGGAATCTAGGCCACTTTGCAGCAACGCTCTGTGCAGAGATTTTGCTAGATTCAGTGGTAAATAGTCACTTCTGTATCTGTAGACAGAGATGACCAATTATGTTAGCAGAACGAATACACGTCAGATTACTCGCAATGCAAACATTACAAAACCTAAACTTCCTCAGTTCGCATGCACGCCAGCACCGCGCCTACAATGCTTTGTCGTCTTCTTCACTACATTTTTCACGAAGTACAACCTTTTCTGTGTCTGCTCTTTTCAGTTTTGCGCAGTTCACGCCGTACCCACAAAGTCACATGGTTTTACTGGTGGGTCAGAAATTATCTACGACAAGAGGCAAAATACTCATATTTCACAGATCAGGAGTTAAATGTTGTGGCTCGTTACAGCGGCCGAGCAGGCAACCGTCAACATGGCGAATGCCGAGCTGGCCGCTAGCGCCCCTGGCGGATGACGTCACATAGCGAAGAATGTCACGTGCGCACGACAGAGCCAGCCGTTTGAGCGCTCTAGACAGGTGTGTGGACGTCTGTGGAAGGGCGAATGTAACGATCACTGCGCTACTTCCCAAAGCAACAATTAATTTTCTCATGTGGTCGCTATGACAGAAAAGAGCTCAGGCGCAGGCTTACGCATTTCTTGATCGATATGCATGATCCCGATCTCCTTACATCGTTCTCTTCCTCGTGAGCTAAATAATCAGTCCTTACAATCACATCTTTTCTTCGGCGATTTCAGAACTTTGTTCACAGACTAAATCAACACTGCGGAATAACACAAAGTACTGCTCCTTTACTGACACGGCACTTCGCTGGCGCCAATTTTCACACACACGGAAAGGTTACAGCTGCACTTTCGCCGTTTGTTTCTGAAGCTCAACACGAGGTATTTCCCCGAATCTCAGCGTCTGCTCGTCGAGAACGGAAACACAAACACGATTCCGCTGCAACCAAACATGGTATCGCACCGGAAGTTTCCAAAACACGCTTGGCGTAACATATTCGCAAGACACGTAAAAAGGGTCGGTGCGAAAGCAAATAGATAAATGGTTACCTAAAGAGGCTATTTTCTTGCGTTCATCGACAGTCACCAAACGTCGCCAAAGTGACGGGTATTTCTTGTACAGGGATCCACGAAACATGCGAAGGTAGTTGCCCACCTGTCGTATGAAACGAGAACAATTCGTACTGGGACAAGGACACAAGATGACAAGGAAGAGCTTTCGCCGCGTGGGGATACCGGCGAATGAAACTCAAACATCGTACAAAGCCTACTCGCCTCCGAACCGATATAGTAGAATTCGCCCTCTTCTTCCAATTGGAAGGCAGTCGGCTTGTCTCCAAATGTTCTCATCGTCATTTTGAACACTTCTGAGGTTAACTTCACTGATCAGAATAGAAAAACAACTAGATTTCAACTCCGCCGCTGACTCGGCCAACGAGACCTGAAAGCGCAAGACGCTAATGGACGCCGCCAACGGCTCAGGAGGTTGGATTTGATCCGGCTTGTGTTGTCTTTGAACAAACTAGTGCGACAAGTTTCGGTTCCGGAATGTTGGCGTTGCTGTAAGTCAAAAAATTATTGCGGAGTCCTCTACCACGGTACCTCTTCATTAATTCGCTTCATATCACCCATTCCTTTTCTTTCCAGGACCCTTATCTTCGAAATATTACATACATACACCTCAGTAGTTTATTTCAACAGCATCTCCATATCACGTCACGGGAGAGCTAGCTACACCTCTCATTCGGGCAACACTTTGGTGATCACCACGTCTACCATGTGCTACTGTGTTATGAACTTGTGATCACTCTAATGAAGATGGCATTAAAAATATTTATGAACGATCAATTAGATTGATGCGGAAAAAATGCAATACCCTTTTCCTTTCATTCGCACGTGTGAGGCTCCAAAATTTCTTGCGCTGCAGCGGTGACGAGAACGGCACCTTCGAAATTCTAAAAACTGCTGGAATCATTTTCTGATCGGCTTAAGAAAACACAGACACTACATCCAGACAGCACAAGAAAGACGCCCGCCAGCCAACTTACTGGACGCATAAATGACATATACTAGGTGTTTCGGGAAAGGTGATCAATAATTTTTTTAAACAAATTTTTTTAGATAAAAAGAAGCTTTTTGCGCTTTTTGCGCTTTTTGCGGCAGATTAACACCAGTATTGGCGGACGTCTGAAAACAGGCGAATCATTTTAACTGGTACAGTGATTAACTAAATTTTAATAGTGCACTTTTTAACTGATAGGCACCTGATTGCAATTCGAGATTTGTAGCCGGCCGTTAGAATAGCCATATCAGTTTCTAGAATTTCGAGAACGCGATTTCCCTCGCCGCTCTGGTTCGACAAAATTCGGCTCCATCGTGCCAAAATACACGCACTGTCGAAAAGCATGCAGTCTAAGCGACCCCTTCCAGCGCACGTGACTAGCCGAAATAGCCAAATTTCCAAATATCGAAATAGCCAATTAAGGGGCAAGCCTTCAAGATACTTCAAGGCTCGCCCCATGGCTCGCTTCGTCTGCCCACCGACGTCATCGGGGTAGGAGGAGCGCGCTGAGGTATGTCGCCCCAATCGGTTGCAAGATCAACTACGAGCAGCGATTTTAAAAATTATTTCTAAATTTAGTGCCCACGCAGAGCCTTCAAATTTGACTCGAATACCCACAAAGACCACCTCTACAGATATGCTACACTAGAATAAGCCCATAGGGCTTCTTTAGAGGCGGAGCTTAATTGTTCCCTTCATTTTTTGTTTTCCTTTCTTTTAATGAAGTTTTCCTCTCTCTCTCTCTCTGTCTCTCAAATGGGCAAATCAACTACTTTCAACTACTTCGTCTTCTATATGGGCTCACCATATAATGGGGCTTACAGCCCCTTTACGACCCGTTTTGGTAGATCCTGTCGACGAGCCCAGCAGCAAACTTCGAGTCCGTATACGCAGCTGCTCTTGGGCTATGTGATGCCTCGGATAAATTGAGAGCATTTTGACGCATATTGTGGAGCGGGGCCGTGTCGCAACCGCTGGTGGTGCCCCACTGGCGTGCTGCATAGGCCAGGTTTTGTAAATAGGCCGCCAAATAAACAAGGTGAACACAGCATAATTCAGTTTTCTCAATGGCGCAGTCCCACAGCTTCCGGCTTAGCAGAGCCACTTCGCGGCAAACAACATAATTGTGATGTTCTTTGGCGGAATAACAGAATATATCGCTGCATTTTTGAGTGCGAACGACAGCAGTTCGAATCTCTATGTAGGAAATACTTTTTCTATTTTCGTTTATTTCATATTGCTATCTTTCGTGAATGTGTGTAACCTTTTAAGTTGCAATCCTTGATACGTTGTTGTCGAATTCGCCCTTTAAAAAGCTGTGAGACGACGCAGGAGACCGTAGGGTACTGTACCGTTGAGAGCGCAAAATAATGCAAAATTAACAGCTCGTAAATGATTAATTGCATTCCCTCAATGTGTGTACCTTGTAGGCTGCATTTTGAGATGCTTTTGAGCCAAACTCACCGTTTAAAACATTGTCAAACGAGCTAGGAGGCAAGAACAGAAGTTGGGGTGCCGTACCATGTGTGCATAAGGTATACATGCTCATTGTCTAGAGTTAAGCGGCTAATCCCACCTGTAGCTTGCAACAACCACAACTCAACTCTTGAGTTGTTGTTGCCTCTGAAGCGATGGCACATACCCACGGTGGGGGATTGGCCAGGGCATAGTCCTTCTGGCCAGGGTATAGTGGTTGGTTGGTTTGGTTGGCCTCAAATAAAGCTGGCACATACTCACTACGGGGGAGTGGCCAATACACTGACGGTAAATCGCTGGAAAGAGGAAATTTTTGATGGGAAAAGAAGTAGTAATAGTTATAGGCTGACAGGCTGGAAGACGCAGACAGGGGTATGGCGGCAGAAGTGAAGAAGACCAAGGGAGCTACGCTTTGTTATGGTGGCAGAAGTGAAGAAGAAGACCAGGCAGCTATGTTTTGTTATGGTGGCAGAAGTGAAGAAGGAGAAGACCAATGGAGCTATGCTTTGTTATGGTGGCAGAAGTGAAGAAAAGAAGACCAAGGGAGCTATGTTTTGTTATGGTGCACGGAAGCAACGATTACGGGAGGATCTTGTCATTGGCAGAACTTTGTTCCCTTCTGCCATTAATACTCGCCTCGTTGCATCGCGCTCAGGACGCCACGAGCGCCCCTGGTACGTTTCCCGCCGTCTTTTGGGATGTTTCGTTTCATAGTGTATTTCGTCATGCACTCTTGTGTTAGAGTCAGGAAAGTGCTAACGCGCCGATGGAAACGCGACTTTCCGCTCTGAGAACTCACTGAGAAACAAATTGTCAGCCCGCAGAGTGATGCGGCCAGTACGAACATTTGGGGGCGGGGGGGGGGGGGGGGGGAGTGGCTGAAATGTTTACCAGGCAGGGCTAGAGGGCGATCAAAATTCAAAGCAAGTCGACTCGGGCGACCTTGTTCGGCCTTGCGCCTGATCTTGTTTACTGCGCGCTGCAACACGACACAATCGACGAGACAAGAAACAGACACGCACAAACGAAGTGTGAACTCACAGCTCTTTAGTAGAATCATACTACTTGCTTTATGTAATTTTTTTTCACATTTCTCTTAACTGTACAGTAAATGGCATCCGGAAGTCTTCAATCCTAGATGTAGGCACTGCAATCGCATTGCAGATCTAGTCCACATGGTCTGGACCTGCCCTTTCTATAACGACCCGAACAGAAATGTACAATCCTGGGAGACTTTATTGCTCAACCACGAAGCAGAAGAAGAACGCAAAGTCATCGGTCTCGCCCCGACCGCCGCCTAGTCCCAAGGGATTCCGGCCGATGGTTAGGGGAATGAATGGGGGTTGGGGCTAAAACCTTCTCCCCCGTCATTTTTGACGGGTGTGAATAAAAGTTATTTCTCTATCTCTCTAATTCTTTAAGAATTGCGTGTATAATAAACAGTTGTGACTTCGCATTTCGTTTGTGTATGTCTGCTTCTTGTCTCGCCAGTGTTGTGTTGTGTTGTGTTGTGTTGAAGGCAACGCGCAGCAACGGAGACGTAGAACCAACTGGCCCCTGTTTTAGATCATGCTTAGCCTTACTCGACCCAAACCTGTCGTAGGTGGTAATGTGAACGAGGCTAATTAGAATAATATGTGTTGCTGGGCTAGTTGGTCTTTGTCGGTCTACGGAATCAGAGCGCTTGCAGACGGGGACACAGAGAAGATTGACACACAACTGAACTCAACTATCGACTTTACTTTGGATGCGTTTTGATCCGCGCCTTATATTTTGCACAAGGACGTTGACGCTCAAGCTCACCTATAAAACAGATATGAAGAGGACATTCTGTAGCATCCAACTGTGATAAGACAATCCCGTAGTACTCGATCCCAACACAACCAAAAACAACACAAAAAACAATCGCAAGAAAAATTGGCCAAGGCTGGATCAACGAATGCCAACAACTAACACAACAAACACAATAACAATGCTAAAAAAGAGGCATAATAGCAAGTAAAGGATGGCATAGTTGAGGCCCCAGTTAGCATGGAAAAAAATTAATGCAGCGGTAAAAAAATCAGATAAAAGAAATGTGGCCAACAATCACCGCAGCCAAAATTGAACGAGGCGATAAAAGCAGGTAAAAAGGATGACATAGTGAGGCAACAATTAACAGGCAAAAAAGTGACAAGATGAGAACTGAAAGAGGTATGGGAATGGTTGAAGGTTGGAATGCAATAAAGTCATACTGACCTAGACAGGGATGAGATCTCTTTTTTTTTTCAGGAGGGCTATTGACAGTGCGCTACAGCAGCCTGCTTTTAGGTTGTCAATGATGGCTGCTTCACTTATTTCCCGAGTGAGCTGGTTCTTATTTTTTGCCATGATTCTTGTGCTCGCGAAGTTTGCAAGACGGCGTTTGCAGGGTGAGCAGTCACGACAGTAGATGGCAAAGTTGCTAGATTTTTTATCTCTCACGTTCAAATTATGCTCCTGCAGTCTTTTGTTGGGGATGAGCACTCCGGGATTGTCTTATCACAAGTGGCTGCTAAAGATATTGTTTTCATATCTTTGTTGTAGGTGCGCTTGAGCATTATTACGACTTGTCAGCTTATATTAACGGCAGCGTAGCCGGAAGTGGCAACATTGGTACGGGGCGGGGGGGGGGGGGGTATAAAAAGGGATTCAACAATAAAGCTTTCTCATTTTGCTGCTCATCGTGTGTCGTGTCTTGACTCTGTCGGCTGATACATGGCGCAGTCGACAGGATCACGGCACGCGTGACTCTGTCGGCTGATACAAGCGTCAGTGTCCTTCTGTAAAATATAAAGCGCGGATCAAAATGCGTCCAAAATAAAGTTGATAGCTCAGTGCAGTTGTGTGTGTGTGAGTCCTGTTTGTCTTCGTCTGCAAGCGCTGTGATTCCACAGAGGCTATTTAATTAGTACAGAAAGTGCGCTCTTTCTTTTATCGCAGATACCACGAACGAGGAGTACTGTGACGGATTCAGATGGATCCACACAAAACCGGACTGCATGAAGGGAAAGGCCGAATACGTGCAGTTGGGTGCGTCGCCGTTTATCCCAATTTTACACTGCTTTCGTAGCTGTGTGGTACTCTCGCGCGACTTGCAAAACAGATTTTATCCATTGTACAGAGCTAGCACGCGCGCATTAGCTGCCCTAGTTGCCATACACCGAAATCTTGAGGCAGGGTTTTCCTAGTACCCTTGGACACTTAATTAAATTTTATTTATTTACAAACAAGTCGATACAAACGCTTCTGGATGAAACATTTGTCCGTACAGACAGCTCTGAAGAACTGGGTCAGCTACGATTTCGGGGCCAGAAATTTCTAAGGAAATAAAATAACGGTCCAGTTCCCCTTATTTGAACTATTTCCCTTGCTTATAGCCACTTCTCTGCGCTTCGAGACGTGGCATTCGGCATCGCAAAAGCCTGCAACAATCGTCATTTCGTGCTGGCGTGGGAAAAAAGCCTGGTGAAATCAGCCAACGAAAGCATACGCCTATGATTTCACAACAAAAAACCTCAAGAAATTTCGCTTTTAACTAAGCTCGGAACAATAGTTGCAAAAGAACTGGATTAAAGTGGTTAATTATTCGTGCTTATAGTCGTGTCTAAAGCAAAATATAGAAATAAGAAGGAAGCTTTTGTGCCGATAAAAGCTTGCTCAAGGTAAAAATGAAGCAACCGCGTTTTGCTGCGGTGTCGTGGTCGGCGTCTGTCCTTATGATATCTTCGCTGTCTTGGTTTACTATAGGTATTTTATAACGAAGGACTTGCCAAGCAACACTAAATTCGGCCTCCTTAATACGTACCGTCTTTTGCAAAAAGTTTACAGTCCACCACGTCAAAATGATCGGAACGGCGGATTGTAAACTTTTACAACAGATGGTACTTTATGCCACATTTTTTGCGAGGCCCAGCTCGTTGCCTACCGGTGCATCAACTCTGCACTCTTGACAATGGGCCATTCTGCCTTCCTCGCTGCGACAACGTGTCGTAAGTGACAGCTGACCACGCTATAATAAAATTGGCGGTGGTTTAGTTCTGTTTAAACCTGGAGTGACGTGGTAGCTACAGCTGGCTGTGTGGAACTTGCTCACGTGACCAACCACGTGACGAACCACGTGATCAGCCGCGTCGCCACGCCGCCGGCAGCTGCTGCGCACCACGTGGCCAACCACGTGACAGCGTGGCGGCGCCGCCACGCTGAAGGCTCGAAATACTACCGTAATGTAGCTATCGCTACAATATCTCACTTCCGTCCTCCCAAACGGCGGCGTCTTCAATCGATTTCGCCTTTCGGATGGCCTGCTCGTCGGACCACGATAGAAATGGATGACTCAGAGTAGCGACCTCTGTCGTGCAGAGCACAACGAGTGGCCCAAACGGTACGAGGCGTGCGGCGATGCTGTGGAGCAGTCGCCGATACACGTGCACTACCTGGACAGCCGGTTTCTGCAGTTCAAGCCTCTCTATTTCGCCGGCTTCGAGAACCACTACAGCTACGTCGTCGAGAACGGCATGCATGGCCGTGAGCACGATTGTGTCATTCCATCATGGTCACAAGATGGAGACTTTATAGACAGTATACAAGAACCCACGAACCCCCTCCGACCTACTTCCTAGCAGACAGGGCTGATGAGACACCCAGAGTCTTCGGTTGATCATCTAAATTGATCCTTAATCACCGGCTCTAAAAGTGTTTCTCAACACGTACAATTCTCTGGGAGTTCTAAAATTCCTTAATTGAACAGGTCAAATAGCCACTCGGATTAGTAAATTTATTTAGCCTCTCAGTGTTATCCTGTGTTCGAAAAATGATAAAGAGGATATGAATGGGCGCGTGCTGCCTCTCTCCCTCGGGCCATGCGTCTGTTTCTGCCATTTGAAGCCCATAGCCATGGAGCAGCTATACAATCGTAGTACCAGGTTACCGAGTTATTTAAATCCACGCTGTTCATTCAAAATGTATTCAAAAGATTCTTCGTGTGAACGTCGAAAGTATGTTTTTCCAATTCTCGGTTCTTCTCAGAAGTTGATCTCACCGACCGATGTACGCTTTGGTAGTCGAGATGTAGCTTCCCGCTGGTAGTTTACTTCGATCCAATAATGTACAGCCACGAGGTGGTTGACCGAGCTGAAACTCGTCCCCTCTCCCCCGCTTCTCGGCCCCTTAGCTTAAAGATGCCACAGTTTCGACTTCCTATACACCTTCCTTACACCCTGGCTCCGAAAATGCAGTCTACCTGACCCTGGTCGACGGCACGGTGAGTCTGTACGGAGGCCCACTGGCCGTCCGCCACAACCTCTCCCGGGCCATCCTGCGGTTCGGACGACCCACTAGGCGGGGCTCCGAGCACCGCATCGACGACGCCGAACATGTCGCAGAGGTGTGCCACATATCGCGCGTACACCGGTTTAAGTAAAGAGTGGCTGGGGCGAAAGGATTGGGCTTCAAAAGCATGCGGATTGCACTCACTCCGCAAGTGTCTGTTCTATTTTGTCGGAAGATTTTTTTTTACCGTGGTGTCGTAGCTAAAAAGCTCGTAAGCAATTCGAAAAGTAATGAATAAGACAGGACGTGTAAAGAGAAGGAAATGTCCACGTCTTTCGCACTGTCTTTCAGTTTCCGAGCTACGAAAGAACAAGCTCGAGTCGTCTTTCCTTTTCTGCAAGCCCTCGTCAGAAAAATGGTCTGTCGACTGTTTATACAAATTTCCTTTAGCCTGTATCAGTCTCTACAGACTTTCAACATACCAAAGCTGGATAAGAAAATTTATCTTACGTTTGTCTATTCATAGTCAGTAGGCTGTCTATAGACGCAAGTTGATAGGGACGTCTAAACCCTCTTCGTAGTTCATACCGTATTCACCGCTACAAATCATTATGGAATCTGTTCCTTTTTGTCTATAGACCCAAGTAGGAAGTTAAGTGCGGAATTAGTGTTTCCTTTTATTTCCTTCGAATATGTACACATTTCCCAGCGATTTTGTTTGTGCTCTCCTTGCCCAGCTGCAGCTGCTGTTCTCCTCCAAGAAGCCGACCCCTACCAGATGCCTGCACGATAACTATGGAGCTGCCATCGTGTCGGTCCTTTATCGCGTGAGTATTTATGCGTGGCTCACGGACAGGGCTTAAAGCCAGGGAAGGGTAGGGGTGGGGAGGTGTCTCAGCCACCCCCCACACCTACTTCCACGGTGACCCCCTGCAACCCTCTGGAAGGTTGTAACCACCCTCCGGTTACAACGCCCTCAATAACGACGCTCAAGCCAAGGAACGGGCGCTTAACAGCTGCGCTGCCTGTAAAACGCTTTGATAGTGAGAATTGTTCGGTTCATCACACGTTGTAATTGGCGATTCTAAAAAAAAGCTATTTATAGCGAACACGTGCAGATATTTCGTAAAATTTTGACATTTAGACATGTGCAGTTCTCGAACTGTACACCACTGTACACCAAAAATTGCGGTAAATGGAGTAGGACAGGGCATGTGCACTGAGTAGGCAACCTGCGGTCTACTAGACAGAATGGTTATCCGTGCTGGCCGGGAGCGAGGCGTAGCGACAAGCTTAGATTTGCTGGAGAGACCTGTATATACGTGGCTGCGCCTGACGCAGGACAGGAGCCGGAGGTCACTGGGAGACGAGGTCCTTGTCCTGCAGCGCTCAACGCGGCGTAACGTCGAGAAAAAAAAAACTGTGGGGATGTTAAGTCACCTGTAGAGTGGAATGCAGTATCAGTCGATTTCGCATTTTTCGCAGCTTCCTTTGCAACTCTGCGTGTCTTTGCCTCGGTTTCTTTGAAATTCTCGGCCCATCAGCCTCCATATTCGGACTGATAGCTGCCGTATCAGGCAATTACCGTTATGCTGTGCCGGTGCTTACATTTGTATTCACGCGTTTTTTGGTTTCGATTTTTTTACATTAATTGTAGAGCTCAAGCGTTTAAATTATATACGTCCATTTCTTTTGCGTAGTCTTCTATACATTATTCCATGTCCGATGTGCAAATCGCGTCGACAGAGTCGCTTTGCGTACAATTTCTTCTTGGAGCGTTATAAGCATGGTTTTATGGTCAGTCAAATGGCAAGTCATAACTATTTTAGTTCCGCAATGTCGTTCTTGTTATGGAAGGCTAAGTCTGGTATCGCGACTTGTCGAGATGGCATCCTTTCGTGTGGCCACTTGGAGACCAACTCTCACTTCCAGCAGTTGGGGAAACTTCGTGCGAACTCTTCCGTTTTGTTGGAAATCACCAACTACAACCAATTTGCGGTTGTGGTATCTCAAGGGCAACTCCTTGGTAATAATATCTGCAGCATTCGTTGCAGTTGTACTTGAGGCAAGCAACTGCTCTTGTCGCAACTCCCATCTTTCTGCATGAAATTATGGATTTCAGTCCATATTTAAATTTGCTTTCTTTGGGTTGCGGCTTGCGATTGGTTCCTTTGGGGGTCACGTGACCTTGTGACACCATACATTTCTCGACTAATCAGCGAATTTTGCGATACCGGACGGCCCCGGATTGCTTCTGACGTGAACTCTCATTCTATGTGGAATCTAGGTTGCTCACGACCCGGTGGGCAGGTTGTAATGACGTTACAAGGTGGCGTGATCTCTCTCACCAATCATAAATATGATTGCCACCTCCCATGGCGTGCAGGCTGCTCACTATCTGATGTCCAGATGCCACCTGCTATGGTAGGCAGGTTGTGACGACGTCATAAGGTCACCTGATCTGTCTAAACAAATCAGGGTGGCCCTTCAGATCAAGTTGTGATGGCGTCACAAAGTCACGCCGTCTGTTTCGACCAGTCAGCAAATTTTGTGACATCGAAAAGCGGATTTTGCTCCTGAAGTGCACTCCTGCTATCGCATTAATACGCACCATACCAGGTGCCTGATCGGGCTGCCGCCTTTGGCCGTGCCTTAATGAGTTTTAGCGTAGCTCATCCGGCCCCGCCATCGCTTACCACGGCCGCCGGACGACAACGCGAATGCGCAGACGGCACCTGACACCGTTTGCGCGTGCGCACTGGCAGCCGCGGTAAACGGTGACGTTGCGCTAAAGCTTTTAAATCTCTGCGGGCAGGAGGTGCCGGGTAGCGTGGCGGCCTTGGAGCCCCTGGTGGAGAGCACGAGGCAGCTGCGCGGCGTGTGGGGCGCCCGGACCCCCGTGGAGCTGCGGCTGAGCGCGCTGATGGCGCCCCTGGCGCAGCACTACTACGCCTACTCGGGCTCGCTCACTTTTCCGCCCTGCACGAGCCGCATACCGACGCTGGTCATGGCCAGGGCGGCCACCATCGGCGAGGACCAGGTACGCACGCACACGACGAAACTCTTATTTCACAATGCGGATGGGATTAACGAGAGCATTCTGGGACTCCAGGTCAGAGCAGTCGGACAGAGTCGCCTCTCAGCACTCTCTCCGTGGTTCTTAAATTCCGTTTTTTTTAACGTGCTCCGACATCGCACAGTACGTGCTACAGACCTGTGTACTGTGCGATGTCAGTACACGTTAAAGAACCCCAGGTGGCCGAAATTATTCCGGAGCCCTCCACTACGTCACCTCTTTCTCTTCTTCTTTCACTCCCTCCTTTATATCTTCCCTTACGGCACGGTTCAGGTGTCCAACGATATATGAAACAGATACTGCGTCATTTCCTTTCCCCAAGAACCAATTATTATTATTATTATTATTATTATTATTATTATTATTATTATTATTATTATTATTATTATTATTATTATTATTATTATTATTATTATTAACGTACTCCGACATCGCACAGTGCATGCCACAGGCCCGTTTTGTGTGCGATGTTGGCGCACGTTAAAGAACCCCAGGTAGTCGAAAGTACCGCAGCCCTCCACCACGGCGTCCCTCATAGCCTGAGTCGCTTTGGGAGGGTAAACCCTATAAAACCAAAGCAAATTGAACAACCAACAGAGCCCACGTTTCGAAGAGTAGACTCGTATTCGCCTGGGCCCAGACGGAGAAGTCTCCACTTGTCGAAACGTTGGCCGGCGTACTGAGGCTCTCATCTCGCTGGGAAACTTGTTTCGTGTCGTCACGAATACCATCTTCCTACCTTCTCTCTACAGTGGTTCTTGTATCGAAGATAAAATTTGATGGATAAGGTAGAATACATGGCGTTTGTCTGCTGAGCCATATATATACGTCGCAGCAGCAAATCGGGCCATGGCAGCCGCGTTTCTATGGAGGCGAAATTCACATGAAGCTCGGGTGCTCCGCGGCGTCAGTGCATGTTAAAAAAACCCAGGCAATCGAAATTATTTCGCAGTCCTCTACAACGGCTCCCCTCACATTCTGCATGCATATTTGGGACGTTAAAAATCACACACTAAACGGCATACCATGGCGGATAAGGTATAGCGATAGATGGATGAAGCAAGCCATGATAATGAGCATCATGGCACGCGCATGCACCCCTCCTCTTCGCCCTCCTGCTAATAATAATAATAATAATAATAATAATAATAATAATAATAATAATAATAATAATAATAATAATAATAATAATAATAATAATAATAATAATAATAATAATAATAATTGGTTTTTGCCGAAAGGAAATGGTGCAGTATCTGTCTCACATATATCGTTGGACACCTGAACCACGCCGTAAGGAAAGCAATAAAGGAGGGAGTGAAAGAAGAAAGAGGTGCCGTAGTGGAGGGCTCCGGAATAATTTCGACCGCCTGGGGATCTTTAACGCGCACCGACATAGCACAGCACACGGGCGCCTTTTACGTTTGCTGTTAAATGAAAATTAAAATGAAAATTAAATTAAAATTACAATTAAAATTGGTTTTGAGGAAAGGAAATGGGAACTGCTTCATTTCCCGTTGGACGCCCGAATCGCGTAGTGAGGGAAGGGATGCAAGCGGGAGTGAAAAGAGAGAGAGAGGTGCTGTAGTGAATGGCTCCGGAATGATTTCGGCCACCTGGGTATATATACCCGCCGCGGTGGCTCAGTGGTTAGGGCGCTCGACTACTGATCCGGAGCTCCCGGGTTTGAACCCGACCGCGGCGGCTGCGTTTTTATGGAGGAAAAACGCTAAGGCGCCCGTGTGCTGTGCGATGTCAGTGCACGTTAAAGATCCCCAGGTGGTCGAAATTATTCCGGAGTCCTCCACTACGGCACTTCCTTCTTCCTCTCTTCTTTCACTCCCTCCTTTATCCCTTCCCTTACGGCGCAGTTCAGGTGTGCAACGAGACATGAGACAGATACTGCGCCATTTCCTTTCCCCCAAAAAACCAATTATTATTATTATTACCTGGGTATCTATAACATGCACTGGCATCGCACAGCACAAGGGCGCCTTTTGCGTTTCGGATGCGCGCGTGGGAGAGCGAGATCTCCCCAACGCACTTCTACTAAAGTTGGATAAAAGTAAACAATGAAGCGGCTTTTCCCCAGACAAAGAACCCCTTCCAGCCAACGGCGTCGGCCGATTCTCATGAACTTTTTATAGCGTAAATAGCGTGGCAATTTAGGGTATGGGATGACAATGCATGGAGGGTACTCCTCCCCCTTTCATCTGCCACACCCTGCATTGTCACGCTACCAAGGTTAATGAGAATCGGCCGACGCCATCGCGTGGAAGAGGGTTATTTGACGGGGAAAAGTAGCTTTTTCTTGACTTGTATCAAATTATAAGAGCCGCGGTGTTGCAGGTAGCCATTGGCCTGAATACTGCAATCGCCTTCGCGGGCTCTGTAGTAAAGACGACGAAGACGATGGTAGCTTTGAGAACAACCTGCAGTACGATTCCAGCTAATAACTGTTGCATTTCCGGGCTTAGCTTTATAAGGTTTATTTTGGATATATATACGTAGATGTATATATAGATATATATCAGGCTAAGGCATTTATTATCGGAGAAAAGTTTTCCCAGGATGCGCGAAAAGGAATCTGGGTGCATATAGGTGCCATGTTTTTCAACGATCACTTCATTTGACCACCACAAATGCGAAGACCACTTCTTCCCCATCCCCGTGCAGTGCAGCGAAGGTGTTCTCCCAAAGAGGCGGTTGCACGCCCTGCGCACAAATTTTCCCACCAAACAGAAGAACCACTTGTCAGTCCAACCTCCACTTGTACAAGTGTGGTCTCAAAGCGCCGCCTAATAACGGAGCTGTCGGCGTAAATTGCAACTTACGCGCCCTGTAGACTTTTGCCCCTTTAGTACTTACCGGCGACAGCAGGATGCGCTGCTGTTTCTTGATTCTTGACGACAGAGCCCTTACAAAAATGGCCTATAGACCATCCACAGACTTCTCATAGACTCTATATTGCATTCCTATAGATCTTATTACTTTCATACCCTAGAGACTGCCTGTAGACAAAAGTCTACTAAAAGTGTATGGCCATAAATCAATAGATTGTCCATAGATTGTCTATAGGATTTGTACTGCCTATAGGCTATTCTCTAAGTTCTGTCTATAGAGATTCTATATACTTTATAGACAGAGGTTATGAACAGTCTATAAACTGTCTAAAGAAATTTTTGTAAGGGAGCTCAAGTGTGTAGGCCCGTAATATACATGGATGGCACTTACCGGCGACCAGAAGGATGCGCTGCTGTTTCTTGATTCGTGACGACAGAGCCCTTACAAAAATGGCCTATAGACTGTCTGTAGACTTTTTATAGACTCTATTGCATTCCTATAGATATTTATTATTACTTTTCATAGTCTACTGAATGTGTATGGCCATAAATCTATAGATTGCCCATAGACTGTCTATAGGATTTGTATTGCCTATAGGCTATTCTCTAAGTTTTTGTCTATAGAGATTCTATATACTTTATAGACAGGTTTATGGACAGTATATAAACTGTCTAAATAAATTTTTGTAAGGGCTAGCTCAAGTGTGTAGGGACGTAATATACATGGGCGACACGAATCACCGAAGAAGCGATTCTCGCGCCTTCACAATCTCCGTCGCAGATGGACGCCCTGCGGCGCAACATGTACGTGTCGCTCAACTACTGCGTCTACCACATGGCCGGGCAGCTGAGGCCCATCTTCGACGCTCGCAACCGGGACGTGTACCGCTCCTTCAAGTACTTCGAGAGCCCCGCCGACTACCGGCGACCGCACTCGCTACTTGCCCCGTTGCTGCTGCTAAGCCTAGCCCTTACGACCGCGGAGTTGTAGGCTGTATACCCCACTACGTGGAGCTGGAGCTTCCTTGAGGTTGTTGGAGTGTTCGTCCATGAGCAGCGCGCCTTGCTGCGGCATCGCGGCGTTGTATCGAAATGGTATAGGCGGTGCTACAGGGACAAAAGAACGGCCTAAACAGCATGCTGTCGTTACTGAGTTGGCCACTACGAAGATTAAACGTCCGCACTTTTACTTTCTACTTATTGTACCCTGGTGTTCCTACCCTTATAAATGAGTTGTGTTTTTTTTACTACAGGATAAAACCTGGTGTTGACATCGTGTAAGCGATTTGGGGTTTAAAACTGCCGACAAATTCACTATGCAGTGGTACCGATGTACCACCCTGCTTTACAGCATCTAAGACTTCCGATGGTGCTTATGTTAGATGTATACTGCTGTGAAGCCGGCACACTCTATAGTCTAGCATTGACGCTATTCCGCCCGATGAATATCACTGTCCTGCCATTGACGCTGTGCCGTCAATTAACGTAATAAATATCAATGTAGTTAGCGTCGCTGCGTGTCAATGACAGTGTGCCAGCGAACGTTTGCACACGAAGCCCTCTCAGAAAATCTAGGTGCTGGCGTTCGGAATCGAGCCGGTCGGAAACATAACAGAAAATGACCCCGTTTACATTTTTTTTTTCCCCCGTGGTAGGCAGCAGCCGTCAACCTCTATTTACCGGGACGTTTCGTGCTACTTGCAGATAAATGAATCTCTGAGCGTTTTTCGTTATTGCGGTGTCTGAATTGTCGGGTTCGTTTCATTCTTTTTGTCCTGCAATCACAGTTGGAGACTCGCACGTTAGTGCGAGCGGGACCGATTCTGTGGGGGACATCGCTGTTCGCTGCACAAATGATTATCGGAAGGAGAAAGCATCAATCCGAGAAGGCTCTGAAGAATATCTCGAAACGTTCCCTTTTTGCGCATATCGTAGACAGCGATCGAAGGGGAGTAAGCCTGGAGTAGGTACCGGCCGTCAGAGAAAGAAAACTCTCAAAGAAGCCCAGATCCGACAGAAAACGCTACATGCCGGGACCTTTCATGCTTTGTTGTGTTACCCTCTATAGTCGATACAACCTAAGTCTGCAGTGAAGCTCCGTCCACATCAAGGGCCGAACCAGACTTCCTCCACGACAAAAATATAGTCCGTTAAAACTTTTCTTCTTACCTGAACAAGAAGCTAATCACTAGAAGCAAATTATAAGCGCTAAAATTTTGATACCTGGCTTTTGTGATAATGTTGAACATTAAAAATCTGATTTCGTTTACTTTTGTGACTGGCCAGCGGAATAATACAGTACGCCGCGGACCGTGGCCCAGTGTTAACAACTGCTGTATTTTTTAAGTTGTATCCTACTGTATGTAGGATACAGTTGTTAACACTGGGCCACGGTCCTCCTCGGCGTACTGTATTACTCCGCTAGCCAGTCACAAAAGTAAACGAAATCAGCTTTTTAATGTTTTACCTTATTAAACAAGCCAGGTATCAAAAATCCTAGAGCTTATAGCAGTTTTCCCGTGGTTAGCTTATTGTTTAGGTGACAAAACAAGTTTTAACAACGGACTACTTTTTTTGTCGCGGAGGGATTCTGTGCGCCGATCCTCAATGTGGGCGGAGCTTCTCTGCAGACTTAACTTGTATCTGACTATAGCAGTGCATGTTCTCCAAAAATGGAGCACTTCGCCGGTCGATGCATGGACAAAGATAAACTACTTAACGTAAAGGACTCAGCCAATGGAATGACAACAGCAGGAATGTGTTGCTTTATTTACACTGCATTGGGTCCTGTTTGACCATTACAATACAAACTTTAAACGCTTAAACATCAGGTACATGTTCTTTTAAGGTCAGCTTCCGTGAAACTCCACCCGTCAGTCATCACCTAGTCATCATTTTTATAACCACCTAGATAAGACTCCACGGCCGCCAAGTATTACAAGAAGAGCCAATAGCAGTACCCGTGTTCTTTGTGAACGAACATAACTGCTTGTGCCAGGGCAAACGCAAATCTCACAGAGCAGTGTCGACTTACATCAATGGCATGCCAATTAATGCCTGGACAATGCTCTGCAGCACATGGACCACTACAGAAGTTACATCACGTGCAGGGACTTCAACTTGTAATTAACCCTGCGAGCAGAAAGATCTAAGGTATGAAACAATTCTGTGATAGCGGCTTTACTCGTCACAAGGTATGAGTAATCACAATTTCAAAGCACGTCGCACGGACGGAAGCAGTTGTGCTTGCACAAATATTTGCAAACATGTAACGGGTTTCTTATGGGCGTGCATTAGTGTTCCATTGAAAGCAAGTTTCAAGGCTGAATGGCGGGCCTGTCAGCAATGCTTGCTCAAATGGGGTCAAACCAACTAAGTAAGACGCACACGCAACGGAGCAAATAGCACAGGATATGGGCTGGACTAACAACTGAAATTATTGAAAATCACACCACCAAGTAATAGCCTTCGCGTGGCTGTTACTCGGCGATCTGATTTTCTATAAAAATCTGTTTAGTCCAGCCCGTGCCACGTGTTACTTACTGTCCTCTTTTTTTTTTGCTGGTTTGAACCCTTTCGAACATGCATTGAAAACTGACAAATGTTTTTTTAAGGAATGCATATGCATTTAAGTATAAAATCTGTTTATATTACAGCACTCGTGTTTTCCTTCCCTGTTAAAAAAAACTGTTTCCTTCGCGTTGAACTTAAAGCGCTCACGTTTCTTCAGTACCGCGTAAAACAAGAAAAACATCTAAAAACCGCCAAAGAAAGCAGCTTAAGAACGTTCGCGTCTATTTTTCTAGTCCTCGCCATGACAGAGCTGGCAGAATTGTGCCGCGGGAGCTGCTCTCGTATAGGCCTAGACAATTTAATATTCGGTGGGCGGAAGCGGCCTTACTGGGCACTGCTTAGTGTGAACAGACGCGATAACAGACAGCCGCTGAGTTGAATAATGTAAACACCTTCGCATCAACAGCCTTATGTTTTCGGTACGGCAGCGCCTGTATAAACTAAAGAAAAAACTAAAAAGGCTGACAGTTTCGATTCGCTCTTTGTCGCTCTGTGCAACGCTAACGAGTGATTGCGCCAGTCCAGCGTACATGGAGCACCCGGCAGCGGCCGTATTTTGTAACGATTCCTTCCGCGTTTACTCCAGTAGCTTGCTCGCCATTGGCCAACTCTGCTTTCAGGGTGCCGGAGGCGGCAAATGGCACGGCTTATTGAGCATGTCAGCCATTACGTCACAAGTTGCACCCATCAATGGTAGAAACGCGACGAACTGAATCAGGAAAGGAATCGGCGCCAAATAATGCCGACAATTTGGCAAGCAAAAGCTAAAATTTTCTACAGACGCATTGCGATCGCGAGTGTATTTCTCCTTTATAAGACTCGTATACGCGACCAAAAAGAAGAAAAAAACATACACAAAAAGAAAGGAAAACAGTGTGTAAAAGAAGGGGGGGAGGGGGAATGTGTGTGAGCGCGTCTGTGTGCACAGGGGGCGTGTATGTGTATGTCTGGTCAGTTATTTTGCGCCCGCGGGCGCTTCGACGTCCGTGATGTCGACCAGCTGCCGCTGCTTCTTGCGCATGTTCCAGTGCAGGCACTCGGCCAGGCTGTCGAACCAGTCGGAGATTTGGTCCTGGGCGCAGATCGAAGGCACCGGGTAGATGGACGTCGTCACCCGCAGACTGCAGCGGGGCAGAAAAAAGGGATTCGGGTGGCCGCAGACACCGCAGGGATCATACTTCGTTGACCTAAGTGTTACACGTAGATAACTAGTCTCACACTGGCGTGAGAACCAGTATAAAAACACGTGGTTTGAGAGTACAGAACTCTGGGCTCAAGCTTTTAAGAGCATTAGCTCTTGTCACGTTTCTCGATTTCATGGGGTCTGCTACCACCTCCATTTGGCGTGAAATTTTCCAAGTCCGAGGAATTCAAGATGACGGCCCCCATAGTAAGTCGATATCCCAACCCAAAGGGTGATTGATTGGTGATGTCATTAGTATATCGAATCGGTGATTGATTGTTGACGTCACTGATAGATCCACCCTAGCAGCACAAGTAATTGGCCCATTATTGGAAAGGGTTGGTTTCTAACCGGTCCTTTGTCGGACCAGCATTTGCCAATACATTTCAAATATTGGGCCCCATTACCTGTGCTGCTTGGACAATTGGTGATTGCTTGGTTACGTCACTTATAAATCCAAGATGTCGGCCAATAATGGTGATTAACTGATGATGCCATTAATTGATCCAATAATGCCGACTTGGACCGCCACGTGATTATGACATCATAATCAAAGATGGCGGCCAAATTCGGGTGTCAATGACGACGTTCAAATCCAATGTGGCGGACAAAAGTGAAACCACGTGATTATGACGTCATTCAATTCTAGTAAACCAATCAGCTAACGCTCGTTACTTCAATGTCTTCCAGATGGTGGCGGCAACTATTTTTTCTTTTTTTTCATTTTCAAGGTTACCGATAACTTAAGGTTATCGATAAAGATCAGTATGCAGGGATAATAGAGAAGTGCAGAAATAGGTACTGAAAGCTGACTTCGATTCGATTGCGGGGGATCACTGTGCATGAAAATGGAAGCAGTCGATTCCAGAAGCTCACCTTTCACCATGCTGCAATTCCTGGCGCAGACGGCCGTCAAACGAGGCCCACACTGAACTCCGCGCTTCGGGCGAAACCATTATCTGCGCAGGTGGAAAGTGCCAGGAAGTGTCATCACTGACGACTAGCGGATTATCGCATGCGTTCTAAAGGATAAGGCCTCACTAAATCGTTCTAGTATGTACAAGTATTGAATATAAACACGAGGGAGGGGAAGTCTATAATACGTTCCTTATCGATGAAAAAAAAAAACTAAAATCCCTTCGAAAAGAGACGGAAGATGCATACCTGAACATTTCAAAGCGCTAAAGGATTGCATGCCCCGCGAAACCCTGATACAGAGAAGTTGAAAAGACTTACCAATGCACGGTAAAATCTAGAAATCAAGAGGAACTACAGATCTACACCGGGAAATTGTAATTTGGTGTATCAATTTCAAATGTGCTTACATCTGGCGTCGATAAATAGAAGTCTTACAATACTGCGTTAAGAAACCACATTGCACCCAGTGGCGTTTTGACATAAATTCAATGTATGCTGATGACATCACACCAGCTGTTCTTTAATCGTACCGGTGCGAAAACTGAGTAAAACATTTTTATTTTCGTTTTTAAATCCGCCTAACATTTTTGGCCAATGTATTCGGCACTAGGAGACGTGCACTCTAAGTTAGGAACCGCAAATCCGGATTCTTCAACATGCCGTTTCAAGCATTGTTTGGTCCAAGTTTGCAATCGATTCTTAATCATCGTCACAATCATCAGCTTGACTACACCCACTGCAGGACAAAGGCCTCTCCTATATTTCTCCAATTAACCCTGTCCTGCGCCAGCTGCGGCCACCCTATCCCCGCTTATCTGTGCACAAAAGGTGCGAACAGATGTACAGTCTTCAGAAATCAAGTAATAGTTATAAGGGGATCGGTGGAGAAAAACGAGGGGGTAGATTAGCTAGGCGAAAAAAACAAATTAGCTTAACAGTTTCGAACAGGATGCGTTATAAATTATATTTAATATGTAGGTAATAACTGTCACCATCGCTATACATAAAGACTGCTACTATCGATCTCCAAACACTGCCCAATAGGCACGTCGCTAGCTTTAATTATTTAGACATATGTCACTTGCAAACTTCGTGATTATTAGGACATTTAAGAGCCCTTACCGCAACACACAACGGCTCCCAAACAACGCCAAACGTCCTGAGGACGTCCTCAAATAATCAGAACGTCATCATCCCGAACAGGACATCCTGAGTACCTTTTGAGTGCATCGACGGCTAAATGTCCTCATGAGGATGTCCTCAGTTTATAATCTTCTGGGCGGCTCGAGGATGTAAATTCCTCAAATTTCCTACAATCGTCCTATCGCAGGATATTACTGTGAACTGAACTGAGGTCAATCCATCTTTATCTCTCGCACTCGGCTCTCATTAATTAAAAGCTGCAGGTTTATTCAACGATATATGTGTACAATAGTGATGCAATGAAGGAAACCATTGTGATCTCAAAATTTATACGCCTTGAGGAGATATCTTAAGGTATTTTTGCTTTTACGCCTGTTCTTATGCATTGCATGCTTCTGATGGGGTTGGAATGTAGATTTTTGGGCCACTCGTCTTTTCCCTTTAGGCAGCGGAATTCCACTTCAGAGAGCTACTCTCTGCGACCCTTGGTAAACCCGTCCTTTTTGCTTATTCTGGTTACCTTAATTCGCTTACATTAGCTGTGAGTACGACACTCCTATGAAAAAAAAAGCTTTTGATACAAAATCTTGATGCAGTACTGAAAATGTCCTCAAGCACGGTCCTCAAGACATCCCTATTATGCGCAACAGATGGACAAGTGGATCCTAGTTGGACTGCTTGAGGACCAGTTACAGACAACCTGAGATCGCCTGAACATCCTGACGCGGACCTCATAAGGTCATACTCGGGACGTCTTGGCGTCGTCCGGGCTAACGCTGAGTGTAGAAGGAGCAGTCCGGGTGGAACAGGAGCCGAGATTCCCAGCGGGGCCTTACCTTGAGCTCGACCCCCGCGGGCACCACGATGGAGCGGAAGGAGAGCGAGTGAGGGCAGATGGGCGTCACCATGATGGCCGGCACGCTCGGGTGGATCATGGAGGCGCCCGCGGCCACCGCGTACGCCGTGCTTCCCGTCGGCGTGGACACGATCAGCCCTGCATGGCCACAACCACGGGAGTACGTCAGCCAGGATGGCCTTGTGCATGGGAGACAGGCGCATTAAGGGGACCATGCATGTGCCAGGATCTGTCATTCATATAAATATGGTGCACCACACTGAACTTCAAGTTGTGTACAGACGTCTGCCAGGCAAAAACACGTCGAAAGCAGGATTGTAAAGGACGCTGAAATCAGTGTTTTTTTTTTCACGTTTACATTTGACGACCTAAGGAACCAGAGCAAGGCCTGTGTCTTTTTCACTTTGTCCATACTGAAGAAGTTGGCGCGGAAAAACGAGGACAAGCGAGACAAAGACGAGCGCTACTCACAACTGAAGGTTTATTCCAGACAATGCTCGAATAAATAGTGAAACCAACAAGAACAAAAACAAACAAACGTCATGAACACCACAGGTTACCCCGTGAATCCCAATGATTTGGTTAGGAACAGATACTCCCTATCAGAGAAGCGGACGGAAGTCTGACTAATGCACTTATCGCCGCTGATGCGCATATGAAAGGCTTCCATGAGCTCCCGCGTGAGTTGCTCCCTGTGCCTGAATAGGATGCTCGTTTTTTCAAAAAGCGGTTTACACTGGATTTTCTTTTCCTTGTCGTTTGTAATGCAGGTGCGGCAATGTTTAGGGAGGATATCAAGAGAATCTCCCCCGAGCAATCTTCGGTGCTCTCCTAATCTCTCGTTGACGCATCGTCCAGTTTGGCCGATGTATAGAGCGCCACACGACAACGGCAATCTGTACACAACCCCCCTGGCACAGGTAACGAACGGGGCTTTGTGTTTGATGTTGCATTCATTTCTTGTTTTTCTTGTTTTTCGTACCGTTCCTTCGCCTCCTTCTTCCATCCGTTTGTGCACCTGTGAACAGATTGCTCCCAACTTCCGAGGGGCGGAAAACACAATCGGAATTTGATAACGCCCGGCAACATTTTTCAGTCCATGCGCCAATCTGTGCACATATGGTATGACTGCAAGTTTTTGACGCTTTGTTTCCCGGAGTTTAGGTCGCGACCCATCCTTGACCCACCTTACCAATCTTCCACAAGCTTCCACAATTATATGCTGAGGGTACCCGCTTTCTTTCAGCCTCTTCACCTAGGACTCGACGCTTTCCTTGATAGCATGTGAGCAAGACTTGGTGATGGCCGCTTTTAGACAGGAAGTGACTATCCCGATCTTTATGACTTTGGAGTGACCGGATGAATAATCAAGCAACGCTTTTTTGGCCCTAGGGTGGTATGCCCAACAAACATGTTTGGGGCGAAAATGCAAAGACAGATCTAGGAACTGGAGCCTTCCATCTCTTGGTACTTCTACAGTGAAATTGAGAGCAGGGCCGCACTCCTTAAAAAGTTTTAGCACATTGACGACGGTGCGTTGCAGGTCTTCGTCTCGCTTGTCCTCGTTTTTCCGCGCCAACTTCTTCAGTTTGCATATCAACCAACTAGCCCAACTTTCTGCTCTTCACTTTGTCCGTCGGTTATCCTCCAGTTTTGCACTTGCATCTGCAGTGAAATAGCTTCGCAAATTACCCAGCTTCATATCGGGATAACTGACGCCAGCTTTGCAACCGCGACGTGCAACCAGGGAATGACAGCACTGGTAACACAAGCTGTACGTTGGCTCGTCTGGCTTTGACGTTTAGCGGTGTGTTGATGGCTTTTTATTACCATGTAAACTTCGTGAGAGACTTTCCTTCGTAAACATTCGCGTTTATATTCTCCCGAATCTACACGTTACGATGTTCCTTTCCTCTCTTTCGCGGTCTCTCTCGAGTGAAACTAAGCAATCTCTGCGAGAGCTCTTCGGCAGGTGATCCCGGGGCATATTCGAGCGAGCGAGACCTGGACTCACCGTCCCCCTGGACGGTAGTGATGAGCTTGCCATCCAGGTAGAGGTCGATGTTGGACAGGTAGGGTGACGGGCCCCTGTCCACCACGACCTCGTTGAGAACCTGCGCAGAAAGCACGGCGGTGGCAGAACTTGGCACTGTGGGTGGGCTTGGCCAAGCTTGTGGGTCGCGTGTGTGGGAAAGTCCGGTCTGGCAAAGCGCGCAGGGAGCACAGGGCAAAGCGCGGTTTCCTTACGTGTCGAGTTTCACGGCTCTGTAAGCGAGGTGCACAGTCGCACTGTCATTGCCGTGTTCTCTCAAGCTTCGCGGGTTCTCTTTGGCGGCCGAAAACGAAACCATTCGATATCTAGTTCGACATATGCATTACAAGTTTTGGTGCGCTTCAAAGCTTCAACTTCCTAAAAACACTACGGACCTTAAGTTATTCGTTAATAAGTGTTTATTAGCTTTTGAACAATTGCGCAATAACGCACAGTTATCCGCAGTTGCGTACCGCGTCCGCTGATATTTTTTATTGCGTTAGCATTAGAACCCCCATATTGGGAAAAATCTGCCCGTTCGTTCATCCAGCTGAAGCCGCGGTCGAAAGATGGCAAAGTGAAGAGTGAGAAACGTCCCTCACAGCTTACAAGGGAGACTAGGGAAAGGGAAGACGAATAGAGGGTGGAAGGCGACGGTTTCTGTGTGTGTGTGTTGGGCGGGGGGGGGGGGGGGGGGGCGTTGTCACGTGGTGATTGACAAACTGAAAATCATTCAGTTTGCTTGCATGGTCTGAACCCTTCGGTGGCAGCTGCTCCGGCCGGGGAGAACACTAATATTACCGCGTACTCGGCCGCATCAATAGCATTGATCGTTTTAAACGTTTTCTTGATGGGGAGGAGCACATTTATTTGAGACAACCTGTATGTTTACGAAAAAAAAATCATACGGGTGTTAGAACAAAAATAAACGAAAACAGTGACGCTGAGAGCAGAAATTGCGCTCGGCCCACTGCAGAGCGGAATCGTCATCGTCGTAAGTTCAATATATTTTTTCCTGATGAATATCAGAAAACGGGCGCGTAGCCAGTTCAAGGTTATACAACATACTTGCTGTTGACAGGGCCCGGAGGGTCTCCCCTACAAAGAGAGCACACGCAATTCACGAAACGGTTTCTCTGTACTCGAAGAAGAGTAGCGAGAGCTGTTGGCACCTACCAGGCAGGTCGAGTTGCTGCAGAGATCATTGTCGTTGGTGTCGCTCTCGTTGCGGTATATGCTGCACTTTAGCCGGCTGCGCAGCGTGAGAGCCGCGTGCCCTGCACGAGAGAGAATTGCGGGGTCATTGCATGCAAGTACAGAGCAGAGTCTGTAGTGTCTGCGTGGTGAGTTGCAAAGTCACCGACCCCGAACACAAGGGGGAAAGCCCACGCGTGCACATGCACTATTCTTTCTCTGTCCCGCTTAATTCCGTTCGTTAATATGCCGCTAAGTTTCCACCTGCAGTGAGGCAGCTCTGTCGCCTTTCCTTCCTTTATAGCCCGGCATACACCAGTAACCCTACCTTACTTTACTGCTCTGCCCTACACTGCCGAACCCTTGCCCATTTTACTATGCCTTACCCGGCCTACTGTACCCCACCCTGCTCTATCCTATCCAACCCTACTATGCCCTACCCTACTCTACTATACTGCCCTATCCTATCAATACTACCCTACCGTACCATATCATATACCCTGCCCTGCTCTGTTCTGCCTTACCCTACCCTTCCCTAGGCAACCTGACCTAACCTTAGGAGTCGCCCTGCATATGGACAGCGCTTTGTAGTGCTGAGGCATACACATAATAATAATAATAATAATAATAATAATAATAATAATAATAATAATAATAATAATAATAATAATAATAATAATAATAATAATAATAATAATAATAATAATAATAATAATAATAATAACAATAATAATAATAATAATAATAATAATAATAATAGCTTTTTGGGGAGAGGAAATGGCGCAATATCTGTCTCATATATCGTTGGACATCTGAACCGCGCCGTAAGGGAAGGGTTAGAGGAGGGAGTGAAAGAAGAAAGGAAGAATAGGTGCCGTAGTGGAGGGCTCCGGAATAATTTTGACCACCTGGGGATCTTTAACGTGCACTGACATCGCACAGCACACGGGCGTCTTAGCGTTTTGCCTCCATAAAACGCAGCCGCCGCGGTCGGGTTCGAACCCGGGAACTCCGGATCAGTAGCCGAGCCCGCTAACCACTGAGCCACCGCGGCGGGTACATACGAAGAGATAAAATATGATAAGAGTGCCAAAGGACGCAAGCCTCAAGCTAGAACAGGGATGTGTGCACGGCAAAAGTAAAGGTTAGCAGATTTTTACGTTTCAGCGTCACACTTTGAGCTGTACTGCACGCCCTTGTTGAAGGCTGCACATTACTTTCCACCACCTGGGATCCTTTAACTTGCGCCGAAATCACAATACACGGGGCCACTGTATTCATCGCCATCGAAGTGCAGCCGCTGCGGACGCCGTATAAAACCCGACAACTCGCGTTATGCGGCCGAACGCCGTAGCCATTCTGTCACCGAAGTGGGTCTGTACAAAACCAATGTCATCCCGCCGCCATGCATATCTCTGACTGCAAGACTGCGCATGCAGGGAGAGAGGGAACTCGCACACTCAAGACAGGTGAAGGTCTTTGAGGAATGGCGGCTCCTCCGGTTTCTTGACACAGGGCTTTTCTGCACTGCGCGTCACGGTAGTGGTATATACAGACTGTTCGAAGAAATGATTCAAGGTCCTGCTCGTTGCGTGTGTGAACAATAGCGCCTTCAGCGTAAGCTAGCCATCCAGCAGGCTGCAGTTTCGCTTTTCGCGCTGATGCAACTGCAAATGTAGCAGTTTTATGCAGTTGTGCACGTTTCGAAACTCCCGCCTGCTGTTCCCTTACGCAGTTTCTGGAGAAATGAACGATTCGGTAGTTGCGAAATTTTCATTCTGAAACAAAAAAAAATCATCTCCTGATTTTAAGTGACAAAAGGACTGGTGCTGGAGACGTTTCTTGAGAGGTTTGACTAATGGCATGTCTTCGGTGAAGCAACACACACAAAAAAAACTAAAAACTGACCGGCGGTTGTTGCGAGCTAAACTATTCTATTTCGCCGTTAGTGTGAAGTACACAACAGCAACGTTCCAATCGGGCCTTACTATAGAAGAACCTTTTAAACATTTATTAAGTAATTCGCTGGGAGATTTGTATTAATTTACATCTCACTTATTCCATAAAACATATGTCCTTTGTAATCAGTTGCCAACAGCAATAAATCAAGTGTAAATATTCATCTGTACGAAAAATGTTTTATTCAAAAGAAGAATATCTCTAGATGCAACTTCATATAACAGGCTGTGCGTCGTTCGGCGAACACTTTCAGAGGAAATTTTAAAATGCTTGCTGTCTCACGCTTGCGGTGAGTAGTGGGAATTTTCGGTAAAGGCGTGCAGACGCACCTTCGAGC
This sequence comes from Amblyomma americanum, assembly GCF_052857255.1. NCBI lineage: Eukaryota > Metazoa > Arthropoda > Arachnida > Ixodida > Ixodidae > Amblyomma > Amblyomma americanum. The sequence continues at coordinate 28,357,740 of NC_135498.1, forward strand.
ACGTTGTTGACTTTGTCCTGGAAGTTGTCGAAGTCGAAGGGCGTGAGGAATCCCAGGGAGCCCATGTGGAAGGCCATGACGGGGGGCACACTTTGCTGCCGAAGCGAAAGAGGGAAAAATTCACACGGCGGTTACGACTGTGCAACGCGAGATTCAGCGATAGCTGTGCACACATTTAGCTTTGGCAGGGGGCTGTTCCAAACAGTGCCACCCGTAGGCTTATGTGAGCCAGGTTGGCCGTGACATAAGGTGACATCAGACGGCGAGGCACAAACAGACGCACAGCATTAATAAAGGAGTTAGCACATCGTACTTGGTGTCACGCGGAATGATGACCATACCCGGGTTGCCGTGTTAACCGGTGGGTGCGTTACCATGATAACCATGGTAACGCACACACCGGTTACGCCGACGGCGACGAGAAAGACAGGGACGGGCAACTAACAGCTATCGCTGTAAAAACGTAACTATGCGGTTCAGGAGAGAAACAGACGCCTACAGAATGGCAAAGAGTTCTGCACACACATTGCACTACGAAACTTCGCACTTATGGAGGCCATCTATACGAAGCCTTGCACACGGCGCGCCGCTCTTTCCCTTACTCCCGTATCCCTTCCCGCGGTCTTGTTTTCATAATAAAAAGTAAGCCCGGGACTACTGCGGCGCCGCTGCGCTACCTTGAAAGAGAACACTCGCGCGTTAAGCTACTGGACAATGAAAGTGTTTTCAAACTTTGCCTCGAGCAGGGGTCCTGTCAGATGGCTCATACTCGGGAGTGCCATAGTAGCCGACGCACATGTTTGGTTTGTGGGGGTTTAACGTCCCAAAGCGACTCGGGCTGTGAGGGACGCCGTAGTGAAGGGCTCCGGAAATTTCGACCACCAGGGGTTCTTTAACGTGCACTGACATCGCACAGTACACGGGCCTCTAGGATTTCGCCTCAATCGAAATTCGACCACCGCGGCAGGGGTCGAACCCGCGTCTTTCGGGTCAGCAGCCGAGTGCCATAACCACTCAGCCACCGCGGCTCAGACCACAGAACTGAGCAGACAGGAGAGCCAACTCCGCTGACAAGAGCACGCCTCTAGCGTTTCACCGGGACGGGGCTGCGTAGCGACATAATCAGAGGACCCGGCAGAACACTGCCGCCTCCCCAGACCCAAACTCGCTGGTGCATTTCGTTTCGCAGGATGGTCGACAGATGGCGCGTCCATTTAATTGCGTCGACGCGCAATGTGATAAAACGTAGAAAACGTGCACGTTGGCGCGACGGCGAGAGGAGCGCTGATGGTAAATCACCTGGCAGCTCTGAATGCGTGACGTAAGCGTTGCAATACCGGCGTGTGAGGAAATTCATTGCGGTGCGCTCGAGTCGACCTTTCCGTTCGTCTTACTGAGACGTGGTTCGGGCCTGTTCACATGGTATTATGCGAAGCATACTAGCCGCACAACCGAGCTCTTCCTTGCTGCGCCGCGCGTGGCCGCGTAGCTACCACTTGACCTACATCGGCGCACCACGTGATATGACGTCACAACAGCTGTGAAAGCTGGGGCTCAACTCGTGCGCTCGCTTGCGGACGCGCAGCCTCCGCCGGCGGCCTAACTCCCGCTCCTACCGCTAGGAGATACTGACGTCACGCAATTGTATAAAAGGCGACGCACTCGTTGAGTCAGTTGAGCAGCGAGATGTCGGCCAGGGAGAGGGCGGCTCGCCAGACCGCAAAGCGCAAGTTACAAAGAGCCACGGAAACGGGAGAAGAACGAGAAGTACGGCTTGCCAAGCGACGTATGCTTTGCATCCTAGGCTTAACCATAAGCTAAGCCAGGCCATTTTTTATTCTCGACTAGGAGGAAAAAGGCGGGAGTTTTTGATCGCGACCTATTACGAAGGCGAAGGTTTTGACCCGGGCAAAATCTTTCGTGCAGCCGCAGCTGTACAAAAACACTCGAGAAGTATCATATTGTTCCTTTGGAAGACTTTACCTGGAAAAGTGAGGAGGCGTAGAGGAGCGTGCCGTCTCCCCCGAGGCAGATGATGAAGTCGATCCGGTCTGTGAGCTCATCCCTACCTGGCATAAAGACAAAGAAGAAGAGGCGCCGTTCTCTGGGCGATTGCACGAGTCAGAGCCCCCGTGTCTCGCGCCCAGCTGCGCTCAGGCAGACGAAAACGCGGTTGACCTTCGCGTTCGCCACTCCGTCAACCGCTGTTCCTGGGATGCAGAGTCTGCAGCGAGTTGCAACAGACTGTGTAGAAACAGCGAGCTCAGCTAGTCGTGTCCGGTTCGCAGTGACAGGCGAAACAAACGGATCCTTTTAGTTTTGACGTTCTTACTGACCAAAAAAAAATAGTCAAGTAAAACAGTGAATAAACTTGATGGGCGTTTCTTTCTAGCTACTACTAACCGCTTGCGACGTAATTCTCGGTATGCGTGGCTGGACGGGGTGAATTGCTTAACGCTAATGTATCAGCACGACAGTTGCCATGCTGAGATAAAGAGTATGGACCACAGGGGTAAAGCTAAAAAAGAACACTTATACGCTTACGCACTTGCTTTTGCGCTCATGGCCTGTCCTTTTTTTTTTCTGGACTGCCAACGAGAAATTGCAGACGGCGCAATTAAAATAACTTAATTGAAAAACGGAATGAAGCGGTGAGTAACGTAATCTGATTACGAAAAGATCGAACTGATAAAAATATCTTCATTTCCGGGCAGGGCGAGAAGTATCCTGGCTGTCAGTAAATTTTATTTGCGATTTTACTTTGCTGCTTAACCACCCTCACCAGCGTCTCTGCGCAATGGCCTTTTATGTCATGCGCAACCGAGTATCATATCCCTAGACTTCGCAGCTTCAGGTGGTGGTCAGTACCTTCTTTGAAGGTGCAGAGCTTGTCTTTGACCTCAAGGAACGCCTTGTTATTCTTCAGGAACGGGTCCTCCAAGATCGCATCTTCAACAAAGACAACCATGTTTTTGACCTGCGTTGACATATATGAGACAAGCAGGAAGAAAGTGAGAAAAAAATGAACACGCAAGCATATCAATGTTTTCCGCTTTCATCTGGGCGGAAACGCTTCGTCACTAGCAGCAATTAGGTTAAGGGGGAAGCGGAATTTCCGTTCTTGCTGTGGTACTAGTTCCTCTTGGACGCTCCGTGCTAAGCTTTATTCCTATGCCTTTGTGCAAATTATGTACGTTGGGCGCGACAAGTGCACAGAACAGAAAGCTAGAGCAGATTGAGATTATCACGTCATAAATTAAGGAATGCGTCTCGTGAAAAAAAAGTCCGTTATTTGACGTTCTCACATTTCTCTATAGCTATTTTCGCCATAAATACGCCATTTCTCCAGCACAGTCTGCCCTGTGAGTGAAATCTTCTTATAGGCCGTATAGGCTATGCGATCGCGTAGGCTCCCATAACGCCAGAGAAATTAGGGTTAGGCGTTGGCCAGTCACCCTAGTACGACTGCGTTCACTCTTAGCCTAAATCACATGTAAATACAACGATATTTATTTACTTATTTATTTATTGTAGTTGCCTCACAAGCTCCAAGGACCGGAACATGATGTAAGAGGCGATTGCATAAAGAAAGCTAATAACGGAAGCATCAGTGACATCGTTATGAAATAGTTATTTATGCATTAGTAATCAGAAACAAAATACCGCTATTTGTGCTCAACTATGACATAGTGTGCCAATGAAAAATAAAGAAATGAAACTGGAAGAAGGCGTGTGTGACAAACTTCACTGGTTTTGCACTCTAGCGTCTCCCTCTGCTTACGCACTACTTTTAGAGCGAAAGCTCTACTCTGCGCACTACAACTCCCAAGGTCAAGATTGGCGCGCGTTTGACCTTGAGCCGGAAGAACGGAGGTGTTGAAAGTAACGCCATATCACGTGATGCACTGTACCACGTGACTAGCATGGGTATAACAGCTGCTTCGCTGGCGCTTGGTCGTTCAGTCTCGCCATGAATGAGGGGCGCGCAGGACCGACTCCGCGCCAAACCATGCGTAACCATATTTAACAGGGCTTTCGCTCGTATCACTAAGTTTAACGAGCGCTAAGCCTCTGCTAGTATTTGCAATAATAATTGGTTTTTTTTTGGGGGGGGGGAGGAAATGGCGCAGTATCTGTCTCATATATCGTTGGACACCTGAACCGCGCCGTAAGGGAAGGGATAAAGGAGGGAGTGAAAGAAGAAAGGAAGAGATAGGTACCGTAGTGGAGGGCTCCGGAATAATTTCGACCACCTGGGGATCTTTAACGTGCACTGACATCGCACAGCACACGGGCGCCTTAGCGTTTTGCCTCCATAAAAACGCATCCGCCGCAGTCGGGTTCGAACCCGGGAACTCCGGATCAGTAGTCGAGCGCCCTAACCACTGAGCCACCGCGGCGGGGCAGTATTTGCAACCCCGAATAGAAAAATCTTGAGTGTCACCCGCGTGTAAGTCTCAGGGCGGCAGCAGCAAATAAAATAGGCACCTAGCGACGATATACGCTAAATAGATGTCTTTAAACACTAATAGGCACTTGGGATGCAGGGACCTTCCGGCCGTGCCTCACCCAGATGAGCCACTGCACGAGCTCGTTGAAGGGCTTGACGACCGTGGCGTCCATGGTCTTCTTGATGACGAGCACAGACAGCGGTGGCTTGTGCCACGTCAGCCGCTGGCCCGCGGGGTCCTGAATGGTCCTGGCGACGGAAGAAGACGTATCAGTGCTTTCATGCGTTCGCCTCGCAGGGACTTGGGTTAGAAACGTTCAGAGGAGTTAAAACAGAAACTGACGCTCTCAGTCACCAGGGACATCGTACCAGCTGCGCTGAGCTTACAAACAGTCCTGGCGCAATAGTTTGTCATTAGAAAAATTGGTATTTCAATAGAAAATTTTCCCCGTATAGATCAGATCCTTGACACATGCTCTACAGGACAATACGGACGTAAAACCGAATGCATGATCCAGGATGCCGATAAAATTAAGGCTGCTGGAAACCCAACATATATGTGCGCTCTAACGGCGTGAGGCTTCGAGTAAAGAGGCATATCAAGTAACACGATTTTTTTAGATCAGAATTCACCGTGCAGTAGAAGAAAAGGTAAAATTTTTTGCAAGATTGCATTCTGCGAGACGAGGCTTCTGGGTATACGAAGCCTCTTCCAAGACAACTGGAAGCTTGAACATGGCATATCGTGAGAGCTAGTACAGTGCCAACGCGACAATAATGCTCATGCACAGATGCTGACAACGCTGTGAGAAGAAGTGTTGCTTCTGGCGCGCAAAAAGCCCTCCCTCATGTATATAATTTCGGTTCCTTTTCCTAATTATTCATGCGCCCAATAAATTGTCGGTCTTATTGAACAGGCCGAATAAGCTTGCCTTATACCTTGCTGCGAAGGTACAAATCGAATACCGCGTTAATGACGAAGCGTTTCAGCACTCACATGACCATGGCTGAGTTCTTGAGGATTCGGCCGCATGGTCCGAACTGGTACACGGGACTTGGGGCATTCAGTGACCGAGTCCTCCTGCAGAAAGAGAGGGAACAACTGTAACTACAAATCCCAGTAAACGAACGCCAAGTTATAAATCCGTATATATGCCACTTTTTTCTCTTTTCGAGCTCGCACAGCAGTTGCCAAAAAGCACATGAACTCGTTAAGACTGCGCCATAGCATTTTAGCTGTGAAATAACCATTAAGTTTTTTTCTAAAGACATAAGTAAAATAATAAACAGCGGTCGGAAAAAGTAGTGGCCTTAAGGTGATTCAAGCTGCCCAAGTAAGCTAACATTAGAAAACGCCATAATGATGCGTTCCCTGGACGTTTTCAGTACCCCGGAGAGAGAAGAAGGCACTCTGTTGTAGATAGCATAGTCGCTCACAAAACAGGGTGAATCGCTCCAGCAGCTCCCCTTTTGCTAGATACCCCGCAACAAGAAGAGTTCAAAAGTGCCTCGTAAACCGATAGCCTCAGTAGCCTTATCTGGAAGCCTATAGTAAAGCATATATATGTACTGAGAGACAAATGAACTGCGAGAATGGAACGAGAACGAAAAAGATGAAACACGCTTAAAAATGCGCAGATTTATTCGCATGCCGACACGTAGTTCATTTCACTGTCAAGATACATTACACAAGAGCATCGATCATTTAAAATAAGCGTAGATATTCATCCGAAGCACTCCACTAGTCCGTCTCTGACAGACCATGTGCGGCTTCAGCAGACTAAGCGCTACATATCATACCATCTATCTACCTACCGATGTCACCCAGCAACAGCCGTCACAAAAGACAAAAAAAAACAGCGCTTAGTCGGAGAGACATTCTGTCCAGATGTGCGAGAACAACGACCGACGGTATGACTACACCAAAGTGCACTTCGCGACATTGTGGCATCGTAGATTAATCATGAACAAGAAGGGGCTCGCTGGCGAGCACTTACCGTACACGCAAGCGAGCATTTGCTTAAAGGGCGTATGCTTTCGGTTATGTCAACGGCTCTGAAATCATTCAACAGCATGCAAGCGATTGCTGTCCATTATAGGTTGCCGCAAACTCTACAACGTCGACCATGGGGTCAGCGAAAAGCGCATGTCACCGGCTAAACCACGCCGGGGCTACGCGGTAGAGCGGACGCGAATGTGCCAAAGACTCACCCTCTACCCCGCATTCAAAAGCCGACAACGTCCCTGCCAGTAACGCGCTACAGCAACGATTTCTGTGCATTTAAACAGCGGCTATGCACGCGCGAAAGCCGCCGCATACGTGTTGCTCAAGAAACTACGATTCAACAAAACAGAGGGGACGTATAGGTCCTACCCGGTGGAGCTCCACTTTTTCCGTATCGAGGCGTGGTCGTCAGTGGCGCTAACAGAGGCAGCACTAACACGGCGGCTGACCTGCCGAGATGGCCGGAGGTTTCCCATGCGGCGCGATACCGGTGTATACTGAAACAAGGCAGGACGCGTTCTAAATATCCTCTGCGCTGATCTGACGGGGGGTCCCTACCACGATGTGGCCAGCTAACCACGGGTAAACGCGCGACAGTGCAGGTATACACGACAGACAAAAACGGTGCGACGTTCACCAGCAATAGGCTGCAGGGCAGTCCATGGCGTCGAGTTGAGCGAGCGCTGAAGAAGAGGTCGGCTGGAAACGTCGTCGTCTTCTTGGTATACGATGGAGCGCGTTTTTTGCCCCTGCATTCGGTGACGCTGTACGGTGCTGTCCAGACGTGGCGGGCAATGTTAGGAGACTTTTTTTCTTCTTTTTTTTTCCCCCGCCGAGAGAGAGCTTTACGCGCGTACAACTCGCGCGGAGTGGCAGCTGCGAGCCCTGCGCTCGGATCGCGACTAAGCCGGAACGCTGGTCCCCAGCACGGGGTCGTGTGTGTATCGACCGCGGCCTTGGACGTCAGCGACAGAGGCGTTTCCTGTCGTGCCGCTCGATAGAGTTCGGCTCGATGTTCGGACCGCCGACACGCCGTGTTTGTGCCTCCCTTTTGCCTTCTTTCTTTCCCGGTCCTATTTCGTGTCTTCTGTATTGATGTAGGGAGTTCTAATGCGGGACGCGGTAGTGACAGGATTGGAAGATCGACGAGGGTTCTCCCGTCAGGGACATTCAGATCGCTCGTAATTTTAACGCGAAAGCGTTAAGGCTCCCGTGCTGTAGAAAATCCCGCGTTGTCGTCGGCGTTGTGAGGGGAAAATCCCCGGAGAAGCAACATAGTTGGGTCACCCAGGTCACGTGACCTTGAGGCGTCATCTCATCCTGCTCACCGGATTGTGAGCAAACTGACCACCGCATCAGGTAGCAGTTACATTAATGATTGGCCGCGACAGGTTGCTCGGGAAGGGCAGCTTGGGTCGCACAAGGCCCACAGGTGGCAGCACCTGCCATTGCAGGGCAATGACGCATCGCTTAACCGCTGCACCACTGCGCCAGGAGTGGTATGAGCACTCCCAGCGATCTATGACTAAAAAGTAGAGATTGACCAATTCTGCATATATGGACATTAACCAATTAACTCTATCGCGTCATACCCTAAGGCGGAGTTTAGGTGTCCCCTCCAATTTTTGTTTGTGTTTAAGTTGCTGAATTTAAAGTATTTCAATTCGTCTCCGGCTATTCCAATCAATCAATCAACAATCAATAAATCAACAGACTACTTTCTCTGATACTACAGTAAGAGACAAGTAATGCAGAAGGAAGTCCCGTATTCAGAGACTGCATTGAGAACTTACATTCAGCCACAGCATTAGGAACGTAAAACCTCAGTGCTTTTATTGCAGACATGCATTTAATGCGTACACCTTCGCCTCGCCGCGTACGCAAATTTTTGTCCGTCCGTCCGTCCACACCACAGTAGAAAACTCCCGAAAATAAATAAAATAATTCCCCAAACATTCTTGGTCTCACCGGGCATGGAGCCCCACCCTCATGGTGCACAACCAGGAGCGTGTGCGACGGTTTAAGCCGCACTGCCATCGCCGGACGAAGCAGCTACGGACAATAGCTTCTGCAGCGGCGAAGAGACAGCAGGATAGCCTTCGCAAGCAGCGGGCGAGAGATGATAATCGACGAACGTCTAATACAGTGCCGCCACGACCATGCAGGCCAGCCAGCCGTCAGGACGCCAGGACACTCGGTGGACACACGACAGCAAAGCACGGCGCAGGGTGCATGTCTTCTTGCAGTGAGATATAGTCCAGGCTTAGCGCAGATTAGGCTGAGGCCACAATTTTCGGTCTTGGTAGTGTGCAGTGAATTTATGGCACTAACGCCTCGGCAATTTTTTTCCCGCAAATATTACGTGCATTTCGCATAAATTAGTTTTATGGACGCAGATTTTTTACAAGGCAACATGCAGACCTGTAGATAAATGCTGCGAGAGGCAGGCGCCTTATAGACGTGCATCATACTGCAGGATGTAGCGCCACAGTCCTAAAAATAAAAAAAAAACTTCTCGTGAGCGCTGCTCTAACGTATCGGTTTCAATCCTTGGTTGGGAATGACTGGAAGTTAGTTTAGGGTTCCTCATTCATTCTATATCACACCTCTTTATTGTCCTGCTATCTTTTCCGCCCCTCCCACAATTAACGCTTGAAGCACTGAATGACCGTTGGGTTAATTGCGAAAAATCATCGCTCATATAACGTTACATGACCTTTTCCACCCGAAAATTATTCTTTTTAAACCAGCAAACCGAGGGCTCTTTCACATGGTCACGTGGTCGTGACACGTTAAAGGAAAGCTGAAGCACTTTTAGAGAAAAAAAATAGTTCCCTGCGGCATTTTATATTTTTTAGTCAGCTGAAAAAGAATATCTCATTCAAAAAGGGCGGCAATAAACGAATAATAATAATAATAATAATAATAATAATAATAATAATAATAATAATAATAATAATAATAATAATAATAATAATAATAATAATAATAATTGTTTTTTAGAAGAAAACGCTCCCCATCGCCTCAGGGCGTCGAGGGAACACCGCTTTGTCCCGCGATTGGCCGGGTCCGTCGTGACGTCATCCACGAGGATCTCCGGCCAGCACCGACGGCGTTGCTGCGTAGCGCGTTGCTTCGGCTGGCATTAACAAGTACGTTTTGGAACTTATGGATAATTCAAGCAGCGTTGAACAGTTTGGACTCTCACCATACATGTTCGAGCCATCAGCAGCTTCAGAAAACGGCAGAACCAACGACGCCGCGGAGTGCGCCGGCAGCGAAAGTCAAGTCGCGACATTTTCACGTGTTGGAAATCTAGACTGATACGCATGTTTTGCGTATGTGCATGCGCGTGCATATCTTTTGTGTAGGCCCACGTGCAAGTGGCAATAAAAAAAGAGGAAATTGCGCCGAAACGTTGTCGCGTACCGCTGCCGCATAAAAGCCTGGCCACCAACTTCTAGTAACGCCTGTAAACGTGATCGAATTCAGATCGCCGGCCTGCTTACACAAGTCGCGCGAGGTAAAGTATTTGTTTGTTCATTTATTTATAGTGACGTGCCTAATTACGCCCGAATGCCTTTTAGAACTACAAAAGAATGCCAGACTGGATGAGTTGGAGTGGGTTCACTGCTGCACTGCAGCGCGAAGATACGAGACAACAGAGGAAGCTCTCGTATGCACTATTCCTTCTGTCACATGTTCGGGCTACGGTTCAACCACGAAGCTTCTGCGCTTACCCCCGTACGTATTTTGTTTTTTTTTTTGCATGTTGAACACGCGTTTGAACAATAAATGTGGCTGCGTTTCGGAGCTCGCAGTGTTGGTCATCAAAACTAGTGTGCTGCAAGATATATATATTTGCTGCTGTTGCGTATCCAGATAACCAGCAGAATTACTTGTGGGAGATATACGCGCACCGCGGCTCGACGACTTTGCCGTTCTGACTCAAGGACAAATTTGCATGACTTCTGACGCCACTGTAGATCGTCAGCCGTGACCAGGCGTTCGTGAATGCAAATGTTTGCATTGCTCAAGTATACTAGGTCGATATAATCAGTTTATTGTTCAGTTAGGTGCAATTGCATGTACTGTGCGCTGATGAAAGATTAAGAGGATTGCTTGTGCTGCCATGGAGGTACAAGAAATCAGGAAAAAGCAAAAAGGCGCACACCGCGTAACGAGCTCAAATTAGTTGAAGACTGTGTGCCATAAAGACAGTGCTGGAAGTGGCCTTAGCTCAGCGTGGATGTGAACCAGCTGGAAAAGGCAAAAAGTTTGCAGACAGGTAAGCAAGTAATATAACGAAAAGAGAAATGTTGATGAAATAAACATATTTTGTGCAGGCAGTTTCGGTATGCTGTGTGCTGACAGTTTGCCCGGTTAAAGTGGAAGAGGCTGGAGGAGAACAACCGACGTATTCTACCAAGCTGTGTGCTGACCGCTGTTCGAAAGAAGTACAATGCGAAAACTGGTTTATATACAGGCTTCAAGCATTGCACAGAACGCCCGAACTAGACAAAGCAAACGGCACTGGCAGTAGATAGCGCTGTTCACCAAAGCGCGGGCTGCAGCGCAGCAAGCAAAGCAGGACGGCCGGACGACTCTCCGTGAAAGGCGTCACTTCCGCCAGCTCTCCCTTTTTGCCCCCCCCCCCCCCCCCCCCCCCCCACCTGGCGCTTCCCGAAGCGACGAGGGCGTGTCGGCGGCGAGTTTTTAAGAAGCGATTGCAGCTCTTTTTGCGGACAGAACCAAGACAAAGAATTTCACACGATTTCCAAAGTCCCTTCTTCCCAATCGCAACGTTTCATGCAATTTAATAATAATAATTTGTTTTGGGGGAAAGGAAACGGGACAGTATCTGTCTCATATATCGTTGGACACCTGAACCGCGCCGTAAGGGAAGGGATAAAGGAGGGAGCGAAAGAAGAAAGGAAGAGAGCGGTGCCGTAGTGGGGGGCTCCGGAATAATTTCGACCCCTTGGGGATCTTTAACGTGCACTGACATCGCACAGCACACGGGCGCCTTAGCGTTTTGCCTTTTGAAAACGGTTTCAGCGTCCCTTTTAAGACATTTGATAGCGGCACATGAGAGGCAGGCAGGCTAAGTCTTTGAATGCTATCCGTTTATTCGGCAAGCTTGCGTTGACAAAAAAAAAAGGACTAATAAAGAAAGAGCGTGCCAGCAGCAGTAACATCACGCAGACTTGAACGGCGACGGGATCGGAATGACCTTAGATGCCGGTCGAGCGCTAGGTTTTCTTGATACCTCTTAAAACACTCTAGATAACACACGCATATCGTCGCGAACAGTCCTGGACATCGCAGAATCGGCATCGCGCCCCAGTGATCCTGCGCGAACAATGTGCAGTCGCCTCTACTGAACATGCACAAGATAACTCGCCTGACGTGACGAAAAAAGCGATAAAAACCTGCGTCGGAAGTGATAAACTAATAACAGCATTAAAGAAAAGCGGCAGCACGACGGAACGTCATGGCATCGCATACCACGTGAGATGCATTTAGCTACGGGAAACGCTAACCGAAGCAGCAACGTGCACTCCGAAAAGCATGCTTCATTACAGGCGGAATTAAACCTTGTCTCTGGTAGACTACGGAATGCTATGCGCATCTCCGGCCCTAGTAAAAACGGAAGAAAATGCTTGTCAATGGCATGGCTATAAGATCTGACCGTATAGACGCATGACACATGCCAGCCACAGTATTCATCTGACGGCTGTAATAATTGCTGTAATAATCTAACAGCTGTAATAATTGCTGATGAGAAGGCAAAGTTTCTGGCACCTGGCTCCGACACGAACAGGTGTTGCGTTGAAAAGTCCATTCAGAGCACGGATCAAGGATCAGCCTTTTCCGCCAACGCCTTCGGCAGATATCTGACTGCGCTTGGTTGTCTCCGGCCTCGAGCAGGGCACACTCAGTTGCGTGCTTGAGGCCAAGCTATCGCGGAAGCCCGAGGAGAAAAAAAAAGCATGCACCGCCTGAACTTAATTGAGGCAACCAGTCGCAAGATGTGGCAGCTCGGAGCAAGAAGAGGCCTTGCACCAGGGACGTGAAATCCTGCGCCGTGCCGCCAACGGAAGCGCAGCCTTTGGAGGAATGCGCCTCCCGAGTTACGCCAAGGCTGAGCGGAAAATAAAGTAGACGAGACCCAGGGGTTTCCCGGAAAGGTTGCATGTCATTTGTGCATGTGTGTACGTGCGTGCGTGCGCGTGCATGTGCTGTAGGGCGTCTCGATGGCCAGCGTCGCTGTTGAGACTGGATACATCTATGCCAATTTTGTGCAGAGACTTGATATTGCCCTCCCACAAGGTCCTGCTTGAAGGCAGCTCACTCGGCTCTCAGGCCACGGTACTGCCGATACCCGCCGTGGTGGCTTAGTGGCTATGGCATTCGGCTGCTGATATCAAGGATGCCGGGCCAAATTCCGGCCGGACCGGCCACACTTCGACGGAGGCGAAATGCAGAAGAGACCGTTTGACGTGCGAGGTCAGTGCACGCAAAAGAACCCCGGGTGGTCTAAATTAATCCGTAGTACTGCAGTATACGCCGTCTCTCATAGCGTATACATCGCTTTGGCATGTAAAATCCCATCCCACATAGCACGCCACGCCATACCACGCCCTCCCCCATGCCACGCCACATTACGCCACGCCACACTACACTACACTACACTACACTACACAACACACCGTACCGTACGATACCATACCATACCATACCATTCCATACCATACCATACATTTCCATACCATACATTTCCATACCATACCATAACATAGATACTATACCATACCATACCATACCATACCATACCATACCATACCATACCATACCAAAGTAATACTGCTGATAAGCACCGAAATGTTATTTTAGATTGAAATTTAGAGGCATCATTTCCATGCCAGAGGTATGCGCGGTCTTTCTGACCCGATATGACACCTCCCGATCAAACAATGGACATCACCACACTGAACAGCCGAGCTGGCATCGAGAAACCCTAGTGGGTGGAAAAAAGCGCTTTCCCTCTGAGCCCTCCTGCCTCCAGAGCGGGGATTTCGTCAGTGAAATATAAGCAGTTCTCGATTCTACGAATCGCCACCAGTTAACACGCCACTCTGGCCACGGATGAAAATTTAGTCTAGAAAAAAAAAAGCTTTGAAAAGAATAATGCATCAAGCAGTGATTAATACCGAGCTTACTCTACAGTTCAGCGGCAGCACTCACAGTTGGTCAGGTCTTAAGACGATAGCATCCGCCGAGGTGAGAGCAAGGGAGCACAAAATACACACGGGGGAATCACAGGAGACGAACTGTCTCGCAACTGCAGTTATTCGAAAAGCTCGCAGCTGCACATTGAAAATGATCATGTGATCAAAAATACGGAGAGAATAGAACAAAGAAATGATACGGGAGAACAAAAACAGAAAGACACATTGCACTATAGCATCTAGCATGTGTTCAGCGTAAGCTGAACACATGCTACCGGCGGCGAAAGAAACGAGAAACAAACGCATCGCGCTCTGCACTTGGAACTCGGAACCTGAACTGAAATTGCGAAAGGACAAAGAATTGCCCGGCAGGCGAATGTTTTCCTCGCTTAGAGAGCGAATGCTTCGCCATATCACGCGTCATTCGCCTCTTGCGTCGAAACCGGACGCACCTGTTGTCCCACCAGTCTTTTTTAGAGCGCGACGAGATCAGCCAGGTTTTGAATCCGCGTCATTCTTTACGGCTGACGAATGCTATCTGAACATAACACCTGTAAAAATCTGCCTATTCGTACGACGTACAGGTGGCTACGATGTGATGTTGTGTGTTGTGTGTTGGGTTTTATGGCACATAGGCAGCTAAGGCCATCATGCGCCAAGCTCAAGGTATAAAAATGGTTTTCCGTGCAATGCTTAAGAATATTACAAATCGTCGACTGTGTAGATGGCCTAAAAATATTGAACTGCCTGGTAAAAAAACAGAGAAGAGGAAATCTGGAAATAGCTAGTGGTAAAAGCCCCAAAAAAGGTAAGGTAGCCTCAGCGGCTATCCTTGGCTGGGCAAGGACCCTGAGGCTCCCGACCAATCAAATAAAGAACCTCAGCCTTCTTCTCAGGAACGAGAAAGTGGCTGAGGTTTACCATGCAATAAAGCGAACCAGTGGTTCAAAATTTACAGTTTTTCAAGTACCCCTGCTTCTTTTAAAAAAGCTAGAAACGGAAGGTGTGTTAGCAATGGCATTATCATCTAAGAACAGTGCTGGATGAAAAAGAATGCATTCATTATAAAATTGAGGAAAATACTTCTTTCTTAGTGTCTCAAGTTTCACACATGAAAATAAAATGTGATTAACAGTAAGAACATCTCCGCATTTGCAAACAGGTTTGTCTTGTTTTGTTAGCAGGAAGTTGTGCGTAAGGTGCGTGTGGCCTATCCGAAGACGGAATAAAATAACTTCCTTAAAACGTTCCTTAAAACGTACGATGTGATTTAGAACGCAGTCCGTGCATTCAACCAATGATTGCTTCATGAGTGAGAAACTCTTTTCTGCTCTCCAAATATTGTTCTGAGGACTAATAAATCCATAATAATAGAGCAGCGCGTAACAAGACAGGGCAAAAGGAGGAACACAGAACGACACGAGCGTCCCTCGTTTTGTCCTGTGGTGTGACGCGTTGCTTTATTATCATGGATCACCAACTCGCCCCAACAAGAAACACTTATAAAACCAGTCAGATAGTCCCAACTTAAACGCACAAATGACAATACGTTCCGTTCTTTTGTGCAAAGCGAGGGTTCTTTTTAAAGTTGCAACTACGTATTGCTACCACATAAAAAAGTGAGGCCCCCACCGTGGTCGCTCAATCGCTGAGACACTACATGACGTCCGTCCATTTTACGAGGAATAAAGGTCCTATAATGGGCTTCGAGGGGCAGCAGTTACCATCCGGCCCTCTTAACTACAAGGCCTGTCTACTCTTCTATTGCGGGTTAAGTATACCTGTCACCAGGGCGGAAAAAAATAAACCACTCAAACCTCACACTTGTTAGCCACTACCTTAACACTAAGATGGCTTGCGTATCGCGTACGGTACGGACTGTGCGAATATCAATGGTTTTTATTTTTCTGCTGGAAAACGATGTAAAGTCCTCAAAATACTACAAAAACTTCATTTCTCAGCACAGCTTTCTATGAAAAGGTCCTTCTCAAAGGTAGCTCTCCAACCAGTCAAAGTTTCAGGTTCCGGACATGGGCACGCTATAAGATCTTTCTTTGCAAAACCTGTCTTTTTCGGCAGAACAAATTGAAGTTAAGAAGAGAGCGGTTATTTCAAAGCGTGATACGATAATTACACGTGCCTGAGTATGCGCACACAATTGCATTGTTTTTAGACGTTGAGAAATCAGCATAATAATTGGTTCCAGAAGAGGGCAAATACGGGCTGGTTGGTACATGTTTTACGAATTGGAAAAACAGCGCAATCAAAGACGAGACACAAGAGAAGCACAAAACACCAGCGCTGGTGTATTGTGCTTCTCTTGTGTCTCGTCTTTGATTGCGCTGTTTTTCCAATTCGTAAATAATAATTGTTTTTTTGGGCAAAGGAAATGGCTCAGTATCTGTCTCATATATCGTTGGGCACCTGAACCGCGCCGTAAGGGAAGGGACAAAGGAAGGAGTTAAAGAAGAAAGAGAGAAAGAGGTGTCGTAGTGGAGGGCTCTGGAAAAATTTCGACCACTTGGGGATCTTTAACGTGCACTGACATCGCACAGCGCACGGGCGCCTCAGCGTTTTGCCTCCATAAAAACGCAGCCGCCGCGGTCGGGTTCGAACCCGGGAACTCCGGATCAGTAGCCGAGCGCCCTAACCACTGAGCCACTGCGGAGGGTAAAAATCAGCATAATTTTCCAATTTCATGTCCATATATGTATACGACCATCGACCACCCTGTACGCCTGCAGCCTGTCATGAATTTATGCAGAACACGCAATTGAAAACACCTTTCACCTTGGACGGAGATGGCTGCAACTTAAACGAAGTCTGGTGTATATATTAAAAGAACAGCCGCAATAAACAGTCGGTGTTTGAATATTTGGCATAAAGAGCATACGCCAGCTGTAAAGAGTGATACAAAAACTCCAACGAGGCGGCTTACTGCAAACATTGCATATACGCCTGCCCTGTATGGCAAGACTAGAGTTCTGTCTACAGGGGACCGGCTGACCCGTGGTAAAGTGGAAGTTTTTCATGCAGAAAGAAGCGTCAAAAGCATGCGCAAGCTAAACTTCCATTTTATTTACGCGAATAGAGATTCAGTTTCTCAATCCTATAGGTGGTCGGCGAGAAATGAAATTTATTTTTGAGCTTGTCTTGCACACGCGTTTGACACAGGATGTGCGCGCGTTTTTTTCCCCTCTGTTATTAGCTTTCTTTGCTGACTACGTAACGTACTTCATTATACTGAGTGTCCCAGCTAAAAGTAACCAAGTTAAAAAAAAAACGAAGTCTCCTAGCCGAAGGAAAGCAAGGAGAGCTGTTGGCAATCTTAGCGTGGCTTAGTCTGCGGCATAATTTACGTTCTCCAAAGTTAATAATTAGTAGAGACTAGTTAGCTAACTTTATAAATATTGCCCAGGAACAAAATGCAAATTCAGAAGTTGTAGGTCGTCTCGAAAAGCAAGTGGATGAAGTGCATGCACCAAGGTTCCATTTTAGCAGCGTTATTTCGACCGCCTTAGAATAAATCAAACTAAATACAGCAGCTACCACGTGACAGCTGCTGGCGCATACCTGTCGCCCCGTGCACACGCAAAGCCCCGTCGCGGACAGCACTCCGTAAGAAAGCGAATTTTGACCCGCCGCGGTGGCTCAGTGGTTACGGCGCTCGACTACTGATCCGGAGTTCCCGGGTTCGAACGCGACCGCGGCGGCTGCGTTTTTATGGAGGAAAAACGCTAAGGCGCCCGTGTGCTGTGCGATGTCAGTGCACGTTAAAGATCCCCAGGTGGTAGAAATTATTCCGGAGCCCTCCACTACGGCACCCCTTTCTTCCTTTCTTCTTTCACTCCCTCCCATATCCCTTCCCTTACGGCGCGGTTCAGGTGTCCAACGATATATGAGACAGATACTGCGCCATTTCCTTTCCCCAAAAACCAATTATATTATAACGCGATAGCGTTAAAGGCACCGTTACGCCGAAAATCTGGCGTCAGCTTTGTCGGCGTTGTGAGCGACAAATGACGAGCATGAATCTGGCAGGTGGTCCTCAGAGCGCGACCTAGGAGGCAGGTGGGCCATCTAGGTCACGTCGCCTTCTGGCATCATCACAGCCTGTCCACCAGATTGCGAGCAAACTGCGCACCGTATAGCAGTTAAATTCATGACTGGCCGGGGACGAGCAACCTGTGTAACACACAAGCCCCACCGGTGGCAGCACCTGCCATCACATGGCAGTGGCGCATTGCTTAACCGCTGCACCACTGCACCAGGAATAGTATGAGAACTCCCATGGATCTACGCATGTAATGTAGGGAATGACCAGTTCTGCATATATGGTTATTAACCCACTACGCTGTCGCGTACTACCTTTAAAGCTTAAGTGTCCCCTCTAATCCTTTTTATTTCCGCTTAACTAATTTTCTATTTTTGTTTTCTTCAACGAAGGCGTTGAATGCGTTCTCGCATTATAAGCAAACGCGGACTTGCGTCCACGTCTTGTCGAGCTGTTTAACGATGCACAAGACCCGCATCTAAGGCACCAACTCGCCCAGCCAGCTGCATAAAAGGAAACGGCAGTCAGTCCCCCACGCGATAGGCGGGGGCGGATGGCGGTGTGGGTCTGTGCGTGGCGCTCGGCGGCACGTGCCGCTCAAGTCAGCCTCCGCTTCCCTTTCACGCGAACACGCCGGCCAGCGACACGCCGGCCTGCCTATAGCGAAAGGAGAGTGGGGGAGGGCGCGCTCAGCTGACCGGCTTTCCTTGCCTCGGTGTTCGCTGTGGCCGTGCACGAATACGGCTCAAGGCCTCGCCGCTGTCGACGGTAGCCGTCTGCGGCAGCGCTAATGGGAACGGCACTGCCACTAACGAACCGATCCGCAACGCGAAGTCGTCTATAATCGAAAAAAAAACGAAGGAAAGAAAGAAATAAATGAAAGCCCCTATACGTCGGCGACGAGAAGGTGTGGTTCACGCGTCCGCGGCACACCTGCCTACTCGACAGTGCTATTTAATTACACCGGTGGTTGCGAAACTGCACGCGCGATTTGCGTGCCGAGAAACGGAACAACGGTTTGCGGAAAACTTTGCGGGTCAACGGATTTCCGCGTCACCTGGGCTAAAAAAGGGGAACTTCGTAGGAGCGTTAAGCGCCCCTTGTGTAAACGGTTAAGGCTGTGACCTATTCACTGTTCACAACTTGAATGAGCGCGAGTGCGTGTTGGATTGTGCTGCGCACGTGCAGTACAGTAAATGCCAGTATGAAATAGGCCAGTCAGAAAGCTGTTGCCACAGCCCCGTGGAAATATGGCCGCGCCCAGGAAACACAAATGTGAACTACCTGTATCCGCATGATTTCTGCAGATCATAAGGGACGCTGCTTCCCTCCCTAAGCAACGCTGACGTTGACTCGCGGTTGAGACCAGGCGTATTAAAGGTGATTTGCACCTTTCTTCAGCCTTCACCATCACCCCCTATAACCCTATGCCTTCCCCTCAGCCCATGCAGAGTAGCTGGCCAATAAATCGCAGCTCTGCCCGACTAATCCGCCATTCCTTGAAAATAAACCCCTCTCTCTATTCGGCACTTAGTACGGGCTTCCGGTAAATGCGCGTGTTGCGCACCACCCCACACAAACACGTGCGCTTACACTTCAACAAGTTTACAGGGGCGTTTAGTTCCCGCAAACCAATCACAGAAAAAAGCCGTATCACGACGCTTTACAGTTGCTCAAGCGAGAACTGTCTGTCTCACCTGCTATATAGTAGAGCGGCCGTGCCAGCAGTACCTTATAATATGCGTCTAGGAAATGAGTAACACGGGCTCCGAAAGGTGTAGTTCGTTACAGGCGGACACTGTTATCTTTAGTAGACTGCGGATTGCTTCGTGCGCTGCCAGCCCCAGACGAAACGGACCGAAATGTTTGTATACGTCGAGAGGCGGCCTCCGACATAGCACGGCTCGATACTGCTCTGGCCAACAGCTATAGAGGTCTGACTGTTCGGCTTGTCAGGCGTAGGATATATCCTTCATCAGAGGCGTACAATTAAGTCTCCCATCTAATTAGGTGCAGCCGCACGCAACGACGCGAGTTCTTCTTGCGCAACCATTTGCACGTGGTGGAAAAAGACGACCTTGACTGACGAGAACCGCCCGTGCGGCAGCCATTTTTTCGTGGTACCGTCGGAATGTGCTGATAGTCCAGGCTGCCTCCATTCGAGCCCTTCCGTTTAGTGCAGTGGCAGCCACTGTTGGGCCGAGAGGCAGCATTTTGTTTCTCGAGGACTATGCATATAGGCTCTTGATACGGACACGAAGCTAATAAGTCCTCGATGCCTGACAGGTGCATTAAACAATCTCAAGTCGACGACCAACCGGAAATGCGGTCTTTATGACAACATCAGTAAAAGATCCACAGGTGGTCGAAATTATTCCGGAGCCCTCCACTACGGCACCTCTTTCTTCCTTCTTTCGCTCCCTCCTTTATCCCTTCCTTTACGGCGCGGTTCAGGTGTCCAACGATATATGAGACAGATACTACGCCATTTCCTTTCCCCGAAAACCAATTATTATTATTATCATTATGGTAAGATCAGAGGCATTGTGAATGCAGCCTCCGCGATACCAGCTGATGGTGGTCCAGTCCTTTTGATTGAGATTATTATGAGCCAGTGCAGCAATGCGGGTTACGAGGCCCTTCGTAGTTGAGGGCGCGGGGTTAATTTCGATCTGCCCATTTCCCCCCTACAAAATGTGGCAGCCTCGGCAGGTATCGAACCCGCGACCTTGGGCTCAGCGGACAGCCCAGTCTAGAACAAGTCGCTTTACGGGGTGAAATGAATGGAGCAAATTTTCGAACAGCCAAGCTTGTAGCAAAGACTTAGCGTGAATAGACTTTACAGTTTTAGGTCTCAGTGAAGAAAACAATTCGCAGGAACTCCTAGCAGCGATTCATCATATGAATACATCTGAGTATGGCATCACCTATCATGCCAATGTTGAGATTAACCAAGTCGTATCCCTGCGCTCGCCAGGTGAGGAAGACTAAATGTTTGAACGCTACTATGAAGTGTTAACGGCGGTTACCGCATACCCAATTTTATGACATTACATGTAACGACATTTTCTCAATTACAATTCGCTGTTACGCAACATATCAACGCTTTAAATGCGGCAGTTTGGTCTTCGTTTTGAAGAGAAAAAGTCTGCTTAAGCCCTCAAAACGCTCTTCTTTTTGTTAAGGTTGATGCAATCTACAGGTGGGATTGGCCTTGCGGATTCTGCCAGCAATTGCTCTACCTAGAGACACATAAATGTTAAATAAGGTGCACAAATGAGGCACATAGCGCTGTCAGGTAATACATCAAGAAAAGTCCCTCAAGGTGCCAAGATTCTCTTCAGAGCAACTGGGCTCAGCCATTTCAGTACCCTGTGGAATTCACCCAATGAGCCGTGTGTTACCAAGGTTTTAAAAAGATCCAAAGCCACTTCTTGTTGTCGGACTGTAGCCTGCACGCTACAAGGACGGCTTTTCTCTCTTAGTGGAGCAAGATCTGAACGGAAAATTACTTATGGTTATGTTAACTTTGTAGGTGCAGTCATAGTAGTCTGCAAGCGCAATATGTCCGATCAACAGCTAGGCGAGCATGATGGGGAGGGGTGGGTCTTGAAAAGACTGAGCATTTGACTTGAAAGATATCCCATAGCAAGATGAGCGTTGAAATTAAGGCAGCAAGTATTGAATCGAGTACGAAGAGACGCTTTGATTGTAAAGCAGTTTCGTATACGGCATAATGAGAAAACGCTTCTGAGTGCACCACCTGCGGAAGACGTGCGCAACATGCCGACGTCCTCAGTTGCAAAGCAAGCCCCCAATCTTCGTCACGAGACCCACACTCTACCCCTTCGCTAGGATATCGAACGAAATCGTTGAGGAAGAGAAAATAATGTCATTCTGATCGAATAAATATCGTGACTGGCGCAGTCGACAGGATCGATACGTGGAGAAACTGCTTTGCGATGAGTTTGAGGACGAGGCGACAGCGGGCTAGAAGACTTCGAGCGAATGAACTGCCAAGGAACAATTGCGCTGGTGGCAAAAACAAGAGCAACGAACGCCGGAAAGAAGATAATGCGGTCGGAAGAAACGGATGAAAACTAAAGGACATAAGGTCCTCCTGACAAGTACCAAAATTTGAAGACGGAGAAGCAAGGAGTGATGGAATTAGTGGAAGAAGACGACAATGATCGCCTACAATCATGGCAGCTTCGCGCGCCTCGATAAAAGGAAGCTGCATCGAGATACCTTAGACGCAGTGAGGAAAGGCTGCTGTCTGCGGGACTTGAGGAAAGTGTACCACGGAGTATACTTACCGCACCGGACTTGAGGCCCCAACAGACTTGTGTTGGGGATCCAGTGCGATATTGAAATGGGCTTCAAATCGTCCTGAGAGAATTTGGAAGCACAAGACTGCCTAACCTTGTGGACGGATCGAACTCAGCTTTGACGCAAGCAGCGAAAACGTGATGAGCCAATAAGGCTGCTCTCCGATTTTATTGTTTTAAGCTACCGAGGGCCACGAGATGGCTACTGAGTGAAAAATGGGACAAATCCTTACTGGAGAAACGATTGCGACTACGGATCACTCTGAGGCTATGGAGAAACGATTGAGGAAGGCGGATCACTCTGAAAGCGCGATATTACGGGGAATTGAAAAGGTGAGGGTGGAGAGGGTAAAATTTAACCGGAGACACAAAAGTTACGTGCACAAGGCACAGCTAAGTTTTCAGAAAGCGAAACCGCCCCACCTCCCAGATACAAGAAATAGTTTGCCTTCTCCCCCTCCCCCAGGAAAAAGATCCGGGCTGCGTGCCTCGGTCAGAAGTTTCAGAGTTGTGAGCTTTAGCGACGAATCGTGGTCTGGATGGGGGAGTCAGCAGTGCCTGATATTTTTCCGACAGGGAAGGCACTTGCGGTCCTAGGCTGTGTAACATGTGGCCTCATCCGAGCAAGAAGCACGTGTGCAAGGCATCGTACGATGACTTGCTGCGAACCTCTGTATATTGAATTAAGAAACGAAAATATGTTAACAAGAGCGGGAGGGGAGACAGCTGGACAAACAATTTCGCAGAAACACAACAAGGCAACATATCTTTTAAAGAAAGGTGGCTCTTTCTCTGTCCGCCAGCTCGTTTTCGTAGCGTTGCAGATTCGCTGCACTATAGTGCCATTAAGAAAATATATATTACGCTCGTTGCAACAGCGTCCCCTTGTCTCTCAAAGGGAACGTGATTGACGTTAGGCCTGAGTGAGACGAATGACACCGGGACGATTCCCAAAAAAATATTGAAAAGAGAAAGTAGAGCCAAAAGTAAGAAAATGTACTCTTTTCCACACACACAACCCCGCCGCGGTGGCTCAGTGGTTAGGGCGCTCGGCTACTGATCCGGAGTTCCCGGGTTCGAACCCGACCGCGGCGGCTACGTTTTTATGGAGGAAAAACGCTAAGGCGCCCGTGTGCTGTGCGATGTCAGTGCACGTTAAAGATCCCCAGGTGGTCGAAATTATTCCGGAGCCCTCCACTACGGCACCTCTTTCTCTCTTTCTTCTTTCACTCCCTCCTTAATCCCTTCCCTTACGAAGCGGTTCAGGTGTCCAACGATATATGAGACAGAAACTGCGCCATTTCCTTTCCCCCAAAACCAATTACTATTATTTTCCACACACACACACGCGCGCACGCATGCACTGCAAGAGGAGGCGTATACATATGGAACGAACCCGCCGACATCGACCGTAAAAAATATCCCCCCCCCCCCTCCCCACGTCCCAGTGTGCCTCATCCTAAACCTAACATTTCGCAATGACGCCGACTTTGGCGGCACGTGTAGGCAATTGCGCGGCGTTCGGTCCGCGCATTTTTCAAGGTCCCTGCCATCCTTCACCTCCCCTTTTGCGTCCGATGCTGCCGAAGAGTAGTGGTACGTGTATGTGATTGAGCGAGCGTGTCATGAATATATGCACTGCCACGCCACCCGGAAACGCGTCCTAGCTGTTCCTGCTGGTTCCGCGGGCGGAAAAGACAAAGAAAAAAAACAACTCGCCGAAGGAAACTATTGAACTTAATGAAGCGAACATCGCAGGAAACCATGAAACATTCGCCGAAGGCGAGGCACATGTGTGGCACGGTTGAGTTCACACGTGTTGCACAGCGGTTGATTGGTCTGAGGAAGCCCGCTGGCCAAATCCATTCCCTTGGCAGTCACAAGGAAGTCAGACTACCTGCGTCACTATAGACGCTTCATCTGGACGGATGAGTTAGCCTGCCCAAAGAAGAAATAGAACTCTTAGGAAATGGCGGCGCCTATTAGGAGACGAAATGAATGAGTCACGTCAGTAGAAACCGGAACACGCGTGAATCCGATCACCGAATTATCCTGACCTCCAGGGCATTGGAAAACCAGGGCCGTCGTATAATGCTCCTTTACATACAGTTCAGTGAAATCATCCCTAATAGACCTTTATAATAACGGCTCCATGAGCGTCGCCATATCGCTGCGTGAGCTCTATAGACCGGCTTACACCAATCAAGAGGGGGGTGCTCCGATTCGATATCCACATGCACACTATGGAAAGATCTATACGTCCAGTGTTCAATTTTGTTTTTAAACAGCACGCACGACGACATACAAACACGACACTCAAACACTCATTGAGAGCCATAGCCGTCACCATCATCAGCCTGACTAGGGCCACAACAGGACAAAGGCCTCTCCCATACTTCTTAGATTAACCCTTTCTTCCGCCAGTTGCGGCCTCCTTACACCCGCAAACTTCTTCATCTCATCCGCCAACCTAACTTTCTGTCGCCCCTGCTAAGCTTGTCTTCTCTTGGAACCCAGTTCGTTACCCTCAGCGGCGGTCGGTTATCTTGCCTTTGCATTACGCGCCCTGCCCAAGCCCACATCTTCTTGATATCGACTAAAATGTCATTAACCCGCGTTTGTTCCCCCACCCACTCTACCCTACTCCCGTCTCTTAAAGTTGCATCTATCATTTTCGTTTCTATAGCTCGCTGCATTGCCCTCAATTTAATTTGAACTCTTTTCGTTAGCCTCCACGCTTCTGCCCCAACAGGTGAGTACCGGTAAAATGCAGCTGTCATATGCTTCTCTCCTGAGGGACGTCGGTAAACTGCCATTCACGACCCCAGAGTACCTGCCAAATGCGGTCCACCTCATTCTTGTTCTATTTATTTCAATCTCGTGATCCTGATCAGCGGTCACTACACTTGCTCTAAGTAGACGTGTTCCCTTACCACTTCCCGCGCCTTGCTATCAATTTTGACTTACTGTTCCCTTCAGAGACTGTCGACGTTACTTAAGTTTTCAGCATGTTAATTTTGATGACAGTGAATTTTTATGGTGCAAGGGCATCTGCGGCCAATGAGCGTCATGACACAAGGTATTTTCGTTTGCTCAATGCGGGGTCAAAGACCCATTTTCCGAGCATTTCCCCTTGTTTAAGCCGAGCACCAGAACAGGGGAAGCTTGTGCCCATTTTATCAACGGTGGGCCCCCGGCGACACTGGGGATCGAACCCCGCACCTCCCGCTCCGGCCACCGCTCCGGTGCACGTTAATTTTTAGGCCTGCCGTTCTGCTTTGCCTGCCTAAAACATTGATAATGCTTTGCAGTTCATCTCGTGAGTGACTCAGCAAGGCAATGTCATCAGCGAATCGCTTATTACTAAGGTATCCTCCATTAACTCTTTTCGCCAAATGTTTTCAATCCAGGACTCTGAATACGTCCTGTAAACAGGCGGTGAATAACGCTGGAGAGATCGTGTCTCCGTGCCTGACAACATTTCTCATCGGAAATTTATTGCCGACTGCATGGAGGACTACGGTTGCCGTGCAGCTGTTATAGACACATTCAGCACTTTTGCATAAGGCTTATCTACACCATGATTCCGTAATGCCTGCATGATTGCTGAAGTTTCGACCGAGTCAAATGCTTTCTCATGAACAATGAAGGCTATATATATAGAGATTCGTTATACTCTGCGCATTTCTCTTTCATCTGATTGACAGTGTGAATATAGTCTATATGGTCTGCCCTTTACGAAAGCCTGTATGGTCATGTGGTTGATTGAACTCTAAGGTTGTCCTGATTTTGAGGCACAGTATGCCTACTCAATTCGACAAGGCCATGATTCGGCACAATCTGATCTCCTAATCGCGATTAGTTTGCTTCAGATTAAACTTGTACGAATACAAGCCGGTCTTTACGAACTTGAAGCAATTCTGCTTAAGCGTTGAAAAACAAACATTTTGTACAAACGACAGCTACATCCTCTCATGTATCAGAGACGCAATTATTGCGCTCCTGCGATCGTGTTGTCAATGCTGGGTGCTTGAACCCGAAAAAAGACTAAATATATCTAGTTATTGGACCATTTCTAGTGAAAAATACATGGACTTGGTCAAAAGTCTTTAGGCCGCACGTTAATCTTAAATCCGCACAGTGGAGCAGGGACCCGCTTATGGCAGCCCTAAAGAACAAAAGGAGGGAGAGAGTTCTCGCTTCCACATAGCTGAAGGGTCTGCTACTGCGGACTTGTATAGGAAGAGACAGGCGAACGACACAGAAAAGGTGGAGCACGAAGATCGGAGGGGATAAAGTCAAAATACAATGAGTGCGCAGCATCTAAGATACACTGCATACGTCCAAGAAACACGCGATACGCATACGCGCCTACTGTGTAATTCGCGACAAAAGCTGAGACTCGAGGCTTTCAGAAAAGACAAAAAAAAAGCAAAGCAGTGATTATAGTGAGAAATTTGTTCGAGATCTCTCGTGTGAAGCTCTGCATCAAGCTAGCTGGACATAAAAGAAAAGTACAGAAATCATTAATAAAATACCAAAACGCGGGCATGAGCCGAACCATAGCTGCAATTGTGCTCTCGAAAGCAGACTACGAAAAGCTACTGATTAGGAACTGGCACTAAGATCAGCGCAAACAAGACTGAAAAAAAAAATGTGTGGAAAGAAAGAAAACAGGATTCTGTCTTCTTTCTTTCTATAGACAGTCATAGACTTCTCATAGACTCTATTGCGTTCCTATAAATATTTCTTTTTGTTTATTCATAGTCTATAGACAACAGTTTACTAAAAGTGTATAGCCCTAAATCTATAGATTGCCTATAGGCTGTCTATAGTATTTGTATTGCCTATAGACTGTTCTCTAGGGTTTGTATATAGAGAGTCTATAGACTTTATAGACAGAAGCCTATGAACAGTCTGTGGACTGTCTAAATAATTTTTTGTAAGGGGACGCATCGTTCCGTCCTTAACGTTACACGCGTCCAATCAGTGTCACAATGACCGCTGCTCGCCGCACACAGGCGTCACTGTCAAAAGCAATTGTGGCCTTGCCACAAAAAGCAATATAGCTTCCCGCCAGATCGGCCGCGTAGCCTTTTTGCCTTTCGCGTCTCGCTCATTCGCTGAACCTTGCCCGCTCCATCGCCGGGCACATATAAGCAAAGGTTGCGCGGCTGCATGACACACCACCGGGGGGACTCCAACGTTTCCGGTATCTCGCATGGCGAGACGGCGGCTGCGCCGGCGTGGGTTTATATTTGGTCTGTCACTGAAGGATGTACATTCAGGTACACGGCCGGTGCCGCGTGTGTGATGAATCTGTGACGTAAACTCGAGGCCGCTGGCGCCACCACTCGACTGTCGGAGGCCAAGCGAGTCAAGGGAGTGCCAGGTTGGCAAGGTCTGTACATACACTTCCCACGTGAACTGCCCTTCATGCCACGCCTGGATTCAGCGTACAGAGAGTCCTATAGTCTGTGTACAGCTGTGCAGCGCTGCATTGTTCATGTGCAATGCTCGTGGATTTGGACACGACTCTTTTCTTACGGGCTCGCTCGGAAATATATGCTTCGTGGCTGTTTTTGCGTTCAACAATACGTAACGTTAAACTCTAACGTCGTGCACGTGCAGCAGGTTACAAAAAAGAACCTTGTGAACTTAATTAGTTGTTTATTGGAGTTTAACGTCTCAAAGCGACTCTGGCTACGAGGGACGCCGTAGTGGAGGGCTCCGGAAATTTCGACCACCTGGGGTTCTTTAACGTGCGTTGACATTACACAGTACACGGGCCTCTAGAATTTCGCCTCCATCGAAATTCGACCGCCGCGGCCGGGATCGAGCCCGCGTCTTTCGGGTCAGCAGCCGAGCGCCATAACCACTGAGCCACCGCGGCGGCTCTGAACTTAATTTAGTGTTTCGATATATAAGAAAAGTAGCAGACAAAAGACGAGGGTGAAGGTGATGACGGATTTTTTATGGCGCAAGGGTATCTGTGGCCAAATACCGCCATGGCAGAGGGTTGCACAAGGGGGGTGAAGGATTGAGCTACAGTGGAGAAAGACGTAGTGCGGTGAGAGTTGTTGCTCTAAGTAAGTTAAAGTATCACACGTGTCCGCTACCAGTGCTACCAGGCGTCGCTCCAGTTATTTCAGTTTGCCTAAAGGAGCCCTGCTGATTTACATTGCTTATCGTACTACAGCAAGCGTAGCCAGGGAAGCACAAAGTATATGAGTCACAAGAAAGAGGAATATTCATTTCTTATTATTGTCGCCTGTATCGTCAGGGGCCGTCCCGAAGCTGCGCGAGTGCCGCCAGGAATTGTCCCGCGCGTGACGTTGCGCGTGAGTTAAATCGGGCACTTCTTCGACGCAAACAGCGACGGCTAACAACCTTGAGCAGTTCTTGCAAGCGGGCCAACCAGACTATTAGTAGCTGTCCGCATCATTGTACGTTGCGGCGCTAAGTTCCAACGCGGAAATTTCTATGTGTTATTGTGGAGTGTAGCGCGGCACCGCTGGCTAGAACTATCGAAGACTCTGTACATCGCAGGCTTCTTTATGCTGAAACGTTAATCAAGATATCTCTTCGACCCGCCGCGGTTGCTCAGTGGTTAGGGCGCTCGGCTACTGATCCGGAGTACAGGGTTCGAACGCGACCGTAGCGGCTGCGTTTTTATGGAGGAAAAACGCTAAGGCGCCCGTGTGCTGTGCGATGGCAGTGCACGTTAAAGATCCCCAGGTGGTCGAAATTATTGCGGAGCCCTCCACTACGGCACCTCTCTCTTCCTTTCTTCTTTCACTCCCTCCTTTATCCCTTCCCTTACGGCGCGGTTCAGGTGTCCAACGATATATGAGACAGATACCGCGCCATTTCCTTTCCCCAAAAACCAATTATTATTATTATTATTATTATTATTATTATTATTATTATTATTATTATTATTATTATTATTATTATTATTATTATTATTACATCTCTTCGCTAAACGCACATTAAAAAGCGCTTGATCAAAGAGCGCTGTTGGGTTAGCCGCTTTTGCGAAATGGGAGCCCTCCACTACGGCATCTGTCTTTCTCCTTTCACTCCCTCCTTTATCCCTTCCCTTACGGCGTGGTTCAGGTGTCCAACGCTATATGAGACAGATACTGCGCCATTTCATTTCCCCAAAACCAATTATTAGTATTATTATTAGTTTGCTAAGGCGCCATCTGTTGCACTAACGCGGGAGCAAGTTTTGGTTCTTGATGTGGCGATAGGGAGAAAATGCAATGACGAGCCGTGTGTGGTTGCTTTGTGGTGTCAGTGCGTGGTTTTCACGTGTTTCCGCTCTCGGAGGGGTGTCTAGCGAGGTCTGTTCGGCAGTAAACTTGGTGTGTAGTCAGTTATTTCTTTTTTTTGTCAGGCCTCGTTCGTATCTACGCACACGCGCTGTTCTTGGCAAAATAAAAAAGGCAAATTATTATGTTTTGTTCATATATGCGGATGTTAGCGTTTGATTACATGTGGCTTGAAGGCGATGTCACGAAGTGACGAAGGCACGTGCGTTTGCGGCTTCTCTCGCGTTAAACATGGTTATCGTCATCATTGCATCATGGTCGTACATCGTTTCGCTCTGCGGATCCGATCACTTATGCGCTAATACTCAATGGCAGTTGATTGATATCTGCTTCCTTAGTAACAACGTTTGCATGCGTGCTTTACGTATACACTACCCTTTCTTCAATCCCTCAACTTCGTCTTTACTGCACCTTATCATGCTTGCCTGTGCGGGCACTGTTGACGCATGGATGCCGCATGCGCAAACTGCGGACGTGTGCCAGCTGGTTTACCTCTCAGTTAGCAGAGATATTCGAATAGCTCGGTCTGTATCAGCCTAATCGTTTGCAACGCACATTATGAGTTGAAAAATCAGAAGGCGGTTCCAACCCCTTTCCCAGATAGGTGCATTGCCCTGGATGAAGCATGCGTGTGTAGTTCTCGCAAAAAGTTTCGAGGCCACGACCGTGTGATGCAGGAACGGGCAGATATAACATTACGCTCGGTCTGCTGCTGTGGCCATGGATCTCAAGACGCTTTTGAAGAAACGGAAGCTATTCTCAGTGCCTAGTGCCTAGTCCGTAAGACACTGCGCGGACCTCAAATCGCAAGTCGCCCGTCGTGCTAGGTTCGAGGAATCATTCATAGTTACATGGGAAAAGCCTCTAACGAGAGGATAATTGTAAGCACCTACACCATCCACCTCAGCAAAGGCCGCACATCTAGAAAGAAGAACTCTCCAACTTTCTCACACATCTCCCGGTTAGTTGGTTCGTTTTCAGCCCACTCCGCCTGAAAAGGTTCCCTGGGCACATCAACTTCCTGTGTTCTAAGCTCCGAAGTGATAAGGACGACCTCCGTGCAACCACTTTATCCGGTAGTATACTACGCACGCCTCTAATGCACTTGTCCCATGAAGTCAATGAAAGCTAAGCCTTGTTATCGTTATCTGGGATGTAACTATATCGTTTCCGCCTCCCTCCTACTGTTCGCGACCGTGGCGCCGTGACCGTCACGGGCTGGAACTCTGTGGTGCTCCGGAGCCACAGTTTTCGTACAGAAGTTATCTCATAGTCTTACAAGAACCGCACCGCGCGGCTGGCGTCTGCTTTGCGCAAGCCGTTCGAGGAAAAGCCGAAGCGAAGGTCACGGCGCCCATGCGACGACCGAACACACGCCGCCGGAGTTTCTTCGTCACCGCGAGGGGAGGAAAAAAACAGAATCGCTTCGGCCAGAAGAAAAATAAACGCCTCCACAGCGCCGTATGTCACGCCGTCGAGTACCGCGTTTGCTCGCGTAAAGGACGCGCTTTCTTGTTTTGTTTATTTTTTTTTCTAAAAATATCTCTGAAAATTTTTGGGTGGTGCGTCCATTATACGCGGTGTGACATATTCAGAAAAAAAAATGAAGTCACGAAAACGGGACAAAAATTTGGCTTGAGGAATAAATACTAAATCCGGTAAAGCCCACTTTCTAAAACGTACTGTCCGATGTCAGTGCACGTAAAAGAACCCCAGGTGGTCGAAATTTCCGGAGCCCTTCACTACTGCCTCACTCATAGCCTAAGTCGCTTTGGGACGTTAAACCCCCATAAACCATAAACCAAACCACTCTCTAAAACAAAACACACTCTTCAGCGCGGTTTCCAGGCGCGAGAGCGTAGTTAACTTCTATCGTAGACCCGCACGCACACTCGCAAGCGGCCTATAATGTTCAAAGAAACCACTAGAGTTCACTATAGAAAAACTCAACAGCATTACGCGCGAAGCCCAACCTCAACAAGTTTCCACAATCTCTAATATGGAAGATCGAGCAGAGGAACTCTTTGAGACCAGGCGTAGTTTCTATTGGCCCTCGGAATCTACTGGAATATTCGTATAGGCTTTTCGTCCCGTAGAATGGAGTATATTGGCCTGGACATTCGGCAGATAGAGCTTTATATTATTGTTTAGTTGCTTCGCCGTTCAAAAAAGGGCACCTGCTAACTAACATTCACTATCCCTTACCAGCGGACTTCCCGCTGAAAGGAGTGTGTCCGTTACGTGAGGGAAAAAAAAATCATCATACCAGTAAATACAGTAGTATTTGCTTATGTGCTAATATTTCTCAGCGTGTCTGTGTGGGTGTGTGCGGGGAGGGAGGGGGAAGTGCGTGGAAGGCTCCCACACTGATGCGGTATCTCAAGTAAAGTTAATGACAGACCGTCTGACGAGGAGTCACTTTCACTGAGCTAACGTCCTTCAACCATGACGTCACCCTGAGAGCAAACCACGCACGGTTAACAGAATTCGCACTTGGGTCTTTACGGCGGGAGATAATCGGGAAAATATTATATCAGACTCGGGGCTGACCGACATGCTGACTGTGACAACACTGCGCGGTGATAAGGATCGGTCTTATCGTTCTCGAAATGCAGGACTTGTTCTATTATCTGATCGGGTGCGACACGAGTGGTGCAGTAAGTGGCTTGTCACCGTTCTAAACACGGCCGTTTCATATGCACGTGCTGCTCGTACAGCGCCTACAAGTAGACTGAGAAAGGTTAACCCGAGGAAGTTCCTGTCGCGAAAGTTTCTATTCGACGGTATCGCATGTGTAACGCTCGAGCAGACCCGGCATCTCAGTTTCGAAATGCAGCTAGAGTACGCTTGGAAGTACTGTACGGATTAAAATAAGAGAACACACAAGCCAGGCAGCGTAATGCTTGAAAGTCGACTTCGCTAACGAGCATAGCTTCGGGCCAAACAAAGTTCTGCGATTCCTGCGTCTACTTTTTTTCTTTAAACGGCATAAACAATTTGGTTCACTCCCCGATAATGCCGAAGGTCTATCGTCTGTGACGGAATTCATCTGGCATGCATCTGTCCAGTATGTGTAATACGACAGTTTTCAGCACTTGATTGGCGATTCATTGTAACGGTACAGTCGACACTATGTCCAGCGTCAACTGACTCGCACGTAAAGACCCCCGACATTGTCGCTGCAGCCTGCCCCTACCTGAATACGGCGATCCTGGACTTCAGCTGGGCCACACGGCACTTCTTGTCGCGCGGATCTTCACCTGGCGGCAGGTCAGCGAACGTCAGCGTGGACGGCTTGCCGACCGGCGTCGAGAATTTGTCCCCTCGGACGCCTCCACCAACACCGCACTGTGGCGACAGTCCAACGCTGTCTTCCTCTGGTACTGTAGGTGGCAATTCGCCCTCGGGCGATTCGGCCACCTCGGGAACGACCATCTCCTGCAGGGTAGTCATATTGTTCTTTTCTTTTTTTTTTTGCTCCCAAATGTTCTATCAGTTCCTTCCGTCAGCGCCTTGCGACTATGCGTTCGACTACCGTGCCTGGTCTGGAGAGGGAACTCAGTACAGGAGGCTTGCTTCTGGCTCCTTGCGACGCCTCTTTGCAACTTAGGAGATGCGGCGCCGTACCTGAGTTCTGCAGAGCTGCCACTACAGGCGTACGCCGAGTATTCAATCGCTGCTCCAACAGTGACAGCGCCGAAGCTGTGACGGAGGGGAGCTCAGCAGCACGCGAGCGACAAAATCGTGGAAAACACGTGGCGCGACGCGCTCATGCCGCCGCTGGAGCGTCTGGTAAGACAACAGGGCAACGCGCACCAGTGACGACCGCGAACCATCCACATTTCACGCTGAGTCGCTCGACTCGATAAACACGTTCTCAGCCGCCGCAACCACAGGCAGCAGCAGTAGTCAATGCGGCGTTGAGCGGCGGAGCAGGCAGGTCTCACACGCACAGTGCTCTCTCGACGTCGACGCACGCTCTCCGGACCTCACCCGACGCAGCCGGCTGCCCTCCTCTGGTGAAACTTTGTCTCGCGGCGACAGCGGCAGAGAGGAGTGGGAGAGGGAGGGTTCGTCGCAGATCCGGAGAGAGGGGTGGGGAGACCCGTTTGTTTTCTGCCCCTATTATGATTTCCCTCGTCGAAACGGCTGCCGCGCCGAAGGCTGTGTCAGAGGGC
The DNA here is from genome assembly GCF_052857255.1 of Amblyomma americanum. Lineage (NCBI taxonomy): Eukaryota > Metazoa > Arthropoda > Arachnida > Ixodida > Ixodidae > Amblyomma > Amblyomma americanum. The sequence continues at coordinate 28,391,324 of NC_135498.1, forward strand.
ATGCGCGCGCGTGCGGCCGCGCGGCGCCGAGTAATCACGCCGTTGCCTCCGCCGCTGTGGTGGCGCGTGTGCGGCAGCGCGCGCGCTCCGGCCGGCCTCAATAATTATCAGAGGCTGCCGGGGCTCGCGAATTCGATCGCTCTCGCCTCAGGAACATCTATCAGCGTCGGACGTGCGTCGTCGAAATAGCCGCAAGACTCTCTCTCTCTCTTCGTGCTTCTTCGCGATGCGCTCCTGCTTGGTTGGTGGTTGCGCTGGAGGCGAAGGCAGTAGTTGTAGTGGTGGCAAGATGACGACACACACACCATGGCTCACTGCGTTGAAGGAAGAACCCGTGCGAGGTCGCGAGAGCGTTTCCCGGATCTACCGCCGTCGGTTTCGGTCGCCGCTCTGTGTGATGGACGCGCTTGCCGACTTCCGTCCTCTCGTCGCCCCTGTCGCGTTCGTCGCTCGCGCCTCGAATATACAAGTGCCAACGCTATCATGCGGCGTTACCCTCTCTGGCGACTTGCGCAAAGCGACAAAGTCTTCGGTGCCAAGAGAAATTCAAAGAACGAGAATAACAGCTGTGAAGTGCGTAGGAATAACAATAACGCGCAGAATAACAATGAACAAGGAAGACCGACGACCTTGCAGCACCGCATTGCATGCCTCTCCCTGACGGTACTCGGGTGCATCCCCCCCCCCCCCCCCCCTTATTATCTTGCCGCTTGCGGGCGCATAGTCTCCCTGAGGTACGTGGTCTACGGCGGCTGGAACAATTGAAACTGTGACTTCTTTTTTTTTCGACTGACGTGCGCACTCGCGAGCTAAATGTGATCGTGTTTGCGCTCTAGTACAAGGGGGCTTGAGGTATGGGAACAAGCGCGGAAAGAAGGAACAGAACACAGATTCACTTTTAACTGGAGCCTAGTTCGTGACCAACACACTTTTGAAGCACAAAGCTGGCCCTTCCATCTATTTTTTTTTTCTTCCCTTTGTTCTTCACATCAGCGGCGCATCTTCTCGCCGCGGTGGCTCAGTGGTTAGGGCGCTCGACTACTGATCCGGAGTTCCCGGGTTCGAACCCGACCGCGGCGGCTGCGTCTTTATGGGGGAAAAACGCTAAGGCGCCCGTGTGCTGTGCGTTGTCAGTGCACATTAAAGATCCCCAGGTGGTCGAAATTATTCCGGAGCCCTCCACTACGGCACCTTCTTCCTTTACTCTTTCACTCCCTCCCTTATCCCTTCACTTACGGCGCGGTTCAGGTGTCCAACGATATATGAGACAGATACTGCGCCATTTCCTTTCCCTCAAAAAACAATTATTATTATTATCTCGGCGTGCAGCATGGTCTGACACGTGCCTCTAAAAAAGAATATGAAAGCAATGCCCGCGCACAGGGCTAGGTCACAAAAGCATGGTCCGCGAACTTGGTAATTATCAGGATAATGGTAATTCGGCGTCCCTCATTGACTGAGTCCCCTTTTTAAACCGTTAAACCCGATAGACCTCACAAAACCAAACCAAACCATTTTTCGAGCATTACTGATCACTTGCAATTTGCAATCTTGTGAAAATGCGCCGGGTATCCGCCGTCAACTCCTTTTCTTGTGGTTCAACTTGGGGCTAATTTCAAAAACGAAAATTTCCTGATGCAATTACTGTCTCGGCATTGGCCCGGTCATAGCCTTCGTTTCTAGCACCATATCAGTGCATGCCATGTGTTCAAAGAACTGTTATCTTTCTGCACGAATTCTCGTCTTCATTGTACCAGCTTATGAAATAGTTATGAAAGAAGGTAAGATTTGTGGATGCTATTCTAACAACTTGCGAAATTCCATTCCAGGAATTTCTGGGACTTTTGTACCGCAATCTTCCCTCTTGCAGTGGATGGGGCACGTGCAGTGCTTCCCGTATAATAAGTACACGTTGGACGCTTTGAAAAAATAAAAATAAAATACGGGTCTGTTTCGAGAGCGTTGCGTAATCATAAAAACGAGCGTTTTAAACTGCTGCAAAATCGGTTCTCCGCGAATCGTCGGCTAGCGCTCTCTGCGACTTCCTGATTTAATCGGCACCACTCCAGGCTCGATTGCAGCCATGTTTATTGAATTTGCTATGATCCGGTTTGGTTCATGAGGTTTAACGCCCCAAAGCGACTCAGGCTATGAGGGACGCCGTAGTGAAGGGCTCCGCAAATCTCGACCACTTGGGGTTCTTTAACGTGCACTGACATCACACAGTACACGGGCCTCTGGAATTCCGCCTCCACAGAAATTCGACCGCCGCGGCCGGGATCGGACCCGCGTCCTTCGGGTCAGCGGCCGAGCGCCATAACCACTGAGCCACCGCGGCTGTGCATTTGCTACAATGTGTCCGCCTTGAATGTTTAATGGAAAAAGCACCGGTTCCCTTTTAGTCAGCCGCGATGCAGTCCCCGAATGTTCAGCCACTCGGTGGATTAACTAGTGAGAAAAAAAAATCTTCTTTTCCTGCACCTTAAGTTTGAGCCAATGAAAAGAAATAAATGTAAAAAAAATATCAAGCAGCGAAAGATACAGGTGCCGAGTTGATAAGCTCAAATCTGTGTAAGTGATCGCCTGCACACAACGCAAGCAGCATCAAAAATGAAATAAGAAGCGAGGAATTGTTGTTGATCCATTTCCTGCAAGCATCACACGGCCAGAGCAAGCCGCAATAAAAATTCATGTTTCGTGTAAGCAAAGAAACTGCGTGTCCTTAACGTGTCTTTATCATCACTCATAATCATTATAACCATCGTTCCTCATTCAATATAGTGAAACACACCACAATAAATGTGACGTGCGCATTCTGAAATTTCTCCCCCTATTCTCTCTTCCTGTCCCCTCACCTCTTTCATTTCATTTCTCCATTCTGCCTGCTATCCTTTATTTCCGCTGCCCCAGCTCAGGCAGATGGCAGATGCCGGGGCTAGCAAAAGTCTTTTCCTTCCTTTTTATTACTATTTTAACAAAACCACTTACTACTACTACATTCTGAAATAAGGGATCTTGTCCTTTCAGTAATGCACATTGTTTAAAGTGAAAAAAATGCCGCAAAATTTATGTTGTATCGTCTTCTCTCTCTTAATCGAGCAGTACTAGTCACAGACAATGATGGAGCAGCTACTGGCAGCACATCACCCAAGACCTGTCCCGCTAGTATACCCATTAACACGCCCAACCTGGTCGCTGACATCAAAGTCTTCGTTATACACAGCAGAATAAATCTCTTCGCCTTGAGAGAACGTCTTGTCAGGCTGGTTAGTAATTGATCATTCTAACTTAATCATTCTAATGCGCAATCAAAAATGTGCGAAGAATGCGCTAAATTGCGTCAGCGATACGTCTCCCGCCTTACACAGAAGCAAGTCAGCCTTGTTAAAATCTGTCCTGTAAGGTATTTATTTTTTGAAATACTGCCAGTCTCTAGTTGAGACCTTAGCAGGTGGGCATAACACGTATCTCAACAGAGGATAACATTTCTAAAAGCTGCTGTGCGAAAGACAGCTATAAATTAGACAGTTCATATCACAGAAAAAAAGCTCAAAAGAAGTTGACATATTTGCTCAAGTAAGTGAAGAAAAAACATGCTCGTTCGAAAACATGAACATTAACATGGGCACAACAGACATGAACATTAACATGGGCACAACACGTCGTGTACTCCTTAAAATAGACAAAAATGCAAAAAAAATCTAGTTTTAAAACACGGCTTCTAGTTCGGTACAAAAATTATGATGGTGTTATCACGTTTACCAGGCATGCTGTGGGTGCATCCGTAGCGCATGCGTCTACGTGTCTTATATTCAGAGGTGTCATCTTCTGAATAAACTAGTTGGTAACTGGCGCTCGTCCTGTCGTGTCTTCTCTCTTCGTGTCGTCTTTTATGCGCATAACCATCCATGGCACTTCAAGTATTGAATGCATCCGCACTGACTGACGGCTATTTCAGACTCGTATGGAATACTAACGTCCGCGAAACGGATGTTTTCTGCGTAAGAAACGTCTCCGTGACAAATTGAAAATACGTGCCCCTTAGTAGCTCCTTTTGAGGGAGGGTAGCTCTAGGGCAGGAATTATGTAGAAACTCTGAAGCGCAATCGGGCGCAAGGTATGTCTAGCCCCAACGGCTTCTGCGTAACTGAAAAACGAGTTAATTCAGAGAAATGTTTCGAGTCCTCGCTACGTCTATCGGTGTTGCGTAACATTCCGTTGAAGTATACATCAAAGAATGCATGCTCTGATGTATTCGTTGCCATCGTCAGCAAACCTGCTCACGTGCTTCCATTCTGGTTGCTCGCAACGTGTATTATATGAACGCTGAGGGCGCACTTAAGGTGACGCATGTCCACTGATAACCTCCGCCTAACGGCAAAAAGGGTACTTTAGCAAGAAACGCAGCTTTGATAAACTAGAAAATGCAAAAAAAAGAAAACAAAAACAGTTCGCAAGCAAACTGCAATGACATCGATCGTTTCTGTGGTCGCAAATCACTGAGGCTGGACAACACCACCATCCATTTTCCATCGGTGATCAAAATGTTCATAATTCTTTCGACGTCACCATAAATGTCACGAGTTTAAATCGATAGGCGGGAAAACCACTCTGTGTGGCGAAATAGGGGCTTACGTCCACATATTGTGGAATTGCAAAGATAAGCCACCACCGGAATCTCTAATACCAGTTCCTACCCTCGAGCAATGGGAGGCCGGCTTGGTCAGCTCAGACCTGGGCGTTTAAACCCGGGCCATTGAATGGGCTACACAGGTCGCTGTGAGTCGTGGGCTGATAGCCATCTAGCAGGGATCATCTGCATTTTGCCGTCTTTGACGACATAAATGTTTTGCAATCCAATAAATCAATTTTCAATTGGAAATTTCACAGCATTTCATTTCCTATAATAATAATAATAATAATAATAATAATAATAATAATAATAATAATAATAATAATAATAATAATAATAATAATAATAATAATAATAATAATAATAATTGGTTTTTGTGGAAAGGAAATGGCGCAGTATATGTCTCATATATCGTTGGACACCTGAACCGCGCCGTAAGGGAAGGGACAAAGGAGGGAGTGAAAGAAGAAAGGAAGAATAGGTGCCGTAGTGGAGGTCTCCGGAATAATTTCGACCACCCGGGGATCTTTAACGTGCACTGACATCGCACAGCACACGGGCGCCTTAGCGTTTTTCCTCCATAAAAACGCAGCCGCCGCGGTCGGGTTCGAGCCCGGGAACTCCGGATCAGTAGCCGAGCGCTCCAACCAAAACCATTTTTCAGGTATTGGGACAAGCGGCCGATTTAGCGATTTGAAATCAATCCGTCGGCTAAAACATCGCGGATACTCGAGGCTACGCTACACCGCCAATCACTTAGACACGGTGACAACCGGTCCTTTTTGGTAAGGACGTCACGAAACGAATCGACTGCCCGGAAGGCTTTTAAATCGAGCTTCTCGACGGTAAAGGGGTCTTTTGGTGCCTGGGAAAATTTTGACATATAACCAGAAACAGCCAGAGTGTCGCTTTAAACACGTTTTTCACTGCCAAACCAGCGCGAACAGAGCCACAAGAGGCGAAACAATCGCATCTTACCGAGAACAAAAAGCGGCTACAGACTCCTCGGTGTCCCATTTAGAATTCAGCTATCTGTAAATGCACGAACAAGTATAGATTACGGCCCATCACGTAAGAGCAGCGGCGCAGAAAGCCCGAGAGGCATTCTCCAGCCAGCCAATTTTTTTATTACTATTTATCTCCGCCGACAGCTTTAAGCTCCTCACTGGCCTGCGCGTCGCGAACCTCTCGTTCGCGCGTTACGTCAAACTCGTGAGCATTTGCTGCCTGCACTTCATAGCGGCAGTGTCCCGTTCACGACGCCGATTAGCACACTTTACAGCCTGCGTGAAACAGCGCAACGGTTGGTGACACGAACTCCAACTGGCGAGCATTTCTAACGTAAACGGCGTTTTTCCGCGCTATCCTCCTAATGCATTCTTCAAGTTCAACGAGGCGTAAATATCTCGGTCCCTATACTAGCGTCTAGCACACATCAATGACAGGGTATTCAAGCATCGTACTGTGCAAGTGGCGTTGTTTCGACGGCCGAATGAAGATGAAAGCCTGGACGCGATGGAGCGAAAGAAGGACATAGCGTACAGAGCGCCTCTTTCAAGACGAGTTTCGAAGCGCCTACGCTTTCCTGTTCGGGCTCAACGAGAGGCGTATGTCGATACGTCGCTGCCGCTTCCCTACTACTGCCATAGAGCGCGAACTTTCAGTGTCGACGCCCTCAAAGAATGAAAGCGGCTAATACGAATACGCCTTTGCGAGAAGGCGAACCAGTTGAGTATCGTGTTCGGGCGCGGAGACGCGTGAACTGTGGCGGAACGGTTCATTTCGTGTTTTTCTTCTCCAAGCCGGTTTGAGGGGAACCCAGTTACTGACAACAGCTAAAGTAGGCCAGCTGGGAACCAACATACCAGTGCAGCGAGACGCTGTCATGGTCCTCATAGCACAAACACTTGTGAAGATTTTGCTTTTCCATACAATGACTCAGGCCTTAGCGTAATAATAATAATAATAATTGGTTTTTGGGGAAAGGAAATGGCGCAGTATCTGTCTCATATATCGTTGGGCACCTGAACCGCACCGTCAAGGAAGGGATAAAGGGAGGAGTGAAAGAAGAAAGGAAGAGAGAGGTGCCGTAGTGGAGGGCTCCGGAATAATTTCGACCACCTGGGGATCTTTAATGTGCACTGACGTCGCACAGCGCACGGGCGCCTTAGCATTTTTCCTCCATAAAAACGCAGCCGCCGCGGTCGGGTTCGAACCCGGGAACTCCGGATCAGTAGTCGAGCGCCCTAACCATTGAGCCACCGCGGCGGGTAAATAGAGATTGCAGATGCACAATACGACTTAAAGCCTGCAAAGAGTATTTCATGAGGGATCCTAGAAGGTTGCTCAAGGCCCACGAAGAAGATTATCCAGGCGCAAGCGCGTAAATCGCATCTGCCTGAGTGATCGTTTGATTGCCTGGTTACAAAACAGTGCGTCTGTATCAGATACAGAGAACTGCATGCTACTAAATTGTCATGTCTTACAGCGGGAAAGCGAGTCGGTGCTTCGCTTGTTACCCTGTCTCAACGCCACGTTGCTCTCCCGCGTGAGTGGCGCCGAGGAGGGCAGTGGCAGAAGCAGCGGTCAACAAAAAACAACAACATTCGAGGTGCTTCTGGGCCCACCAACGCGAAATGCGGAAGAAGAATGGCCTCCTCCAGCCATGCGTGACAACTGTGCGTGGACGAGTTGAATTCGGTTTCGCAAAAGTGATGCCTCGAAAACAAAAAGATGGCCGGGGTGTAGACTGCTGGAACAAGGCAGTGACTTCTTAAGCCTGTTTCACATGGCGCGACGGGAACGAAAAATTACGGCCCGGTCGCACTGTCGTTGCGACGGTAATCGCAGCCGCCGTTTCACATGCGAACGATTTCTGTCGGTGCCATAGGCACCCTAGCGTCGGTGCGGCCTTTCAGTGGACGAAAATTCTTCGGCTGCAGTAAATGTCAAACATCGTGGCAGGCGTTGATTTCGTAATAATGGGCAATAATATTGAGCTGTGATGTATTATTAAGTTCAATAAGACGTTTTCGAGAGTTTCCTGTCATGTCGCTGAACTCCTATTGGCTGACTACTGTGGCCATCGCTGCGACCGCACCGACGCTGCGGCAATGCGACCAACTTGTTGAAAGTCTGTCGCGGTGGCCCTGCGACGAGAACGACGCGCATTTCTGTCGCACAGCGGCAGAAATCGCACTGCGCTGCGGCAACAATCGCATCATGTGAAACGCCTTTAGGCGTTGAACGAGGGCACTATGCGCTGATGTATGCTGCCTGTTTAAAAATTAGTCTTTAGTACCCGTCTCTTTTAAGTACCTCTTTAGCACCCATAGTACCAGTCCGAAAGTACGGCGTTTCTTCTTGTCCTAGGAGTGATAATGAATCTATCTCATTAAATTGGGGGTATTTTTTACAGGTACAGTTCTCTTTGTAACTGCGTGGCGTCGACCCGCGGCCCTAACTTTTCGTGAAGGCAAAGGCAGTGAGCAGACCTCGCAACGTTGCACAGTCTGCAATACCTTTGTCGGTAACTTCACTATCAGCCCAGAGCCTCACCTGTACAGCTGACATTGTAAGAAACATAGTTTACCGTGACATGGAGACTGTAATTTTACGGATAAAAATGTGAAACATCTGTAAGTTGGCAGCTTTCGAGCAAAATTGAATTACTGCGAATAGTGGAAAATACGGTTTTTAATTTAATTAATAATTTAACAAACATTAATTTTGGCTCTTACATGGAATATAATACTTCCCGCCCAACACGCGGCAAACACAGCTCGACAATAGTAGTTCCACGATGCCGAACTAAAGCTTGCCAGTTTTCTTTCTTTCCAAAACCATATCAGAATGGAACGGGCTTCCGCGTGACGTGGTCAGCTTGACAAAACAAGATTCCTTCTTATCTGCTGTCGTGTCGCTGTTATAGACGCAGTGTGTTTGTCCATGCTCTTACTTTTGCATTTTTGTATTCTTAAGAAGCGCAGAGTGTTTGTTATTGCTTCTGTGCTCGCTTTTCATTTTGTGTGTGCTTGCTTTGTTGCATCGCATTATATCAACGATGTATGTTTGTTCCACTCCTGCCTTGCCTACCAAATGGCGGCTGGCAGTATTGAATAAAATAAAATAAGAAGTAAAATAAATAAGGGCTCTTCTAGTGGACTCTTTAACTATTTAACCAGCTTTAAAAAGCGGTTCATTACAGCGCTTGACGACACGGCAAGGTGATGAGCAATCAGGAGCCTCTTAAAGGCTCGCGGAATTCCTGGCAGAGCATCCGTATACTATAGCGATCGCCACTGTTGCATCAGCGTCCGCTCTCGCCAAGCGCCCATGAGCCGTGCACAAAGCCTCGAAGGCTCATCTGCGTTGTTGCACGGCTGCCCTTGCTTCTAACTATGGACCAATCGAGCCGGCATCAGTCTGCGCGTAGACAACTGAGATATAGTCACCGCCCCTTCATTATTATGAGAGAAAAAAATTACAGAAAGAAAAGAATGAGTGCGGTATCAATGCCCACGGGCGGAGGAGCACCGCCCCTCGGCGTCCAGGAGCACGGGGAGGTGATCTCTGACCTTGTAACGTCGCCGTCGTCTCGTGCGACAAGTTTCTGGTCGAGTGCCGAGCCTTGTAATTAGGGTCTCTCCATCCTGGCTGCGTCTCGCTGTCGTCGCCACCGTGCACGGATGCCAAGCTCTGTCTTCTGAGTGCGGGCGCGTGCGAGGCGTTGCCCACCGAGGCCTTTTCGGCGCTGTTCGGCAACCCACCCCTCATTTCCAAGGGAGGAGGCGTGCGACTTGGAGCACGCGAGGGACGGCGCTGGAATGTCGCGAACGCCACGCGTGCCCCCCTGGAATGCACCAAGAGCGAATGAACTTTCCGGGAAGAGGTGCCTCACCAGAAGGCTCGAAACTTCTGCGTGCGCGTAAATAAAAGTGGCCGATGTCAAACGTCCGTAACACACGGGTGGCTCGAATCGGGAGAGCAGAAACGTCTACAGGCGCCTACCAACTAGAGCCATATTGGACCAGGAGGTGATAACGTCTGCACATTATAGTCGTTACACGCCGCCGCGGTGACTCAGTGGTTATGGCGCTCGGTTGCTGGCCCGAAAGACGCGGGCTCGTTCCCGGCCGCGGCGGTCGAATTTCGATGGAGGCGAAATTCTAGAGGCCCGTGTGCTGTGCGACGTCAGTGCACGTTAAAGAACCCCAGGTGGTCGAAATTTCTGGAGCCCTTCACTACGGCGTCCCTTATAGCCTGATTCGCTTTGGGACGTTAAACACCGATAAAATAAAATAAAATAAAATAAAATAAAATAAATACAGTCGTTACACAGATATTCAAAGAAGATTCTGGTCTGGGCTAGTTTCATTGTTTGGCGGATTAACACAGCGGTGTGGACACGGAAACAAGAAGACACGCAAAACAGCACAGTGGCGGAGACCATCTACAAGTGTTGGTAGTTAGATCCCGTCCTGTCTTACGTGTCTTCGTCTTGTGTCCGTCTTCCATAGCGCTGTGTTAATCCGTTATACAGACGTCAGTAAACGATGAATATCAAACGCCTACAACCTCTAGACATTCCAACGCCGGAAGTGCCAAACATCTACAGAAGACTTACAAATGGCCTTTTATAGATGTCTAGAGACGTCCGCAAACGGCCAATGTCAAATGTCTGTGGGTTGCGCTCGACGTGATGACTAGGTCAAAAGCATTAGAGTACGAAGCACGGGGAGTGGATGTACACGAGTAGAGTTGAAGAGTTTTTCAGCTCGAACTAGAGCGCAAGAAGAAAGAAAATCCCCTCAGAACGCTGGAGGTTCCACATGTTCTGATGCAGCATGTAAGCTATGGTGGCACAGAGAAGGAAAAATAATGGAGGGAACCGTACTAACACCCCCTACCCGAAGTTTTCACGCCCACCCGGTTATCAGTTCAGTGGTTTCTTCGTTGTATCGCGGTGTATAGCTTATCTAGTCACCTGAGGTAACGGTATCCTCGTGGCACCTCAAATATATAGCCAGCATCGGACGCGCTTGAAAAAACAGGACAAGACAAAAACAGATGTTTCAAATCATTGAAAAAGTAGGGGCATAGATTTCTTAGCGGGAGCAGTTGCGGCGACGAGTACACGGGAGGGGAGATATTCTTCCTCTGGACGTCTAGGTCTGCCTGAAGTTGCAGATGTTTCATGGACGACCTCTGAGAAGCACTGTAAGCCAGGGTCTTTTTCTCTTCAATCAGTTCCTGATGCAAACGCTTCTTTCGTTGCGCCCACCTAGTGTTCTTGCTTTATTTAGCCTCCCTCACTATATGGCGCTCTGCGCTGCAGCTTCAAAATTACTTTTCGATACAACGACGTTCAGTAACTAATCAAGCATCAGTACAGCTCTCACTTTCGTGACAGTGACGACCCCCTTCACGTTCAGTTAAGTTGTCGGGTAAAATCTTTCCCTGTATCAACATATTTCTGAACTGCAATCAAAGTCTCTGCTACTTTTCTAGCCTCGCCAGGGCGACGACGAAATCTTTTAGCGTATTTCCTGTCGGGAACTTTGTTCACATCATATTCTTCCTCTTGGTCGTAGTCCGCAATATTCTCTCTCTCTCTCTCTCTCCACGATGATTTCTGTCTGCAACTTCCACATTCGTTCATAATCAACGGTTCTTAAGAGCGAGTGTTATAACTCCAGACTGGTCCATCTTGGTAGAGTAACTGATCATTTCGACTGACAGTTCCGAGTTCCGATAGTTCCGAGCACTAGCATTTACTGAAGGCTCCATCGCAGTCAGAAACAAGGGTTCAGAAACTTAAACTTCTACACCTGTGCTGGTAAACACTGGTCTTAAGCGATCACAGTTCATCACTAGATAATTATGTGCTTCCCATATATAGGTTGTTTTGTGTATTAAAGGACGCTTTGGGTCAGAACTAAAGCTTGGAAATATAGGGAGAAATCTGTGTCGTCAACACAGGTAGTTGTAGCCGCTCTTTTCTCGGATTATCCAAACATATTTGTCCAACTTAAAGAGATTCGGAATGGTGTTAGGGCAAGACGCTTGACATTAACGAAATAGAACAGAGTAGTGTGACAGAAGGCAGGTTATACATCCTGAACTTGTTTCCCTGCAATTAGATAATGAATACAAATGTTTTCAGTTCACCGAGTGAAGTAGTGTGCGGAACGTTCTCCAGGAATGTTAAAGGCTCAAAAGGAACATGAGAGAATGTTCCACCGTTCTTAATCGACGCTACTACACCAGAGACAGGTTTGATAATGAAATCAGTCTGTTTATTCCTAAATGTGGGGGTGAACGCACGCGCAGGGCTTTTACGAGAAGCACTGGGCTATTAAGCAAAGCACCCGTTGTCCAATAAATAAGCAGCAAGGCACGAATAAGTTTCCTGCGAGATGCGATGCGACAACTACTCGTTCAGGACTGGGTGCTGCAACCTGCCTCGAACTGACTGACGATGGTGCAAAAGCAAAAACTATAAATGATAATAAAACGTTGCCGATTAACCAGAACAGAAAGAGAACACAGTGCGGTTGTAGGCTGGCCGCTGACGGCAAGATATCTTCTCATTGGTATTCAACAGCGCAGAATAAGACATTCATTTAGACGCCTTTCTTGCTTCCTCTAAAGCAGTGAATGCGAAGGCGACGCCTCTTGATTATGTGCGCTTTAATGCACGGCGCGCACTGACTGAATGTTGCGCTTCTTCGGTGCAACACTGCTCGCCAAAGGATTCTCGTTAGTAAGGGAATCGAATGATGTTCTCTTGAGGATCGATGGAGCCCATTCCGAAGTGCGTCCAAGCCACTGAAAATGAGGTATTACTAACGGAGGCGTGTAGAAAGCGAAAACAGACACGACGTCTGCTATTTTCATTTCGATACTTTCCTGTTTCTTTCTTTCTTTCTTTCTTTCTTTCTTTCTTTCTTTCTTTCTTTCGTTCTTTCCTTTCTTTCTGTCTGTCTGTCTGTCTGTCTGTCTGTCTGTCTGTCTGTCTGTCTGTCTGTCTGTCTGTCTGTCTGTCTGTCTTTCTTTCTTTCTTTCTTTCTTTCTTTCTTTCTTCCCTTCTTTATTTCGTCCTTCCTTACTTCCTCTTTCCCGTCTTTCTTTCTTTCCTTCCTTCCTTCCTTCCTTCCTTCCTTCCTTCCTTCCTTCCTTCCTTCCTTCCTTCCTTCCTTCCTTCCTTCTTTCTTTCTTTCTTTTCCTCTTTCTTTCTTCCTTTCTTTCCTTCTTCCTTTCTTTCTTTATTTCCTTCTTCCTTTCCTTCTTTCTTTCTTTCCTTCCTTCCTTCTTTCTTTTTTTTCTTTCCTTCTTTCTCTCTTCTGGGAGAACATGGAAAGAGATGCAGCTCGTACGTGAGGGAACGGGTCATTTCTAACGTGGTGGTACTTTTCCAGTCTCTTCTATATGCACTTCACGTTTAATGACGTTGAAGCACGTGCGTACGAGTGCGGAGACTATGTTGACGACGAACAGCTTTGCCCTTAAATAAAAAAAGGCAGTTCAGATATCTGCGCGGAGCGAGACAGTTATCAAGCTCTGCCTTGGGTCATAAACTCCTCCGGCTTTCCGAAACTGTTCCCTATACGCTGTTCCCGCTTTCTTTGCTGGGCCACTACGCATCATAGCGAACTAGAATAGGCAATCATATTCAGCTAGTTGACTGTATACCGAGTCCGTTCAATTTGTTACGACCAGGCAGTTGATGCTGCGCGCTGGGCAAAAAGAATAATAGAAATAGTATAGTTGCACAACGATAGCACATTATTCAAGGAAAGAAGTCAAAGTTTTCGACGTGTTTTGCGTTTATGTAAATACTGAATATGTTCAATAACTTAGTCTGTGGGATTTGATGGGTTAACAAATTCCTAACTCGTTCTAATGAGGAAGCTGGGAAACGATCGAAAAGGTCTTGCCGCTCTTAAGTTGTAGACATAATATGAACTGGGGGGCCTCAGTTGACAGAAGTTTAAGCCTATTATTACTGGACGAGGAGAGTTTCCGAATAAAGCAATTTCAATCAGCGATTCATGTCAAGGCACTAAAATTACTGATGCTCGATGAAGAATTGATGCGTGAGGATAGAAAGGTGTGTGCACGTTTCTTTAGTGACGGCTATGTGAAGTGCAATTCAAATTCTTGAAAAGTTAAATCACGAGCGAATTGTACGTCGTTCTGCGTTTGACTCCGCTGAGCGGAGCAACACTTTATAAAAAGAAAGAAAAATGTGCCATCATGTTCTGGCAAGCTGTAATTTTCAAATACTCTTTAAAGATGCCTTGCGTGATTAGTGTCCAGTGCTAGTAACTTGCTTGCAGGTTAACTGACTTTAACATCGCATGCTGCACATGGCGTGTTGTACTAAAGCTGCATGCGTTCCAGGTGAGGCGAAATATCAAGAAAACAGAATCCCTCTAACGACGATAGCCTCTTTAAGCAATCAAGTGAAAAATAAACTGACTACTGATTACAAAATAAAGCACTCGCTTCATGAATCAAATAATTTATAGCACTGTTATATTGTATTGAACACGATTCAGAGAGTCTTTTATCCCACCGTGGGCACAACTCCGCTGCTGAGGATGAGGAGGAAAGTGACGGTAAAAACGCCATTACTATTTGAGAAATGGTCGTCGACTTCTTTTTCGTCACTGCTTCAAGGATACAGTTTTTGCTTTTTCTGAGGTATGTGTCGAAGTCTGCAGCCATGGCGTAGACGTGCACTGCCGCTCAACGGTTATAAATCTCAAAAGTTTTCCACACTGACTCACTTGACCTGGGTTAACCACACCGAACATCGTACTTTCTGATACAAATTCGATTTTTCAGTGCTTGAACATGTACTTGAACATGTACTTGAACATGTACTTGAACATGTACTTGAACATGTACTTGAACATGTACTGAAATAAACCTTGGTGAATTTCATTAGAGTCAGTAGACACCGACTGGACGGCTTTAAAGGAAAACGGCACGCATGCAAATGACCCGTAATCGCAGATAGAACAAGCAGAAAGTGAATAACCCGTTTTTTACAAGTTGATCCGAACACCGGCGGAACCGCCTGCACGTTTCAGGGAGCATGAGTGGTGGTCATGGCGGTATTCCAATTTCTTCCTCGTACCAGTTACGGTCACCTGAGGCACGTAACGGTAATAAAGTTTCGCAAACACGTTCGCAGTTATGCGTCAGCTGGATTTCTACGTGACTTCCATTGTAGCACTCGGGATCTTTGTGTTTGTGTATGCGGCTAACAAGATATTAGGCGTAGTCTGCCGACAATGCAAGTCAGATCTATATAGTTCTGAAACCGTTGTCGCCACTTCACCAATGTCACACCGGTTGTTGTCCTTGCCGAATTTGCTTATTTTTCTCTCAAATGAGTGGGCAATAAAATGAGCAGCAAAAGAGACAGCCTGAGGACGAAAAAGATGCAAATACGCAAAACATTTGCAACGAAACAGCCGTGATGCGGTACACGAATATATTCACACCGTTATATGCTAGGATTACCGGACAAGAATGTTGCTGAGTCGTTCCAAACTGATTAGAAAAAATTTTATTTACATATGTACACATGCCAAGGTTACCGGATACATTTGACATTCACAAGTTGACATGACGCTCAGCATGTAAGGCGAGCCAATTAGAGTGCCAAAACATCTTTGAATAACTAACAGGAATTTCTTGTGTGCGATTTAAAGCGGCGTGGCATGATTATTAACAGTGAGTGATACCGGAAAAATCTGACACGGAAAAAAAAAGGGGGGGGGGGGAATAAAGAAGAAGACCCTAGCACCAGTTTGGTCTAAAGACCAGAACAAGACGTGCATTGTTAACAGAAATGAATGGGCATGACCACTGCCGGAGAAACTCTTCCTCTCCCGAGAAAAAGAGTTCCTCCGACAAGAAACTGATCAGCTCCCTTCTAAGACGGCCAAGTATTGGCCACACAGCTCGGCGTCGAAAGCCACCAGCGACCGCGGTGCATCGATTGCGCCATAAACTAAAAAGACCTGCAACAATTAACAGGCGAGCAAAACGGCCGCTGGGGAAGCGGCCGCGGGAGACAAAGCTCGAAATGCCCTGCCCACGGAATCCCGCATGAACGGCGCGCCAAAAGACACGTGCTACCATGCAGGTGACTGTAGCATGGCGATTAGATTCCGGAAGCGGGCAATTCGGACAGGTACTGGAGCGTAAAACGCCCCACCGCTCCAGCCGATCACAAGTAGGCAGCACTGCCCAACCAAGTTTCCACACAAAGTCACGTAGATGGTCTGGGAGAGGCGTCGATGTTATGCGCGCCCATTGAACGCGGCGCATCGGTGAGCGGCGAGCCGCCGGCACAACAGGCAACAACAGCGAGCCCATAATATTCACGACACGGTCTGTAAGGATGTTGACGTCAGGTGCTACTGCGCTTGCATGCCTGAAAAAGGCCACTGCCGTAGTATATATAGCGGTAGGCTTCTCTGATTGAGGACCATGATTAACTGGGGACGAGGGATCCAAAAAGCGCAAGGAAGGGCCCAAAAAGTACCGCGCCAGGGTTCGCGCCGGAGACGCGTCCCCCAGCAGGATACGCAACATGCACTTCAATGCTAACAGTGAGGACGTGATGGTCAACGTTGGGAAGGCAAAACCACCTCTCTCACGTGGTTGTCCAAGAACAGCACGAGGCACAAGCTCGGTTCCGCCTGACCAAAAAAAAGAAAAAACTGTAGTCTGCACCCGCCTTATGACGCGCAGGGGTGGTTTAACAATGTGGCAAAGGTACCAAAAGGCACCCAGCACGACCGACTGAACCAGGTAGCGCCTCTCAAGCAGAGGAAGGTCAAAGGTCTGTGCCCTCTGCACACGAGCTGTAATACCCTCTACGACCGAAGACCACATACCATCCCATACTCCAGCACAGTCGTAGGTCACTCCTAAAATGCGCATCTGCTCACACCACTGCAAAGGTATTGTACTCGTTATACGTCTCTGAGGTGACCCTACAAAAAAGTAATGACTCTTGGAATAATTAAGAGCAGCCCCCGACAAGGAGGCGTACTTTCGAAAAACGTTTAAAACTTCGAGCAGGCTGCGTTCATCAGCTAAGTATAGCGTGATGTCATCTGCATAAGCAGTGACGCGTACACTCTCACTGCCTGGCAATGCCAGACCGCTAATGAGAGAATGGTGATTGACTGCCAAAAGGAAAGGCTCTAATGCTAAGACAAACAAAAGAGGGGAGAGCGGACAACCTTGACGGACGCCGCGGCCAACATCAAATGGGGTACTTTCCCAGCCATCGAGGAACAGAGTGGTTGAAATATCTCTGTACATCTCTTTAATAAGTAGCACTAAAGAAGGTGGGAAACCGAAAGCATCCAGTGTACCGTAAATATACTCATGCTCTAGAAAGTCGAATGCCTTCTCTTGATCTAGAGAAACAAGAAGACCCTGTGCGCGCCGCCGTATAGTATACTCTAGGATATCTCTCGTTACAGAAGATAAACTATGTATTTCACGCCCCGGAATGGAGCAAACCTGGAGGTAGGAAATGAGGGACGGGAGAAGAGCCCGTAAACGGCGGACGAGTAATTTTGCTAAGACTTTATAATCTGTATTTAGTAAGGTAATAGGGCGCCAATCTGCCGGACATGTCGAGAAAGAAGACTTTTTAGGGATCAGAACGATGCGGCCTCTTTTAAATGAATTAGGAAGGACATTCCGAGTGAAACAGATTTTTAACAATTCCGTGAAAATGGGGCCTACTATATGCCAGAATTGTAAATAGAACTCCACAGGAAGACCATCTGGCCCAGGCGTTGAGCCTCGTTTCATGGAATCTAACGCCTCCTTGATTTCATCTGTTGTTGGCGGAGCCATAAGGCCATCATGAAGTTCATCCGCAACCTGCGGCAAGCCTGCAAAAAAAGGGTGTGCGGAAACGTCATCGCGATGAACCAAAAAGTGCGACTGAGCAATATCCCTGAAATGGACGAAAAACGCACTGAAATTCCTGCCAACTGGCTGGGCCACAGCACCGACGGAAGAGGTAAAAGCAGGGGCACCTTGAGCGCACAACAGCTCCTGGCGTGCAAACCGAAGCACCTCTGGATGAGAAGTTGGATTGCGCCGACAACGCCATGCGGCCGCTGTCAGAGAGGATGATCGTAAAAGACGCTGGAGACGCTCTGAAAGTTCCTCTTTCCATGCACACATAAGCGCCGATGGCGACGGGGTGCGCTGAGCTATACGGAGCTTCGCCGTCATAACACGAACCTCAGCTGAGACGCGAGCTCTAAGGGCTCGACCAGAAGCGGCGCAATGGTGACGCCACTGCTCCTTCAGACGATCCCAGTCACCAGGCACGGCCCCAACAACCAAAAACCGCAAGGCCCGCGTTAGTCCTTCTCTCGTGCTGGCATCGTGAAGGATGCGTACATCCAAACGCCATGGTCTGAAAGGAGACACTGCAGCCGCCGGAACCCTGAGCGACAGAAGAAAGGGACGATGGTCTGATATGTGTACTGGTGAGGATGGCAGCGTAATTACATTAGCAGCACCCACTGTCCTCGAAAGGCCCGTCGGTACGTACGCCCTGTCTAGCCTGCTTGACGACAATCCGCGACGCCAAGTCCACACAAAGACGCCGCCATGCAGGAGCTCATAAGCATCTGTTAACAGACACTGGTTGACTAGGCGGCGCAACTCGCGCGCATTCCAGCTTGGTCTGCTTCTGCCAGGGCCCTGCACATCAGCGACCGTATCGAGCACGCAGTTGAAATCGCCCAACATCACAACGTTTCGTCCTCCAAGAAAATACACATCAAGATTTTTATAAAATGAGTTTACCAAATTAGAATGCGCAGGTGCGTAGATGCAAAGAAGTCTCAGACGAAGTGAGTTAAACGTGCAGTCGAACGCCAGCACGCGTCCAAGCGCATCGTAGGTAACATGATGGTCGCGCAGAAGTATTCGGTTCAGAACAAGAACGCCAACTCCGCTAGAACGCGTGCTAGCGTACGAAAAGAAAGCATCGATACCAAACCTACGCTTAAATTCCAACACGTCACTGAGGCGAAAAAAATTAGTTTCTTGCAGGCAGAGGATATTGCAGCCCGATGAACGAGCGAAAGCGACCACCTCGGTCTGCTTCATAACATTGCGAAACCCTTGCACGTTAAGCGTGATGATGTTAAGTGTAGCCATTTTGGTAATGAAAAAAAACAAAAAACAACGAGTTGTGATGTCTAAGCAATACAATGCGCGCTACGAACGGCGCCAAACCATCTCACTGTTTTCGTAGAGTCGGACCAGAGGAGGCACGAGGCCTCCTTGCCCGACCAGAAGAGTTGTCCGAGTCCGTAGTCGACGTATGTGGACGCTTTAAGCTGGAGCTCAAAGCGACCATCTCAACATCCGAAGAGAGAGTACTAGAAGTGCTGGCGCTAATCCTCGATGCAGAAGAGGACGGCGACTGCACAGATTCCACGTCAGGAGATGGCCTTGGCTCCTGCCCAGGCGAAATATTTGTGCCGACACTAAACTGCGATGACGAAGGAGATGACGACGGCGGCCTCGGCTCCTGCCCAGGCACGACGATAGTCTCGTCGATGACGAGGTTGACTGAAGAAGCTGAGGACGACAAGCTGCTCTCGTCACCATCGGCCTCAGATACACTGGCGTTGTCGCTCAAAACCGCAACGCTGGCTGCGGGCTGCCGCGCAGGCTGCGAGAGCGGCCTGTCCCCAGCATCAGAGACCTGCAGGGGCGCAATGGGCTCGGCCTCCGTAGCGGCAGGTACACTTGGAGAGACTGAGGCTGGCATAGCAGGCACATTTAATGCCGGCTTGCGAGGTGCATCACTGGACGCATCAGCCGTAGGCACCGCTTCCTCCACCGATACATTCAGAGACGCCGAGGAACCACTCACAAAGCCGTTGGTGTCGGAAACGCCGCGTTCCTTGATGGCTTCATCCGCTGCCTGTGCAGCCGGTGGAGGTGCAGGTCGGGCCGCAGCCTCAGAATACGAGGGCTTGATCGCGCATGCCACGGTAGCGTGTGGATCACCACAACGTCGACACGGCAGCACACAACCTTGGCCTTGGTGCCCAAAGACGCCGCAGCGGGCGCAGAACGGAGCCGTGCACTGTGCTCTGAAGTGTGATGTCGAGCCACAACGTCGACAAACACGCTGCATGCCTTTGTAATCGCATGTCACGCGGTGGCCAGCGACCTTGATGTAGTTAGGCACGGGCGACTCGGGCTTCATTTCAATTCGGACATACCGCGTCCCGGTGGTGACAGTGGGACGCGACCCCATGATGCCGCGACTTATGTGCAGCACCTTGCCATAAGGAGAAAGAGCCTTGGCAAGGGCATCACTTGGTACACGGGCGGGCAGAAAAAAAACAGTCACCTGAGTCACCTGGGGGCTCAGGGGAACGATGGGGACGCGTTCGTTGCCGATGATGAGGCAAGACGCATCAACGATTGCAGCCATGGCGGCTTCACTCTTTACGGTAACTTGGTAGTTGCGTCCACCGAAGTGCTGGACACAGTAAACTTCTTCCAAACGAACTACGGAGGCTGTCGCATCGACGACATCCTCCGGACTAGCCCCCTCAGGGACGACGACATCAAAGGCAAGGGCCTTTGTAGGTGGCTGGCTCACCATGTTGAGGCGCCCGCCAGCCGAAGGGCACCGGAACAAAGGATCACTCTTGGTGGTCGAACACCGGCCACCGACGCAAGCCGGCGGCCGGAACGCACGCAGGAACACAGCAGGCCGAGAAGCGCCGACGACCCGACAACAGCACCTAGCAGCACCTAGCAGCACCTAGCACCTAGCTGCTTGCGTATAACTCGAAAGTCGCAAACGGTTTGATGGCTTTAATGTAACGAAGGAATAACTTTATAGTTACCATATGGCGAAAACGCGGCACTGGCGAAAGAACGTCTTTGACGTTTCAAACAGCCGTTGAAATGGCACCATGCAACAGCGCTCCCGTTTGGGTAACATATCCTTCTTTCAGCACCTGGATCACGCGTGAACAGCCGTCAAGGATAGCATGCTTTCAAGAACTTTTTGTTTATTTCCGTTCAGAAAAAAATGTTGGAATTTGAGGTAAAAACTGCGTAGAGGAGATCGAAAACCCTCAACCTCAGTACAATGGCAGCAGGACAGAGCATACATATACATGCAGTTATTAGTGACAATGAAAACTAAAAATGAACGAGTTATTCAATAACTGTATTAAAGTTACCTCATAAACCGATTGTTTAGAACGAAAGCTTGATATGGACGAGTTGGGTCGTTATAATAAATTGAAGTGAAACGGCTAAAAGAGGAGGACAAGGGAAGGCAACAGAGGGCGCCGTCTGTTTTATACTTTAACTAATGCTAGTCTTATTGCAATGACGTACTTTAATGATCATAACCTACTGTCCCCTGCCCGCTCACCACCACAAACTCATGAGCGATTAACCGGAGGATTAGCATGAGGAGGCGTATTCGCTTGCGTGTCCTGTCAGCTCTAATGTTTCACCTATTAAACCGTGTCTCTCGGTCTCGGAAGGTTCAAGTGGCAAAGATGACACGTATTCATACGTTTACGCCGTTATCAAGGCGGTTGTTTATAAGAGAAACACAAACACACGCAAAGCAAAAGCACTGCCGAAGAAGTATATTATCCTTCGCTGCATCTTTACGTACTTCATCAAACAAGCCCAAAAATCTGGCAATGGACGTGAGTATTGAGCAAGTATTTTGATTAGCATGCGAGCTGGGACCTGAGACCGATATTCCCGATTAGAAGCGTGCGGATGGATTGCTTGCCTGTTTGCTGTCGGCGCTCCGTTACCGCACGCTTCCGTGAGCCCGTCGCAGCAGTTTCTACGGATAGCTTCGCCGTGTCCTTGAATGCAGTTGCAAGTCAACGGCTGCTTAGTGCAGATTACGACGTGACACGGGTGCAGAGGCGCCGTTGTTTCCATCGGCTTTCAAATGGTTTGGTTTGGCAGCTTTCTCGTCTTTTGATTTTGTTGATAGTCTGGATGGCTTAGGCAAAGTCTTCAAGACGTTCGCCCTATACGAGCAAGTGATTTGCATCGTTAGCATCTTCGTAATGAGCCGCCATTAGAATCCGTTTTTCTGTCTCGTGGCTGGCGGTGATAAGAAGTATGGTTTTCCATTTGAGTGCTAGCAGCCGTCTGCTGGCGACCCAACAGTTTAGTCGCGCAAAATTTATGCTGGACGCGCCGGCCTCTGAAAGAGGGAACTTGGTTTTTAAGGATCTCTGCATTGGAAAAGCTAGGATTTATGGCGCCCAGGTGTTATGAATTGACACGATTTCTTTTCACCAAGGTACCTTAACGCTGATACAAAGCACTGAGCATCAGATGTAGGTTTCAGGGAAAACAATGGCTGGTAATTTTATTTCTGCGATTCATAGAGACAACGGACGTAGGAGTGACGTCATTCAAGTTGACATCTCGCAAATAACCTCGCCACGCTGGACGTAGAAACCGTTTGCGAGAACAATTACGACGCTTTTATGAGCAAAGTGAAGTACTTACTGCGTGCAGACTCTTAATAGACTGTTGTCAGAATTGTGTTCTTTTCTATTTTTGTCGCTAGCATTGTGCAGTCTACTTTTATGAGTGTGTGCTCTAACCCCCCTTTTATCCAGTTACATCCTCAGTTTATCGGCGCGCGTGTTTTTCGTATGGTTTCTCGCTATATGATTCACTGTGTTGTGCATTAGGATAATCTTGTCGGCTTTTTCAAGCACTATGTAATGCCCGTAAAGAGCCTTCATTGTCCGCCAAAAAAAAAAAATGGGAGTCTAAAGGTCAGGTTCTTGAGACGCTGCATGTTGGAAGCACGCATGCTGCCAGCCCCAGCGGCTCTCTGGCGTCCTAACAGGAACTTAGTGTATGCAAGAATGCACAGACGATTGCTGGCCTTTCTTTGAATCTGCGGAATGTGTCTCCAACTGCCAAAGCATCTCTTTTGATGGCCTTCGGGGTGCTATCTGTACGCCTGAGGTCCGCATTTACGCCACCTACAACGTTTGCCTCCTTCGATTCAACGTCCAACGACGCAACCTCCATTCGATTCAACTCTCGATCCGAGATAGTCTCTTATTCAACATTCAACAGGACTGAAGCTCACTGTCCCCTTCTACGCTAGCTCGCTTGTCCCCTCTTCGCGTGACACCAGCAAACAGTCATGTGTCACATGCCCTGTGGACCTGCGCATGGTTTCCTGCTACCCCTTTCTCTCATAAATGAGGTAGGGGGTCTGATAATCCCCATGCAAACACTTGCTTTGTCCTGGGTGTCGCGCGGGTATGAACGGGCAGGCAGCTTCTGAGCCGCGTCGAAGAATCCTGCAGGCAATACCCTTTCATGGGCTGTCGCCTGTTACAGATCCTTGCCATCAACAGATGTGGGTCAAACGCGTGGCAACTCTCTTAGCAGGCAAAGGCCTAAAGGCAACTTTTGCTAGCCAAATACGTTCGAAAATTTATCCTGTCGAGCGTGAAATGCTTTTTACCTTCCATTCTCGGCTAACTCAGATGAACATCACCCGATAACCGCTGTTCAACTGAGCCGAAACCTTGGCGAAACTTTCGGAAATTTTCCAGCAGAACGATATAGCAGAAAAAATCTTCCACAACATAGCCCCGAGCGGCATTCGAACTAGGACTACGTAAAGCAAAGTATATCTTCGAGTCGTGATGCCTCAGACCAATCGGTATCGGTCATCGCCGCAGCCCATCGCACAATGGGTTGTAGCTGGCCCCTAGTAGTTGTTGCTTGCCTCATAAGATGACACATACCCACAAGGGTGATTGGGCATAGCCAGGCGGTGACTACCTGTATTGCAAACTGCTAGCGGCTAAATCTCCAAATGCAAGGCGGGAAGTGGTGCCATCGAGACCCTGCATCAGAGCCGTAAGAGTCATGAGACCGATCAGCCTATGTCACCAACGGCAGCTACACATAGCCGCACACAAAGGTGAGAAGGCGGCCAAGGTTTCCGAACGCGTCGTTAAAGCCGAAGAGCCGGCAAGCGCTGTGAGGCGTGAGGCAGCGAAGCGACGAATGACGCTGAGAACGCTACCCAGCACGAAAAAGAGATGCGGCTGAACGCGATGGCATGTAAAGCACCAAAATCGGCGAGGGACGCCGAGCACGTTGCTCCATTTGAAGAAAAGCGGCTGACGGAGGCTGCTCCTCAAGCTGCGAAAGCAGCCAGGCAGGCCATGTGCTTCTCGCAGGTCTATAAATGGAAACGGGAGAAGGCGGCGGCTCGTATAGCGGCCAAAGACATGGCTGTACCCGTGTGTAGCTACAGCCGTCTATGAGCAATCCTAGCATGCGCTCAGCTTTTCCTGCAATGCATTTCAAGCCTATACCTACACTCGACGAGGTGACAGATTACAGATTTTTATTAACCGCCCACATACTTATGTAATTAAACAGTGGGACGCACCACTGGATCGTGACCCGACACCTGGGCATCGATCGCGTTTCACATTTCAGACCGGTTTCAGATATATACAAGAAGTTTGTCACGGGGATTGCACTACCATAACCACAGTTTGTTACTGCACCCTTAGAAGTGCCGGTAAAGTATCTTACTGTACCCTTAGAAGTGCCGGTTTTCACTTTAGCATTAGGCGTAATTTTGTTACGCTTGCGCAAAGCTTCGATCACACTCAAGGTACGAACGCTTCACGGTATCCATACCCTGCGAACTATTCAGGCTAGGACAAAATGCCCGCAAACAAGCGCCAGCTTCGTTTATAGTAGCTGGTCACTATTCTGCTCACATTCTAATTTTTTATTGTTAGGGAAATCGGCTGTAGCATTGAAGGCACCGTCCCCTGAACTGCAGTCGGGAACTTTAGGTCCTTGAGGCTTTATGAGCAGGTTTTAGAAGTGTGAGCAGTGCTGTACAGCGCAGCTTGACACGAAAGCGAGCACACACTCGACACCCAACAGACTGTACTACCCTTTCTTTAGCGGTGATCTACGAAGTCATTACTTCTAAGACAAGATATCGGAAAGCTTTCCTGTCAAAGTTCGAAACAAGGCTTTTTTGTTCTGCCCATAAAAGGAAGAAATAGTACCCATATAGTTCCTGGCACTATTAACGTATTACCCATACAAATTGGTGAACGTTCACTGGCACCTTGCAAAGGAAGGAGAATTGTACGCACAGAAACACCGCGGTAAGAGCAGACGTCGAGCAGAAACAAAAAAGCCACAAAGATGTTTGAAGCCAGCTCCATCAAGATACACCCATTTCGCCTCATTCCCTCAGTGCCTAAGCGGCTGCAACGTCCCATCTCTTGTCTAGCATTCTTATTTTTATGAAACTCTAATCCCGTCACCCTATCCCTTCCCTCGAGGCTGCCACTCACTCACCGGTCCAGCTGTCCGAGTCATCGAAAGGGGCTTCGGTTCGGGTGTCCATCGGCTCGGCAGCGGTGAGCGAACCTACGGTAAAGCGCTAGGGCAGCGCGCCGGCTGTGGTTCCGCAAGGCGCCGTCCAAACCGCTCCTCTCACAGGCGACGGGCAGCGGCCACAGCAGCAGAGGTGTCCGCGGCGCCGATGGGAGGCGGGAGAGCTGGTGGCGGGCAAGGACGGCAATTCCAGTGGCGCGCGCGCGCCGATGGGAGAGACGGGCGCGCTCATCGCCTCGTCGGCGTCGTCTTCTTCACCTGCCGGCCGTTATTGCGTTGCTCGCACGTGATCGGCGCGCGCGGCGAGAGAAATTTGCCAGTTGTGTCGCGCCCGCTGATTGTGCCGCGAAGGACGAACGCGATGGAGCAGCGCTGTGGCGATGGAGCAGCAGCAGTAGTCGAGCGCCCGCTCCCTCTGCTTGTTGGCAGCGGCAGCCGTTTGAATATTCAGGAATGGAGCTCTCGGCGGCGCCGTTCCTGCTGCGAGCCTCGGCCCCTGGGCTTAACGGCGGATAATAACGGCGAGGTTTCCGGGAGCCTGGCTTCACGGCGCGGACCAGGGAATTTCATATGGTGACGCCAGTTTTATGAAACGCTGAGTCTCAACCGCGGCGTGTTTCTGCAGGCCAGCCAGTTCTGGCGCCGGTTGGGAACTGAGCATAAAGCTATCTGGGGAGCACTGCAAGTTTCCTTTCTCTTAGTTTGGGCAGTCCTGACCAGTTTGTTCGATTGCCTTTGTGGTGACGGTCGTCTAAAGCGATAGATCTGGATCTACAGAGTGGAGGTTCTTAAATTCTTGCTGTGACCCATGGAGCGCTTCGTTACTGTTATGGTCAAAGACCAAAGAGCTGTGGAGTGGAGGATGCTAAACACAGTTTTAGGCTCTTTACAGTAGAGGGTCTTCGTCGTATCTTGCAAATGGGGAGTGCAGGAAAGTAGCTGGAACTTCCACCATTCCTTTATATGTCAGCGCCCAGTTACACCCCGTGTCAAAAGTATTCAGCCCAAGGGGTTTGGTTGTGAGGCATGCATCCTGCCTCGTTACGTACCCTCAGCGAGTGTTCTCTCTCGAAAGAGGAATGGCTTCGCGTCCTTAATTTTCCAAAGTTTTGGACTACGAGATGTGCTAGGGGGACCCGCTAAACATTTTAGGAGCAAACCCCTTGGGCTGTATACTTCTGACGGGTGATGTATATACGCGCTGCACTTTTTGTTTCTTCAAGCCTACTCTCTGAGTGAAACAGACCACCGCCAAGGAACGCTGTGCACTCTCAGCTCGGCGACCCGGCTGCACTGAATGTCCAAGAGGGAAAGGTTAATAATAATAATAATTGGTTTTGGGGGAAAGGAAATGGCGCAGTATCTGTCTCATATATAGTTGGACATTTGAACCGCGCCGTAGGGGAAGGGATAAAGGAGGGAGTTAAAGAAGAAAGGAAGGAAGAGGTTTCGTAGTGAAGGGCTCCGGAATAATTTCGACCACCTGGGGATCTTTAAAGTGCATTGACATCGCACAGCAAACGGGCGCCTTAGCGTTTTTCCTCCATAAAAACGCAGCCGCCGCGGTCGGGTTCGAACCCGGGAACTCCGGATCAGTAGTCGAGCGCCCTAACCACTGAGCCACCGCGGCGGGGAAAGGATGATGGAAAAAGTAATAATTTTATACTCTGTCAGACACGTCACAGTTGCACTGGCGCAGGCAGAAACTTTCTTCGAGGGGGGGGGGGGGGGGGGGGGAGGCTGATGTTGCAGGCAGCCTCCTAATAGAATTTGTGGAGGAATCAAACGCAAGAACAATAACTGCATTGCCACTGACAATGCCATTGTGTATTAGATAGCGCTACGCACTGTCTAGACGAGTGAAATATGTATTCTTTAGATAAAAGAATGTATCCGTATGTCTTAAAAACCGTGGCAGACATAATTGATGCATATGGTTCCATGTTTTTGCGTATTTAATTAGTAAAGAAAATATCACCCGAAGTCTAAAACCATATAAGTCCGAAACCAGCATAACAGTGCATGCCGCTGATGTGAAAAACGTAAAGGACATCAAAAGATCAAGCACAGGACAAACATTCTAATGAATCTCTGTCTTTCAAGAACCTTTAGATTTTTGTACATATCCAACGGCCAGGGAAAAATCTAAATGACGCTGTCCTTGGTTCCAGTGTACTGCACAGCAGCAGCTGTCACCGGTCATGTATTGCGAGTAATTGCACCGAAATTTTATTCGCAACAGCGAGCACATGTATAAACAAGTAGTTCTGCAAAATATACAATAGAAGTGCCAAGATAAAATGGAGTATTACAAATGCGAAGATACAGCTTGATAAAGGACAAGAAAGTGTCACTGGAAACAGTCACTGTATGTATGCACAAAACCTCGCAACAAGATATTTAAATACACGTATGTCTCCATTAAATCTTCGTATCTAAGCAAAAGTCACTGTATACAATGCGTCAAATAGGGCAAATAAACATCTTGCGCAATCGCAGATAGTAAACTTTACACACGGAAAGACAAACGATCCAGGCAAGAACAAAACTGCGGTGGCAGAAGTCGCGATATGTACTTGGACCATGCTGCGGTCGCGACAGCACCATATGGTTAGAATAATAGATAAACAATGCAGAAATCAATACGAAAGTATGCATTTTTTAACTGTCTGCACGGCGACAATTATTCTGCACCCATAATTACAGAAGGGTTTTCCTTTGATTCAAAGAAAAAGTAAAAGCGGGTAGATAAAAAGGAAAGAAAAGGACAAACGAAAGCCACGATTGATGCCGCAAGTTGAAATAACTAATATCCGAGTGTGTAGGTTGGGAAACACCGCGTGGGCAGGGCTTTCAATGAGCAAGGTCAATCAAAATCGGCTATTGATATCCTCAAAATTTTCGTATTCGCATGGTAATTTTGATCATGACGTTAACTGTTACAATGAACGGCACAATTTTCTGCGGTGTGAACAGTCATACATTTTCGTCATTGCCCGTTTATGCCCGTAATTGCCGGTTCGCGCCAGACTGTATTTTCTAGTCTGAAAAAGGCATTGTAGGTGACAAAATCCAGAATGACTTCGGCACCGGTGGTTGTTTTGGTCAGCAGTGCGTGACAGTTCGAACAAGTTTCGAGGGGGGGGGGGGGGGCTGAAGTTCCATAAGCCCCCATTCTCCGCCTGGCTATTCCCCTGCACAGTTGTGTCGCACCAGCTGGGGACAGAGTGCATCGCAGAGCAAAGGGGTTCAAGCCTGCCTCTCTGGTGGGTGGCGACGTGGAGAAGGCTAGACAGCAGGCCACGTGTGAAAGGAGAGAGGCTTTAACTACTATATGCATATATATAGGTAAGTAAGGTTAGAATATGAGACGCCATTTAGTCGAATATAAGGGAGCAACGTGGAAAAATCAAATTCACTTTGCTTAAAAAAAGATGTCAACCTGAAAATCTGTGTTCAATGGATACGTGCGGTTCTGAGCAGGAAAGGCATATGAATCTTTGAATTACACACCTACATTGAAACTGAATATCAATACTTGTCTACTACCCTTCCCGGAGACGAACCCATTTTGTTTTGCTTTCACTCAGATATTTATTGAAATCCTCGACTGAAGGTAAGCTCTACGATCATCTTAAGCGCCATGTGCTTGTTATCGGAAGATGTTACATTATCACAACTGTCGCTCTGAGTAGCTTCTTCTCACAGCTCTATCAAGGACGGAAAGAAGAAAACGACAAAAGACGATGAAACCCTGGCCAATCCCCGAGCCTGAGGACATCATCAACATCATTATCATCAGAAGAAGAAAAGGTGGCATTCGTAGCTGCACGTTTTATTGCCGCTGTCGTTCGGCGGGCCCTATAGTCGTGTCGCAGGTCGCCTTGGCCAGCCGACATTGCCACGCAAAGAAGCATGGAAAGTGACCCTCGGGCGCAGGCTTACGCTCCGGTGACGCTTCTCAACCGCGAAGGCCCGTACATGATCGTCGCGCTGTTGGGCATGTCCATCCTGGGATGCGGGAGCGTGTTGGTCTACTCGTTCAGCAACTACTCCAAGCTCAAGCGGAGCGTCGAGGAACTACGCAACTACATCATCGATTCTCAGACCAAAGTGGCCCACCTGCAGAGCGAAGACGGTGTCGGGAGTGGCGCCGTCGACACCGGCTCAACCGTAACGCCTGCCACGGATGCTGGAAACCAGCTGAGTGTGGACGCGGATGTGCGGAACAGAAGCGGCTCCTCCGTAGGCCACGGCACCAAGGAGGCTTACCACTTTGTGGCCCAGGAGGTGCCCGCCAGTGCAGACCCTGCTACGGCGGCTCTGTCCATCCTGGCCACCACCAACGCCACCCGAAACAGCTTTGCCGAGGGTCAGTGAGCCATCCAGCCGGAGCATTTCTTTCCTAATCTATGGAACTGCGTCCTCAACTTGCTACCGACGAATTAACGCCTTCCTGAAACCGTCACACCGGAGAGAAGTTTCTCTGCTTCTCACTATCGCCGTGTACAAAAAACTGTGCTCAAAGAACCCGGGCGAACATTGTATGTACTTTGTAAAACCGATTTTCTTTTTCGATCCCTAGATATTGATGGCGCCGGAAACCAGGAATGCTGGTATTGATTCGCCTCATGATCACAGCACGAATGACACATATGTCATCAATGACATGAACTGGACGTAGTAGTGGGGGTGGCGGTTATGACGGTAGCGGCACCCCCCGGCCGTGAATCCTCATGTCATTAACACGATGAAGTGTCACTGAACTGGCTTGCTCTTGAGCGTCGCACAGTCATAGGTAATGCATGTCTTCACGACAATAAACTGAATACAAAGCAAACTAAAGGAGGGCACCACCTCCGCCTTCTTCTGTCACACTTGTCTGCAGTTCGTAAGTATTAGTGCAACATTGAGGCGCACATGGTAGTGGCGGCGCTGCTAACCAGCTATATACCATGCGAGTATCAATGTGCAATTACACGCTTTTTGCGCGTCGCTGCACTGGTCATTTATTTCATTGCTGCTTAGCCGGCATGTCTTCAAAGTAAATGTTTAACAGACGTAAATGATCACCAGAGGACCGTTGAGGTCACATTACAATACTTCATTATTGAACCTCTTGATTCTGTGATTTAGTCCTGTTGTTCAAGGAGACTGTTGCCTCTTAAAACAACGGCACATTTGACAGGGCTCCGAAGCTCCTGCATCCTTCAGGTGCAGTGGTTAGGCCCAGCGTACTGAATTGAAAGGGAGAGAGTTATAGAGGGAGGGGCGGGAATACGACCAGAAGAAAAGTACGGTTGAGTACACCATGCACTGGGTAAGGGAAGGACGGGAGGTAAAGGCAAGAAGTGCAACCCGGGAACTAATTATGCCAAGATGATAGACGCGAAGAATGTGCGAAACGGTCACCTTGCAGCGTGAGCATGACGGCCTCGGGAAGAGAGCAGGTTTCACAGCAATAGGACGAAGTATCTCGCAGCAGATATGCCCACATCAGCCAAGTTTCCATGTTTTTTTTTTACCTGTATAAGGCTCAAACCCCTCCCGAATCTCGCGCCAAAAACTAGTCCGTCTCCAAGAATAATAAATTCACTAGTTGATAATGCTCATAAGCTGGACAACGCAGGGAGCCATGGAAAAAAAAGAAAGACCAGTGTAACGTTAAGAGACCGGAAGCGGGCAAAGTGGGTGAGGGAACAAACGCGGGTTAATGACATCCTAATCGAAATCAAGAGGAAGGAATGGGCTTGGACAGGGCATGTAATGCGAAGGCAAGATAACCGCTGGTCCTTAAGGGTAACGGAGTGGATTCCAAGAGAAGGCAAGCGTAGCGGGGGGCGGCAGAAGGTTAGGTGGGCGGATGAGATTAAGAAGTTCGCGGGGATACGGTGGCCGCAGCTGGCAAAGGACAGGGTTAATTGGAGAGACATGGGAGAAGCATTTGCCCTGCAGTGGAGTCAGGCTGATGATGATGATGATCTGGATTGGTACTGTTGTCATCTCCCGGCGCATTCAAGTGATGCTGAAAGAGTAGCGGCTCCCTTAAGAGAGAGAAGGCTTTGATGACAGGAAAGCTCCCATGGAGAAGGCAGATAGATGCAGACACATTGGTTAGAGGTTGTCTCAAGGTCGCAGTTCTAGCTCGATTCTCTCAGTGATTCCATGGATATAGAATGTCCTGAAACAACGGCCATAGCCTGTCTTCACCTTCTTTTTTTTAGCACTAGGCGAACGTATCAAATCAAAACAGAAGGGCCGCCGAGGCATGATAACTTCATTTACCCGCACCTGTAATCAAATCTCCGTTACTTACGCCTAAAAGGTATATATGCCATTAATTCAAAAGCGATTTATTTTTCCCCAAAAGAAGCGGAATTGCGAACCGCCATAACTGATTTCGGTGCGCTGCAGGAAGTTTCGTTTTTAAGAACCGCTGAAAAAAATGAAAGGGCCTTCTTAGCACGAATACACGACACAACGGCAATGAAAATGTTTTTGCGGACCGTAGAGCTAAAACAGCCGACCATGGCTTATAGTACAAGGCACAAACAAACATGTGTGACCTTGTTGGAATATGCACTGAACTCACATTCACGAGCCTCGCACGCAGTGACCAATAAAGATGACAACTGGACTCCAACGAAGAACTGCGTTGCACCCTATCGCAGCTGTCAAAGTAGGCGATCCGTACGTAACGTGCAGCGCAAATTCCTATTGTTTACCTCATACCCGCACTAATAATACGTGCTGGTGGACGTCTGGCAAACACGTATCATGCAGTTCCTCACGGAGCGGCGTGGCGGGTAGTTGCTAAGCCTTCCTGTTTTGATGCCCGTGGTTACAAAGCAATCTCAAATACTGTAATAAGCGCGAGAGAGGAGATGCGTTCATGAGTCAGGCCACGCGTGTGTTTGGCTGAGTTACCAGTGAGAGCGCAAACGTGCGGCATATTGGAGAGAGAGAGAAAGAAAGTAATTTAATGGGAGGAAAGGTTGAGAGGTCGGCCCGCGGTAAGGGCTCACGAACAACAGGACATACATCCGCATGTTGCTTGCCGTCCCAGCACGAAATGGAACCTTTCACTCGCATACTGCATGCAAACGCAGGCCATCGAATTACAGCAAATAGAAAACGCCGCTAGTGCGCCCAACGGAAATCCCCATGATCTTCGAAAATGTATGTCATCACGAGAGAAGAGGTTTCTGCCGCTCTGTCGAACACTATCAGTTGGAAGTGCTGGATGAGTAACAAGTGTTCCTTGAATGGGACAAGTTGTCGGGCTAGTTTGTGCTGATGCATTCTTTTGTTGACAGCGCTTAAGAAAACACGCACAGAAGACATGGAAGACATCAGCGCCTGTGACGTCATCTTTCATGTCTTCTGTCCGTGTTTTGTAAGCGCTGTCAACAAAAGAAGTGTTCCTTGAAACCCTGGCTTAAATACAGCTTCTGGGAGCCATTCCGACCGAGTGAGTGCCTCTTGTTTCTGCATATGTCGTGTAGATAGGGGATGGTCGAACCACTATAGTACGTTGTGTGCACCAGCATCGACTGCAAAGACAAAAAAATAAAAGCACGAAATATTTTTGGAACGTCGCCATTTTTTTTTTGCCCGTGCCTCGCGAAAGGAGAGAGCACGTACGTGCGCGTCGTCGTGTAATGGAAACGCAATTTACATTGCCGCTATTATAGGGAGTGATTATATATTTATAAGCGCACATGTTTATTGCAAATACACGCGTGCATTTTCTTCAGTATTCTCCGGCGACATCTATACAATGATTGATTGCTTCATTGCTGGTGTGGGCGACCGAGGAACGCTGGCAGCCCGCGTACCGACCTCTCCTTAACTTTCCCACGAAGTCTTATCGTTTATAGGTGACAGATCCATTTATCTTCTTTTTATATAAGAAATATAGATATATACATAACCCGACGTATACATATAAACCTGCACATCTCCGAAGTTTTCATTAAAAAATAAGCCGAAACATTGGCCATCTCGACCTCGGCTACTGTTGCTGCCATTGCAATCTTGGAACTGCGCCAAGTGAGGAAAATGGCCGCATTTAGCGAAGCGACGAGTGGACATGACGTAAGAAGGACTTTCGATCAATTTCTTGTCAGGCTGGCGCCTCATTTTCAGGCTGACTAGAAATGCCGGTGACTCTTGCCAGGAAACTTAAGTATTAACTCAGCATTAACGACGACCTATAATTGAGCGAGCGAGATTCGTCGGCAGCGTCCGTGCCAAAAAGACAAGATTGAAAAAAGCGGCTCGATTTTGATGTCTCTCTTTTCTTTGCGACCAAAATATTCCTGTTAATATCGCCATTCGCGATTTAAAGGTTAAAGATGGAATATTTCCGCTCAGGCACGGCAATGAATACCGCATGAAGTTTGGGACGTAATAGCAAAGTGCGAGGCTCCTACTTTACTTTTTCTACGAAGCAGGCTGGCTCTCCCAACAGGAGATATAGGACCTGCCCACGTAGGACGCATGAGATCCAATAAGGCGGCTTTTAAAAATTTCACGGCTAGCTACCGGCAGCTACCCGCCGTGGTGGCTCAGTGGTTAGGGCACTCGGCTACTGATCTGGAGTTCCCGGGTTCGAACCCGACCGCGGCGGCTGCGTTTTTATGGAGGCAAAACGCTAAGGCACCCGTGTGCTGTGCGATGTCAGTGCACGTCAAAGGTCCCCAGGTGGTCGAAATTATTCCGGAGCCCTCCACTACGGCACCTCTTTCTTCCTTTTCTTCTTTCACTCCCTCCTTTATCCCTTCCCCTACGGCGCGGTTCAGGTGTCCGCTGATATATGAGACAGATACTGCGACATTTCCTTTCCCCCAAAACCAATTATTATTATTACCGGCAGCTGTAGTGATAGAGAACAATATATATAAAAAAGGACGTTTCTGGGTGTAGCTTTTGTCCTCCAGTGAACTCAACATGGCTGATGATGATGGTGGCAATGATTATGGGGATGGTGGTTGCCATTATCGGCACGATGATGACTCCTCATGCTTACTTAATCGAGAAGACGGCGAACAATGCGCGGATGTCCCTATAGCCAGGCGGCCAACCTGTCGCTTCGAACCCTTCTCTGCCTCTCATGTTTTCACTGTTGCTCTCACTTTCTGAGTAAATGTTTCCACGGTCTCATTTTGCCTTCTCAGTACAGGGCATGTACTACGAAGGGAAGACAACTGCTTGTCCTTAAGGGCAACGGAGTGGATTCCAAGAGAAGGCAAGAGTAGCAGGGGGCGGCAGAAGGTTAGGTGGGCGGATGAGATTAAGAACTTTGCGGTCATAGGGTCGGCGCAGATGGCAAAAGACAGGGTTAATTGGAGAGACATGGGAGAGGCCTTTGCCCTGCAGTGAGTGTAGTCATACTGATGATTATGATGATGATGATGACGAGGAGGAGGAGGAGGAGCCGGTGGTGGAGTAAATTTTGCTTACTGCGTCCTTTTTATTCAGAGATGAAACCGTAGTATGTTACAGTGAAATTAACAATTGGTATGTCGTATTCTCCAAGTGACAGATCGCGTTTCGGTACAGCTTACAACAGCGGCATTGTACTTGCTGCGCCGGCGCACAGGTGCACCTCTTGATGCCGTCTCGTAGAACGAAAGTGGGGGGGGGGGGGGGGGGGGGGTATTCTGCTTTGCCAACCTTGGCGGACAGACCTCGCCCCGTCGGACTCCTGGCCCTTTCCCAACATGAACGAACACCAGAAGCGTACACGCTTACAGCCCTATAGAGAGGTCTTCAATAAAGTGTGTGTATGGTGTCTCCAACAGCTGTGTGTTGGCGGCTGTTAGTGACGCCGTCGCTACTGAAGGGGATTACATCAAAAACGGTTGTGTTCCCTAAAAGAGGACATTACAAATTTCAATTTTAGTGAGACATCTTTCCATTCCTTCGGATAACGAAAACATAACAGCACAGGAAGCAAAACTTGCTGAACAACTCTTGTATAGAGAAACACAGAAGAAGGTGGTCTGGCGGTCAACAGACCACTGCGTCACAGCTGAAGTGCGCTAACGGTGGCCCAGGAATGTCTCGGTTGGATGCACGGGACGAAGGAGAGCCGAGGCTCCACGCTCCACAGAGTGCCGCAGAGATTTTACCGACAAACCGGCGCAGGTTTCTTCGAGCTGCGCAACAACCCTCCCGGCTTTCTCTCTGCTCGGTTCAGTGGTTTCGAGACCATTGTGGACTGAGGTTATGCGCTGCGGAGCTGCGCAGTACAGGCATGGTGTTGAGAAAGGGTGGAACCGGCATCTCGCGTGTATTAGTTTCATCCTTGTAAGCATGAAATGAGCATAAGCACCACGGCATCATTTGTTTTCCCTGAAGCTTTGTTGGCTTCGTCTTTGTAAGCGTTAAATGGTCACAGGCCTCTCTTTACCGGGTCTAATTGTAGCCATGCCAGTAGTAGTATAGACATGCCCTGAACCGCTTATAACCGTTCAATTCACTGACTCTCAGCTCCAAAATGATTTTTGTAGCGATAGCTACACTAAGGTAGCATTTCGAGCCTTCAGCGTGGCGGCGCCGCCACGCTGTCAAGTGATGCGGAGCAGCTGCCAGCGGCGCGGCGCCGTGGCTGATCACGTGGTTGGTCACGTGACCAGCCACGTCGTGCGCAGCAGCTCCTGCTGCCGGCGAAACCGAGCTGCCACAGCTGCGCGCATGCGCCGTGTCAAGTGGGACGAAGATGAAGGAGGAACGCCCAGCGAAATGAAGCGGCGAAAGACTGACTTTGCAATTAGACAGCGAGTTCCACTCTGCCAGCTGTAGCTATCGCGTCACTCCAGGTTTAACAGGAGCTAAACCAACGCCAATTTTTTTCCCTTCTTGTCTTTCAGGTCCACCATTACGTCCGTCGCTGACAACAACTAGGCATGTAAAAAGACGAGACTATTTAGTAAACGATAAGCAAGATGACATACTTGATGGTCGCTAAGG
Organism: Amblyomma americanum; assembly: GCF_052857255.1. Lineage (NCBI taxonomy): Eukaryota > Metazoa > Arthropoda > Arachnida > Ixodida > Ixodidae > Amblyomma > Amblyomma americanum. The sequence continues at coordinate 28,427,430 of NC_135498.1, forward strand.
GTCATGCTCAGATTCAGCAACTAGCGCCATCTGCTGCCCGTCAGTAACGGACACAGCGCGACTCAGTGGGGATGTTTTAAACATGTAATATTGAGAAAACCAGAGAGCCTCGAGAGGTTGTGCTCGAACATGGTGATTATCATGGCAGAAGTTTCCTCCTCGCTGCAATATCCAGCTTTTAAAATGATTCCTCTGTTCGCATAAACTATTTCCGGCGGCTATAAAAAAATCGTTTTGATGTACCAAACCTTCAAAATTCTCGGGTAGATTCGGAGTCTACACCATCACGCGGCACGTGGTGGCAGCAGTGCCAACTGTAAGCGTTTGTACAGATTTCCTGGGCTTGGATGAAGATGATTGCAAAAAGGACGGCAGTCAGTCAAGCGGGTGGATGAGATTAGGAAGTTTGCGGATATAAGATGGCTGTAGGAAGCTCAACGAAGAAAAGTCCTCATTGACCGCCTCCTCACAGTCCGACAACGCGACTCGCGGCATTAACACCCCCCCCCCCCCCCCCGCCCCTTTCCCCCGCACCCTCCTCCCTCGCGCCTTTCGCATCACCGCTTTTGTGCTTTGACCTCCTGCTCCCCTCCATGTATACTAAAGACGCTAGCTACTGCCCCCAGTCGCCCCTGAAGAAGGAGCCGAGTCGCCTCCGAAAAGTTGGGTTTTAAATTAAAGTTTCTGGTTGGAGATGTGCCAGAGTTTATTACAAGGGTTAACCGGAGAGATATTGGAGAGGTTTTCGCCCTGAAGTGGGCGTAAAAAGGTTGATGATGTTGATGGAGGAAAATCGACGTCAAGTCCTAGCCTGACGCCGCAATTCCATGTCTTGAAGCAGGCGTGAACATTGAACAATTCATTTGCTCCGTAACTGAACGAAACACTAAAGGTTTGTGTTCGTATTACGGCACGCTTTAGGCGGGCCGCTGCAACTTCCAGTGGTTATGCCTGAAACTGCGTGGTTCGAGTATGTAAGCTAGAGGTTTCATGAGCAGTTTTATCCTTGAGCCGATTAGACCGGTAGAAGAAGGTGACTTTACTTAATAGTAGGCATTATGAGAGATCCTACGTCCAAGGAGGTGTTTGTACCATTGTTTTAGTATTAGGGTTCTTGTAATGCTCGTTTTATTTTGGTAACCAAAATCAAATGGTCTGCGCAAGTTTTCGCAATAGACGGTCACACAGCACCGGAGGTGGGAAGAGGTCTTCCTTTCCGGATTTTGGCAATTAACTTTTTCGAAAAATATACCGCTCTTTCATCGAGCGTAACGAACATACGAACTGAACCCCCACGTTGTCGTCGTCATATAAACCTTTCGTTACAAAATACCACAGCGGCGTTAACGGAACGGAGACTCTGCCGACATCCCAGCAGACGCGCGCTCAGATCTTTCCGCGGGGCCGCGCTTAGCCGTGAACATCCCCGTAATCTCGTTCGCGCTAAACACCACGGCGACTGAACTCGGCTCTGGACCGCGAAGCGAAGCACCCGCTGCATTCTCCTTGCCGGGGAGGGCTGGCCGTTGTTGCGAGCTGCAGTGACGCTTTCCTTTGTCCATGATCATCGCACCTCGGAATGACCGAACTGGGCTACGGGGACGCCCGCGGAGCCAGACCGTCGCCGTGGGCTGGCTGACTTCATGGCCGGCTGCATTCGCCGTCATGCCCGCCGCCGGCAGCCACGGTGAGTCCCACCACCTCCGTTGTCTTCCATTGCCTGCACGGGCACCCTTAGCTCGCATGCCGCGGAGTCTTCGCTGCTGGAGGCCCGATTCTATCTGGAACTGACTAGTCAGACCGCTGCTCTGATCGGACTTGTGCCTTGGGGCTAGGATTACAAACGCGAAGCTTAAACGCATAGATAAGCAGCGTGATTAACAACGCTGCCACACGTTGTTTATGCTCTTGTCACAGGCCGAGGCTGTGAAACGGAGACTCACTGGACGCGCTCAGATTGTCAGATTCAGTCGTGAAACCGGCACTAGAGTCGGCTTGCTTGAACGTGAAACAGCCACTGTTGTAACTAGTGACGAGATCGCAGTTGTTAGGAAGAGGGAACGAGAGGTTAACTATAAGCTCCGCTTTTCGGAGTGTACAAAGAGTCACGAATGTCCTCACGCAATTGAAACATGTAATAAACTAATAAACGTTTATAACCGCTATGTGTACAGCCGTTAACCATATACTTCGAATTCAACAGTGTCTGTAGCTCGTGCAAGCCAGCCCTCGTCCCTGACGAGTTGCATAGCTCGATTCCGAAGTAGCTCAGTATTGGCCCAGTGCGATCGGACCGCCCGCTGCAAGTTTTGTTTAAAAGCGTCCAGCTCTGACAAAACACGCGATACATGTGAAGGACACTTTGTTCACTCATTGCTGGTTAACGTATGAAAGCTTGGGTATGGTCGTTCGTTAAGTCTTTAATAGCCTCACGAGTACTGGCTTTGGGAGTTGGTAAAGCATAAAGTCTGAGCATGCAGTTAGAGCGACTTTACCAGAAGAACTGGGCATGGCAGATTCATCTCGTGGGATCCAGGCTGTCATGCTGTGGATTTTTTTGAAGACTCCTGTACGTAATGGGGATGTTCGCCCTGGCTGAGTCAGAATTCCCAAGCAGTGCCCCATGTGTCCAGACTACGATTCGAGGGGGAACGTCCCCGAACAATCATTGCGTGGACGTCCTTAGGCTCGTTCCTTCATGCGATGTAGTCCGAAGCACCCGAAACCGCAGCTGGGTTGGTGAGCATTGATGGTCAGCTTGACCGCGAGTTGGTGGACATTTAGGGCCAACTGGCCAGCGGTCAAGAAGCGCGAGTTCGTTGAGGTCGCCGTAGTCCGATCCGGGCCCCGCAGACAGACTTCCTGAAGACAGCAAAGCGAGTGTCCCCATCTGTGCTTTAGTACACAGAGCGGCAAGCGGCCGAGAAATGTTGCCCACCCAAGCTAACAGCCCCTCAGAGGCCATTCATTGCAACAGCATTTGATCGACGACCACGGTGCGAGGCGTCGTGACGTGTGGAATGGAGCTGCTTGCACAAGAACCTAAAATGTTACTTCTGGCACCATGGCACCATCGAGTATAAGGTACGATAGAAGTCAGAGAGCCAGCTAACGATGTCCAGCTGCCGCGCATGGCAAGTAGAGAATTGGCGTTCTCCTGTTTGCCGTCACAGGATGTTTTAGGACAAAAGGTGCGGTTTGTCAACTTCGCAAGGTGATGCTTTGGGTGGCCGGCGAGAGGACACAGGCAGGATTTTTTAGGACAGCGCCGGTTCCGTGATGACGGAACGGCGAAGGATGTTTCCGGCTTTGACGTGAAAGTACATTCCTTGTTCTGGCTTGCTGTAACGGTGTAGCGTCTCTGACTTGCAAGCGCTGTGGCCGCACGGCTCACTACACCATACTTATTTCAAGAGTTCTTTGCCACTGGCTGTATTAATTTGCAGTACCTCAGTTCTATAAGAAGCGCACAGGAATAATACTGCCCGAACTGCCCGCTAATGCTATTGAGGACATGTAGTACGGCTCCTGTTGTTTTATTCAGTGGTAAAATAAAACGCAGCGAAGACGACCTCTCGCCAAGAGGGTTTAATTGTGCTTTTGTCTCGCGTTAATGTGTTGTTCGGACGACTTCGTCAATACATAACAAAGTGTACCACAGCATAACCAGGTCTGAGTTGAGCGCCACATGGCTGGGCATATTAGCACGGAACTATAAGACATGACACAAACACATCGCTTTTTAAACAAGCAAATCTAAAAAGGACCCTTCCGTAATATATAACATTTGTGGTCTGCTTTGATGTGTGGTCTGTGGTCTGTAACATTATCAACACAATTTGCCATAACGTCCTCCCGGAAGTGGCTTTAAGTAAGCGGCTACATAACGACGCACGCACATGCGCACACACACATGCACATACGCAAATGCGCGCACACACACAAACATGCACTCACACACACATGCACAAACACACACGCACAAACACACAGACACGCACACTCACACATACGCACATGCGCTCATGCACAGGCACACGCATATGCACACACATGCACACGCACACACACACACACATGCACGCACGCACACATGCACATACGCACATAAACGCACACACAGATGCACATGCGCGCATGCACACATAAACGCACCCACACACACACGCGCGCGCACATGCCCACGACAGGGCACTTCCAAAAACCGCCACAGATCCATGATGGTGCGAAACTTTGATCAAAATTGCACGAAGGCCGCTCATAACACAGTTCTGCTCAGCGTTTTTCTTCGGGCGCGTGTCTACACTGCGTCTATTTTCCCGAATACAGAGATATCACGCGGAACTGTGACCTTGTGCTCCGCTGACAGAGAGGCACGCCTCAGCGACCTCGACAGTTCACTTCGCTGACGGAGTGCGTCGCATGTGGAGGAGGAAAGAATAAATGTAAGCAATGTGTGCCCGTACGCTCTTCGTGTACACACCGCAGCGTGTACAGCCAACGTCGGCGCGCGAAACGTCCAGGAGCTGCGGCCCAGTGACGTCCGTCGCGGTCACGGGCACTCGCACGACAAGAGCGCGCTGGTGGAGAAGAAACTCGGGAGAGAAGAAAACACAGGCGTTGCCGCCTACGCTGCAGCCTCAGCACACACGTATACACGGTGTGCGCACGTATTCGCGTCACGCGTCGCGCATGCGCAGAATGTCTGCTTCCGCCTGGTGCACCGTTTCCACAAGGCACTCGGCTAACCCGTCACGCGACTTCAAAAGGAGTGCGACGTTAACTGCTCGCGCCACTTACCTTTGGAGAAGAGCCCACTGATGAGTCCAGGCGCTTTACGGCTGTTGTGCATACTGTAATTCCAACACGGTATTCACTGCACACTCTTTGCCTGGTTTTTATGAACCTACGGAGCTACGGAACGCCAGCAACATGCTCGAACACTGTGTTTAGAATACCTTTCTTTGTTTTTTTTGCGCTCCTCTAAATATGCTATGCAGAATCAGAACAGGAGGGCAAACTACTGTTCACAGCGGTCCGACGACAATGGGACGTTAGATACATGCGCCACCCTCCACTGTGCCACTCGCCTCCTTCGAACGTGTTGTTTGCCTGCGCGATAAAATAATCGACGATGTGAAGTGCATAGGCAGTCGCTACGCAAATGAGCGGTGCTTTTTGTCTTCATAATATCGAGTGTCACCTGGTTGAAATCGCTGCTAACGGCGGCACATTTCCGTGTATCTGTTTCTGAGGTCAGAAGTGCTGCAACGACTTCCACGCTGACTCCTCAGGTGACCGCGGAATACTAAACGCGTATGTTTTCACGTTCACGCTGTCCAACGTGCGCTGCTTTACTAAGCAAATAATTCGCGCGTTTCAAAGCAACACGTGGCGAATATCTGGCACAGTATGCACACGACTTTTGTTATGCTTCTACGAGCTACTGACTCCTTCACGTTTGGTTTATGGTTTATGGGGGTTTAACTTTCCAAAGCGACTCAGGCTATGAGGGACGTCGTAGTGAAGGGCTCCGGAGATTTGACCACTTGGGGTTATTTAACGTGCACTGACATCGCACAGTACACGGGCCTCTAGAATTTCGCCTCCATCGAAATTCGACCGCCGCGGCCGGGATCGAACCCGCGTCTTTCGGGCCGGCAGCCGAGTGCCATAACCACTCAGCCACCGCGACGGCCCCCTTCACGTTCGAGGGTGCGATTACATGTGCAGGCGAATTACTTAAGCAACAGTCGATGCAGTCTTAGGCTTGTCCCTCTCTTTGTTCTTGCTTGTTGAATAAAGTGCGGTGTTCTCGACTAGGCATGCTTCCATATGGAGAAATGTGTGTAGGTTTCAGTGGGTTCAAGAAATAGGATTATGAAACGTTTGGTTTTGCTTTAGGGGACTGTATACTCCCAAAGTGACTCAGGCTATGGGACACCGCCATGGATTTCGACCATCCATGGGATTGTTTAACGCGAAGTGACATCGCACGTACAGTGCAGGGGTCTCTAGCGTTTCGCCTCCATCAAAATGCGACCACCGCAGCGGGGATCGAACTCGCGTCTTCCGCATTTCGACGCACGCGAAATGTCAGAGGCCCGTGTACTGTGTGATGTCAGCGCACGTTAAACGGTCCCATGGATGGTCGAAATCCACAGCGGCGTCCCATAGCCTGAGTCGCTTTGGGACGTTAATCCTATAAAAGTAAGCCAAACGTTCAATAATCCTTTTTCCTGAACCCATTCAAACCTATGCCCATTTTTCAGTATTATTGTTGTTCGTTATACGTATGTGTTACGAAGCAGAAGCTAAGCCACAAAACGCGGCTGTAACAGTGCTCCACGCTCTTAGTGCATGTCATCTTCACTAGGAAAGTTGCGCGAGAACCATCGAAAACTTCGTGCAGGCCGCAATGTAGAGACTGCTCTTGGTTCAGAAGTGAACGGAAAGATTAGCCAACACTTGCCATGGTGGATACGCTAAGGCGTTCGGCTGCTGGGACCAAGGTCGCGGGTTTTGAAACTGGCCGCGGCGGCTTCATTTTAAATCACACCAAATGCAGAAAACATGTGCACACTAACTTTTCCGTGAATTTCCAACACACACCGAAAAAAGGAAGGAGTCGAAAGTAATCTACAGTTAACACCAAGGCTGGCTTCACAGGCTCAGAGCCCATATATCGTGGCATTGCCAAGTGAATGTCCTTCAATCAATTAATGTTTGAGCGCAAGCGTTTTGTTTCATTCAGCGATTTAACGTGCCATTGATTTCATGCTTTGCGTTCCATATTACTCTATATATTCCAATACATTATTTTTAAACTAAGCACGTGCGAAGAGCCCCCCCCCCCCCCCCAAAAAAAAAAAAAAACTCAACAGGACAGTTAAGACTGTGTAACGCGATGTTTTGGCGATGTATTCCTGGCGCACTGGTTTAGTGGTCAAGTGATGCACCCTTGCACTGGCAGGCGGCAGTTCCAGACAGAGCCACCGGTAGGAATTATGCTACCCAGGTAGGCCGTGACATTAACGCACCCACCGGTTACGCCGACGGCGACGAGAAAGCCAGGGACGGGCGTCTAACAGCTATCGCTGTAAAAAGTCATTTACAGTAGAGTTGCAGAACCTTCGAAACGAGAGCAAGGCAGCTCGCGGGGGCATCTCGGCGTTTTCTGCTTGAGCAAGAGCACGAGTCTTTTTTTTTTTCGCGAAGTGTGCCATTAGGCATAAACTTAAAAAACGGGAAGGAATGCGGGAGATATAAAGTTAAAAGAAGGAGTGAAGACCCGTTGCGCTGAGGTAGTCGCAGAGGTTGCTAATGAAACGGTTGTTCATAATCCACTTCACGTATTCACTTTCGCGGTTCCACCGCAGGCCCACCTCCCTGAGGAGCCGTTTTCTGATAGCAGCCGTCGCTGGTCACGTCCATAACCAGTGCCGCACATCACAGATGTGCGGTGCAGCGCCACAGTGAGGGACACACCGGAGAATCTCTGTTAGCAAACACGCTAAAAGGTATTTTTCATTGTACAGAGCGTACGTACAAATTTATGGAATGTGAAGTGCATTAAATGCACTGTGGCTATGTCCACAAGTCATCGAAGTCGGGCTACTTTGTTATCTCCCTATTTACAACAGGGTAAGCCTGGACTCCATAAATAACCGGCTTCCTGGTGAAATGTTATTCCTCGACACCTTTGAAGAAGTAGGACTGTCTGTTTCAAGTTGTTCCAGTTCCAGTGCTCCCGCTTGCAAAGTGTCAATGGCGCTTTTATCCGCGCTTCTGTCCATGTCATGCTGTCATCAGGCGGTTACTCTTAGAAGCCTTCGTGTGACTTAGGCAGGCACAAAATTGTACCTTGTTTTGTTTCTTGGAAAATAAACACATAGCGCAGAAAAGGGCTGTGCTCCGCGGCAACCGGCGTAGCACAATTGGAACAGTTTGGGCACAGTCAGTTCGAGCATGGTCTTGTGCCGAGTGATGGTGTTTGTGAGAATGCCCATCTTGTTGTTTAGTGCACAGTACAGCAACTCGTGGTTTTACCACCGGTTTGCACCTTGTTTGGAACGTTGCTTGACGTATCTAAGAAGTCAAAACCACCAGACTTTTGTGAGCACTAGCGCTGCCAACTTCTGTCGGGTTCTGCGCTGATGCCAAGTTCGTACCTGCAAGACGTCTTGTAGTTGGTTTTCCTTATGAATTGCGCAATCACCAGGGCAAAAATTGCATTTATAATTTTCTCCCAGCCGGCAGCTTATTCTCGCCTGTCAGAACATGACGTGCGGATGTTGTAGCGCAAAATGTCTATCTTTGTGAGAAAATAACGTTTGGTACCGCGCCACACGGAACCAAACCTCTCGCGTGATGGTGTGCCGGATATCAGGAGTCAGGAACTGCGGTGTGACTGTTGCATGCCAGACTGGAGTGAAAGCTGCCGGGCGACGTCCTCTCGCACGAAGGTTTTGATGTGAGCCAACAGGTCACAGCTCATATGGCGAGGTCGAAGATGGACTCGGCAGGCGCGGGAGGGCAACAGGCGCAAAGGCGTTGCTTGGGTGGCTCGTCGAAGCTCTGGCACAGATTATATACCGAAGCGACGGTATAGTGGAACTTTTCGCCAACAGCATGACAATGTGCTTGATCTTGTCGGCCTCAGTCATAGACCGGCCACCACGCTTACGCAGTTCAACCGCCGCGTCTTCAGCGTATAGCCGGCGATGGTTTCATCCGTATACGCTGAGCTTGGACGCGCAAGCGTTGCTCAGCACGCAGTTTCCGCACACCGGGAAGACCAAAAACTTCCGCAAACGTGGGTCCTGAAAACGGTCCAGGTTGGAATGTCGGCCTTAGGATTTCGAAGCCAAATGCTTTTGACGTCGCACAGACAAAAGATGACGTTGTTGAACTTCATGCGCTGATTGGCCCGCATGACCACCCACGGAAAAGTAATTCCCCGACACAGGGACGTACCCAGAGAGTGATCTGCCTGAACTACATGATTACACAAGACACATATTATCAAGAACATCCACTCCTCACCCCCAGCTCCCACACCAAGCCCACATGGTTCGATGCGTAATAAGATTTTTTCTCGTGAAACAGGCCGGTAGCAGGTACCCAGGCTCAGTATTTTTCCTCCATTTTTTTTACAGCGCTAGTGCCATTACCACAGTCCCCCCTTCCCCTGCCCCGTTCCAACGTAGGGAATTACCAGTGTACGAACACTCGTAGCAAAAAGACACCTTCCGGCTTGCGGGCACGCCAACTCCTAACCTTGTCTGCGTCCTCCGGCGAAGACCAACGCGGGCAATGAAATTCGAACTGGAGTTCCTAACCCGGGCCGCGATACAGAGTACACCTCTTTTCAGCCGTGAATCTGGACAGTCATTCATAGGATGCTGCGGCAGTTTGTGTTTAATCGCTGACAATTCAGTGCTGGCAGCACTAATGCCTGGGGTCATCGTTGTGTCAATCCTTTCTTGCACCAACCAGCGCTCGTCCTCGTCGTGCCCTGAGGTTAAGCGGCTGTAATTTTTAATCATTTTTTCCAACCTTGAGAAATACTGTTTTGAAACCGACACTTTTTCAAACAGAGCTTCAAATAATATTTAGGCGTCACCGGCTTCAGTCCTGAACTCCTGTCTTTAGGTCACTGTTCTGCTTTAGTCCTCAAATTGTATGTTACTGCTACCGTGGATGCGTTCAGATCGCCTTAGTTACCCATGAACCCTAAGTCTCGGGTATATAAATTCTCAGCATTACCGAGAGCACCACCTTCCAGCACACCTCGAAAGCATTCAGACCGGCCAGGACGCGAACGCAAGGGATTTCACTTACAACACACGACCCCCAATCCTGCTGGAGGAAGAAGTTGCCAAAAAGCTGCAATCTAGAGAAGAATAAAACCCTCAAATGAGTCAACGTACGTGCTCGGGACATCGTTGTCTCCAGGCGGGCTTTCACCTTTTGCGACTCTTGCGCTATCCCACCGGTGAGGAAAGAGACATGTAACTGCGGCGGTCTACGGCACAGTCCGCGGAGCTTCGGCTGCTCGAGTAGCGCCCATTGCTCCTCCGTTCAGTAATATTTCCTCCTTCTTTCGCGATGCGCGCGACGTCAGAAGCCTCGCTCTCGCGGTGGTTCATGTACCGCGCTTTGCGTAACGAACCTCTCCGGCTGATTAGCACGTGTTTCCTCCTCTCTATCGCTCCAGCTCTTCGGACGGGCTTCCCGCTAGGTCTTCCGCTCGAAGACGGCATTTCATGACGTAGCGCAAGGCGCGATCGAGGCGCTCGTCCTGGAAGCAAACGAAGGAGGCAGTGAAAGCAAAGAAAGGAAGAAATGCATGCAAGGCCATGAGAGGTGTTCTGACGTGCAGCGGTGCCTGCCGGGGACTCGAGGAAGTAATTTGCCATGCGGTTCCTCACGTCCCCGGTGACGCACTTGCACGGCCACTGTCGAGCTCGTTGCTATGCATGAGTGAGATGCGAGCGCCTTGAATTTCAACGAACAATGTTGTGGCAGCAGTGGTAATACCTGCGGACAGATGGCGCGCATGCAAATCCAAAAGCCGTTATACGTCATTTGTCAAGGGCAAAAGGACTTTTCGTATAAAAAGGATGTCATATACGAAACTGTTTCACTCGTCAAGTGATGTAGTCAACCATGACTTCCGACTGAACAGCAGGTGTGCTGGACCTCTTTGCGAACACGCTGAGTGGTGGACATCTGTGTGCCACATATACCGCGTGTTTCAGGGAAGCCCGTCACTAAAATTCAAAGATCGTCTTTTTGAGGGAAAAAGATGGGTTTTTTTCCAAGTAACGCCAGTGGTGGCGGACGTCAGAAAACAGTTGGATTATGTTAACTATACTCCGTTTCATACATCAGGTGCAACGCGGTGAAAGGTACGGAAGTAGTGCGGACGGGAAAATGAAGGGAGGTGTGTTACTCCGCGCTTGTTCTGTGCCCCATTGGTCTATGGCACAAAAAAGTGACAGCGTTTTGTCAGCAATAACAGTGCATTTAATCAAGATCATGACAAATGTGTCACGTGGTAAGCCTACAGGGAAAGCATTTACTACGTTTCGCTCACCACAAATAACGCACTACTTTTTGGTCGCGGACGCAGGCAGCGCAAGGAAGAGCGCTACCTTTTGACAGCGTTGCACATGATGTTTGAAACGGAGTATAGTAAGCTGGCCCTTCGTGGGCTGCCCACAGATAACTCCGACCGGTCCCATTTAGAACCGAGAAGTAAGACCTAGTGGCCCACAATCGTTCCGCATTGTCCAATATGGGCATCCCCTAAGGACGAACGTCTGTATTTCATCTCGGCTAACCATTCTAATAAAGATATAGGTCCGATGAAGGTTCTACAGGGGCTAACCCAATTTGGGCTTGCCCACATGTTCCCTACAGGAAGCTGATGGCGGTACTTTGGGGGCTGCCCCAGCTGCAGTTTCCGCCGTAGGACCTGCAGGGGACAAACATCGTGCTCTAGTTTTACAGCGAAACAATTATACGTTTGGTTTTGCCACATAGCCGTGAATTCCACTCTGAGCGTCACCCGTAAAGCCTCAATGCTTAGGATTAATATATCTGAAATAATTGAATTAATTTAGTTCACTTCATTGACCAACGCCAATCGACCTTGTCAAGTGGCAAAGTGAAAAGAGGAAAATCTCCCTTTCCCTTTTTAGGGGGGAAGAGGGAGAGCGAGTGCGACAAGGAAGAAAGAACGTGGGAGGCGATGGATGGCCAGGTCCGATTTCGCTAATTCGCATTGGCACGGGTAGGCTTCTCTTGCTGCTGACGATGCGGATTCCGTGGCGAAATGCAGAGCTAAATGGCTAAACGAAAGATATGACAGCTATCGCTGATTAATGAACAAAGCTGTTAAGCTTAGCTCTACAAGTTCTTCGCCTATGCCATTCCGATCTGAGCATTCCACCCGATATTTTCTTGTAAGAACTAAGGCAATGTGGACAATGTGGGCTGCCCATATTGAGGCGATATTGGGAATAATGTAGGTAGCCCACATTGTCCCGACTGCGTTGGGCGTAATGCGGACAGTATACATTTGCATGAAGTGCTGCTGCTGCTGCTGCTGTAGCTGATAGGAAGAAAGAAAAGGAAAGTGCACGGGCCTGCCTACTGGCTCAAGCCAAGCCACGCTCGCTGCCGCGTGCTGAAAGTAGGAGAGTGAAAGGATAGAAGACCAAAGATAGAAAGAAAAGGCGCGCGTTAATATGCCCAGGGCTGATCCCGGAGGCAGTGCAATACCGGGCCGATCCGTGTCAGAGTGCTTCAAGCCAAGCACTCCGCCATTATCCAAAAATAAGTTTAATATCTTCGGTCCAAGAACCCACAGCAAATATTAAATCAGGTATAAGATACCAGGAAGTCAGTCTGTCTGTTGTTGCCAGGAAGAAATAAAAGGAAACTGCACAGGCCTGCTCACTGGCTCAAGCCGAGCCACAATCGCTACCACGTGCAGAAGGTAGGAGAGTTGAAAGATAGGATAGAAAGACAGGATAGTAAAGACGCACTAAAGACAAGGCCGATCCCGGAGGCAGTGCAATACCGGCCAACCGGTGGCGGGAGTGAAGGATCCTTCAAACATACCAGGAAGTTCGGAGCGCCGCAGGCAGTCCAGTGCATCTTGATAAGGCGGCACAGTTATTCATTCGTATGGTCTTAACATTTTGCACAATTTACGCGAGTTCGAGAGCCAAAAACATGCCATTTTTTTAATTCGAGTAAAGACGCTTGAAATTATTGTAAAAAATCACGTATAAGGTTAACTTACGAGCAAATGTAATACATATTAGCGAATTGCAAAAATGCGGACATGCTGATGTGTTCCGCCTCGCTACGGCCGATGTAAGTGAGAGCGACTGCAGAATTGCATCGGCGGCCCTGTTTGGGCTTGCAACGCTTTTTCCCGCACAGAGCCCGCATTGACCTTTCATCTGCCGTGAAGTACCCGACAAGGGAGCGATGTGCGAAGCATGCGGGTATGCGCGCTTACCAGCCCCACCACGGCCGATGTGGGACCTACAACGATTTTTAGTTTGCAGTTCAATTTGGATGTCAGTGCACGTTAAAGATCCGCAGGTGGCCTAAATTATTCCGGAGCCCTTTACTACGGCACCTCTTTCTTCTTTCACTCCCACCTTTATCCCTTCCCTTACGGCGCGGTTCAGGTGTCCGCCGATATATGAGACAGATACTGTGCTATTTCCTTTCCCCCAAAACCAATTATTATTATTATTATTATTATTATTATTATTATTATTATTATTATTATTATTATTATTATTATTATTATTATTATTATTATTATTATTATTATTATTATTATTAATATTATTATTATTATTATCAGTTCAATTTGGGCTTGCCGCACTTTTTGCAGCATTGAGCCCACAGTTCGCCCCATGAAGCCAACGGATGTCCGACGTAGGCTGGATGTAGGAATGTATGAAGCAGGCCAGCTTACAACAACACCACGTGCATCACAAGGGGGGCCACTGCTGACCTTTACTTCATGTCTGTAAACAAAGCTTACTTTGTTTTACTAATTTTTCCGCCACAGATTGGCACGCGACATGGATCGTCCCTTCGGCACCGTGCAAGCAGAGTGCTCAAAACGTGTACGTAGTTCGTTTCACGTTCGTTTGTCTGCGCGACTACTACAATCGCCTCTACGCGCTTCGGAAGTGTGACCATGGTGCGCCATCTGCGGGCGTTCACGAGAGCTGCTCTATGCAGGTTATAACATAACGTAAACAAAAACCCGAGGCAAGAGAGACAAGTGGGGAGAGCATGCAGCGGAACGCGTGCTACGTCAGAGAACGCGTTTGAAAGAGAGGCGCAGCTGTCCGCGGTACGTCGTTTGCACAGGAGAGGCCGCTGGTTGTCTGTTAGGGTTGGGCAAGTAGCAGACAGCAACATGATTGGTCAACCGTTCAGGCCAGGCCGCCAACTTTACTTGGACGATCAGGCCCATCTTTTACTGCTGGATGAATGTGTAAAAGGGAGGGGTGTGGCATCATGCGGATCACTTTTCTTAAGAGGCAATGGCAAGATGTATAAGCACAAAAAATTTACATTGATGCACACAAGCTTGTGTGTGGCCCTTGTGGCGGCGCTTCTCAAGTTTGATCTCGTTAAGAAGCGCAGCCGAAAGCTGGAGAGTACAGACCCTCTTCATTGCGACGTTGGACTATAACGAGGCCATATGCTTTTGACGCCACAACAGTTACCTAGTCTTTTTAATCATCATCATCATAATGAGCCTTACTACACCAAATGCAGGGCTAAGGCCTCTCCCATGTCTCTCCAATTAACCCTGCTTCTTGCCAGCTGCGCCAACCCTCTGCCTGCAAACTTCTTAATATCGTCCACCCACCTGAACTTCTGCAGCCCCCGCAACGCTTGCCTTCTCTTGGAAACCACTCCGTTACCCTTAAGGACCAGCGGTTGGTTGTCTTGCCTTCGCATCACATGCCCTGCCCAAGACCATTTCTTCCTCTTGATTTCGACTAGGGTGTCATTAACCCGCGTTTGTTCCCTCAGCCACTCTGCCCGCTTCCGGTGTGTTGGCAAGGAAGGGCCACTTTCATCTAAGCAAATAACTGCATGTGTGAAGAGTGTCGATACCTTCACTTCTTTTCTTCCGAAGAAATTTCAAGAAATGCATTGTGAAAACAGGATCTCCGCCTCACCCCTACCAACCAGCCCTCCAAAAGTACCCATTAATTCACCCCAATTCGGCAGGTACTCTACGAAACCTGTCAACACCCATTTCACGTATGTCTATGTTCTTGGCTGATACTTGGGAAGGGACACCACGTCATGTTACTAAAGACGAGAAACAAAACGTATATTAAAGAATAGCCAGCAAACAGATATTGTTACGGCTTCCGTATTGCGTACTGTTCCAGATACTCTGACATTATAGTCAGTTTTGCTTCTCTGACGGTATGCAAGTGTGTGCAATGTATATACAACAAAAACTAGCTGTAGTATGAACCTTAGAGCAAATCACATACGAAAAACAATGTTATCGATCTTGGGCCCTTTTTTGAGCAGTACAGAGTTAATTAAGCTGCAAGATATCAGCTTGCCAAAATAAATGGCAGATTAAAACCTTCCCGTCACTAAGCTGCAGAGCTGGATTGATGCCTATCCCATTGCAGCTCTTTTACTACATCTATACGTGATTGAACTCGAGCTGCTCGTAACTTTGCCAAGTTTAATACCGCTGTACATGTTACGTTTACGCTGACATGCATCTTCTCATTTCTCGGTTCTGCGGCGTCGTTGGCGTAAGACTGCACTACGCTGATCGGTCAGTATGCAATGACGTCAAGAATGGCGTCACTGCAAATATTCGTGCAACGCGCCACGCTGGAATGTCGAGCAAGCTGACGTCACGAACGACTGTATATAATGATATCACGCGGACTGTACCAGGGAAGAAGAGAAATATTAAAGAATAAACAAAATATTACATTCGCCATAGGAAACAGCTGTCGCTGAATCTGGCGTTACAAAGTGGCAACCGTTCTACGGGTCTTTTTTGTGTCTAGTTTCGGCCCACAGTCATTCTATGTCAGCTCCGGCTTATCGCATCGCACTGCACAAAACTCTCGCTAAGTTGCAGTTGACCTCAAGAAGCTTATGCCAATCCCAACGACGCTTAGCATTTCTCTGCAAAGTGCGGTAGAGAATTATGCGAACTACTGTCTCCGTGAAATAAGGAGTATGACTATATAATGAGGCACGTGATAATGTCCCTTCGGAATAAAGTGGGTGTTAGTATTAACAAACATATGGCACAGAATAATGACTTTAAAAATATCCGTGTTATACTCTGTGGCTTTCTCATAAAAATTGCTAAAAATCACCTCTAGAGTTTTTGCCCAATTTTTTTTCTAAGATTGCTGTTTCAGCCCTCGGCACTTGAGCCTATCAATAACCGATATCTTCTTGAGCTCATTCATTCTTAATACCCTCCCAGAATCCACATGGTCTTGCCACAAGTTTTTCAGGATGTTTATCGGTATTAAATTCCACTTTCACGAGAGAGCCCACCGAAATTATTCGCATAAATCTCTTCTAGATGAACAAAAAATAAGAGCACACTGGATGAGAGTAAGCTCAGCCAAGATTCCTTCTGCGGGACCGGTGGCTGGGGGAACAAAGTAACAAACCGAAAAACCAGTGCGCGTGGATGTTGCAGCAGCTGCCTTGACAAAGTCCTATGGGTGACGCGGAGGACTCTCATCGCAATCGCGCTCGCGAGGCTCGCGCAGTCGACGATATCCAGTTGTGCTCGCTATAAAAAGCAGCAGTAAAGGGCACACACCCAGAATAAGTCTAGCTAATGATTTCCCAAACTTATGTGAAATGTGAAACTTAAAATCAAAACTGCAGGGCACTATTATCTCTACAGAACGGTTTATGGTTTTATGGGGTTTAACGTCCCAAAGCGACTCAGGCTATGAGGGGCGCCGTAGTGGAGGGCTCCGGAAATTTCGACCACCTGGGGTTCTTTAACGTGCATTGACATTACACAGTACACGGGCCTCTAGAATTTCGCCTCTATCGAAATTCGACCGCCGCGGCCGGGATCGAACCCGCGTCTTTCGGGCCGGCAGCCGAGCGCCATAACCACTCAGCCACCGCGGCGGCCCCTCTACACAACGGTCCGGATAATTAAGGACATCCTTTCTGCGTTCGCTGGTCGGATTAAACTGGTAATGAGGAGCCGTCATTTACCAACGGTCAACATTTCACACTTGAAGCACGCTCCAAGGCACGACTCACATGGGAAAAAAAAACAGAGATAAGCACGGGTTTTCATATTAGTTCATGTCTGACAAACTCGCCATGGTTCCGATTATTCTTCAATCATTTAGAGCAAAGTTTTTTTCGAGAGGTCAAGGCCTTAAAACAATTCAATATTGAGTACTTGCGGAATCATAGCGTGTAATGAACTTAACTAAAAAAAATTCTTGCGTATTGGATACATGGTATCTTTCCGCACTTAAAGAGGAGGACCATTACGTTGGAATTAGGCAACAACGCCGGAAGAAAAATTCCAGAAGAAAAAAAGTAGAAGCCCAGACGAGCGACATTCTTGGAACCATCTCTGCACTATGGTTACACTACGTTCCACGTGTTTTGTAGTATGCAAAGCAGAAAGAAAATAGCGCTTAGCCCACTCACCCGCACCGATCTTCTGAGTTTCGCTTCGAAACGCTCCTGTCGGTACTCATTTAACCCATACAATAAAGATGGAGCATACAGGTACTATATGTCTCTAATAACAAGAATACAAAGAACGCCTCTTTCTCTATGTCTGCTGACACCCATGGCCAGCCTTTAAAACGCCCCTTGTAACACTGTACACACAGCTGTAACAACGAGGCAATGCTATCAAGGCTGTTCGCTGTTATCATCTCGCACTGCCGACGATTGCAGCGTTATCTGCGAACTGCTGCTGTCTTAACTGCCGCAGGCAACTGAAAATAGTTCAGTTATAGTGGGCAGTAAAATATCATATTTTCCGGAATAGAGTCCGCGTTAGAACACGTTCCGGGGCAAGTTGGTGCATTGCTTAAGAAGATGAAGCGCACAAAAGACCGCACACAGACGAAGAATAACACGAGACAGGCGCTACAGTTTCACGCCTTGTGGACTATCTACAGGACCGGACTTCGCACTATTTCTGTTTCCGGAAATCGGCCTCGATAAAATGCCATGTCAAGCATGGTGCACTTTCATGTGTTTCTTAGAGGTCATACTCACCATTTGCTGCCTCTGGCTGGCTCCACTTGACTGACTGTATGCGCACGTCTCTATACTGGCATTAGATGCTAAACTGTAGAACTGCAGATTGGGCTAGTTGGTGTTGATGCATAGTGGTGGTTCGACAGCGCAAACGCAGACAGACCAAGTAGGAGACGAGACACACAAACCAGCGCTGAACTTACAACTGTTTTTTTTTTATTAGGAAGAGTCCCGCAGGAAACAGTCTTGCAATTTCTTGATTTAAAATTGTCTTTCGAACCCAACCATGTCTGTTCGCAGCATTCCCCTAGGAGTGAAAAGCCCCTTTTGAATTGCAGGTCCTTTCATTCAAAGCTTGTAAAAAGTGAGATCGTTACGGGATCATGGCAGTAAAGAAATCTTGTTATCATAAAATGTTGCCCAGTCTCTTAGCCCAGGCAGACAGATGTAGGGAAGCTGGTTTCACGGACTCAGTTCCCGTTTCGAGTGCAGACAAAGTCCTCCGTGCGCTGAAATCGTCTGCAAGTACCTCGGGGCTGGAAAAGGGTTCGGAAGAAGGGAGAAGAAAGGTAGTGGTTATGCCATATGTCCACAAGCTGTCGCACCGGATTAAAAGGGTGGGGAGCAAGCATGGGGTAAAGGTTCTGTTCTCTGCACCTAACAAGCTAAAAAGAGTGGGGGCGGCGGTTCAAAGAAGGCATGAAGGGCGGAGAAGAAATGCTTGCACCATAAATCATGAAAATAGATACGTTCCCTGTAAGACTGGCATAGTGTATCAAATCCCCTTGTCTTGTGGCCTTACCTACATAGGCCAGACTGGCCGCTGCGTTAACGTGCGGCTCATGGAGCACGCTAATTCTTTAAGAAAGAAAGAAATTAACCTACCTAAGCATTGTTTCACTTGCAAATGTACGCCGTTTTTTGATGATAATGATGTCTTGTTCGCTCATTCTGACCAGCGCACTAGAGAAGTAGCTGAGGCGTTTCATATTATCAGAAAAAAGTAAAGGGTGCGTGAGTACGCCATCTGTTACATTATCGCCTCGAGAAATCAATATGCTACATCGTGGGTAGCGGTTCAGCGGATACACACATGCTTTTAACGTGGTTTTTACGTTGTACTAGCACTAGGAGTCTTGTTGACATTGAGCATGTGCGCTGTTTTTTCGTGTGTGTATATATGACGTGCTTCTTCCTAATAAAAAAAAAATCAGTTGTAAGTTCAGCGCTGGTTTGTGTGTCTCGTCTCTTACTTGGTCTGTGCGTGTTAGCGGTGTTGAACCACCACTAAGCTGCTAAACGATCTCAATGTATACTGAGATCGCAGCCAATGCTCTGACACCAACCTTTTTGTTTCGGCATTACAGACAGTACTGATCATGACGGGCTTTGAGACTAAAACATGACATTGAGGGTGATAACTATTTTTTTTTAAATAAACTTTGGTAAAGAGTGACCTTGGCACTCAATTTTCGTGGGCTAGTAAAGCATGTGAAGCATTAAGCGGATTGTATGCCACTGCTCCGGTAGGCTATATAGGTATCGGGTGTGGACACTATAGTAAACAAAAAACTCTTTCGCCAGAATACCAGAATTGAGCTCTGTGGAGAGTATACCGGGCGTGGACTGTATTCTAGAAACTGCTGTAGATCTTTCCCGCTGCATTTTATCCACTAACATGCTCTGATACGCTGATGCTTGTCATATTTATCGCTGATAAGGTTCCACTGTGGACCCGTTAATCAAGTCGGTCAGGTCCCTTGTACCCCATATCGCTTCCTCGCTCGCGTTGACAGGAGCTTAGCGCGAAAAAAATGTGCTTTCTATTAAGTTTTCGTGGAAACCTCTCGTGGCTTTCATGTACTTTTCACTGCACACAACACCCACTAGTGAGCAACAGTGTATGCCTTCTCTATCTCACCAGGTTGTTGAAAAGATGTGGTGTCTACGGTGCCGATGGAAGATCTGTACAATGCGAAAAATAATGCGATTTAATGTTTCGACTCCGATTAGGTAGCATGCCCACGACATCGGCGTATTTGAGCTGCGAGTGCACGTTTAAGCGCTTCAGAACATCTTGAACATTCGCTTTAAATACATCCCGCAGTTCTGGATACAGCACTGTTTTTGTATTCTTGCTCACGACATACAGCCGCTAGCGCGGAAGCTCTTTTCAGCAGTTGAGCTAATTAGCGAAAGCCCTATGTATTCAGGAGAATTCCCCAAGGTGGAGTAATTCAAAATGACGAACTGCTCAACATTTGCATTGACCCGAGAAGAGACGTACGTCTACGATGGAAACCTGCACAGATTTTCCAGAATATTCACAACTGAAGACAACCTCACCCTCGTTCGAAGCTCGAACCGGGAACCATTACCTCTGCGGGGCAGTCGTCTTACCAGCCGAGCTAACGCGAGCGGTTCGGAAAAGGAAACAAATCAGTTACTGCTTCATAGAGTACAAGCGTGCCATCACATCCGTGTTATTACCAGTTCATCTGAAGGAGGCAAGAACCCCAATTTTTATTCCTTACAAAAGTGAACCTCTGTAAATCTCAACAATTTTCCACCCTGATACGGGGTTGAAGAGGTGAGAGGGATGTTTTTACAGCCCCTTCCTCCCTTTCATACAGCTAAGTATAGCGGCAGGCACGAAAATTTGCATGCTTAAATCATAAGTGCAGTCTTGGTCAAAAGTCTTAAAGCCACAGAGTTCGTCTCCTGCGAAATGAATGTTGCTAGAATGATACGTGCAGCTAATCTTTCAAAACACAAGTCAAGCAGGAAGCTTCGAAGAAACGTTCTGCTAGCATTTCAAGGTCATTCGGTCTTTAATAGTGCCGTAATGGCCTTGTTAAGCGGCTGAAGCAAAAGGCCTTTGGCCTTAAGACTTTTGACCAAGACTGTACATCTAGACGGAAGGCCATGTTCGTTGCTTCGAAAAGCTAGTGTGATTCGTACATAAATATCACCTCTATTTGTTCTTATTTTGTAATAACAGAGCTGGCCGGTCGTCAGGCGATGCACCGGCGCTGAGAAGAGGCATACTGCTGGCCCAGGTGCCCCTGGACACTTCAATCGTCGCAGGTTCAGCTTGCCGCTGACGTCTTTGCCCAGCCAGAAAGTGTGGCGGCCCTTTCCAAAGCCATGATCCATCCCGCACTGGTGGCGTCGTACCGGGGCGACGTCTCGGCCCTCTGGTGGATGCAGCAGCAACACCGCTTGGGCGTCCCGGGCATCGGCGGCGGGCCCTGCTTGCGCCGGGTGCGAGACTCGACAGGCGCCGGGTGCGCCCATTACGCGGCCAGGGGAGGCCACGTCTGCGTCCTGCGGTTCCTGGTGCGCGCCGCGAGCGTGCGGCCCCAAGAGAGGGACGCCGCGGGCAGCACCGCTGCGCACGAGGCCGCGGCCGCGGGCAGGACGCGGGCCCTGCGCTGGCTCCTCACGCACACCGCCTGCCGCGTCGATGACCGGGACCGCCGAGGGGACACTGTGCTGCACGTTGCCTCCAGGTCAGACAGTGCACGGGAATGGAATAGGGTATAAAACACACAGCATGGAGGAAAAGGTGGACGCAGGGCTGGCGCTGATCTGGGTCCACTGGTGCTATGTTCGGCTTTTCCTTTTAAGAGCGTGAGCTCTTACTCATCACATTTCGAGATTTCGTGGGGTTTGCTACCACCCTGACATCACAGCGCCATCTGTGGCAGCAACTACTCATCACGTTTCGAGATTTCATAGGGTCTCCTACAGGATGGATGGATGGACGGATAAGGCTGAACCCTTTAAATCGGGTGGTGGTTCAAGCCACCTGGCCATGAATTGTGAAATTTTACTCTTGTCTTGATTTTAGCCACCAATCAGATAACCTCCCTGGGAACACAGCGCCATCTGTGGCAGCAACTAGAAAACAGCAGATCTTGCATTGAGACTTGTAGCGCTATCTATAATAGCACTGTAGAAACAACCACATGCCGCGTGCAATGTTGACGTCATTGTTCGATATGGTGGATAGAGATGGAACTATGTGAGTATGGTGTCATGGGACGAAATGAAGGCATAGTTTCGGTTTCTCGTATCCAAGATGGCGGCCATTAAAATTGGCTGTGCCCTCCCATTCCTTTCCCCTCCCCTCAAAAATATCCTATAACGAGTAGGAAAACGGCCCCGTTACGGGACCGCTATGTACGTATACATTCGTTCCGCTATATATACTCCGACAACAACGGGCACCCATCCGGGGACAGTTGTGTACCGAATTTGGTACGCAAATAAAACCGTATGGGTTGTGGTATAGAAATAAAACCACAATTAAACTAATTGAAACGTTGCCATAACGCACCGCAAGCCGAATTCTATGCCCACCTTGACCCCCCAAAGGAAGCAAATTTCGTTTGGGACGTATCTTGAGGAGGTGAAACTCGACAATGGGTAGACGTACATCGTAATTTCTCTGATAGATGGCGCTAGGCGGCGATCGCTCCACTAGGCGGCGTGCGTGCACTCGTAGCCATGCATGGTGGCAATCCACCCCGTTTCAAAGGATATTACATACATTCCGTTTCTCGAGACGAGCGGCGCGTTCTTCTTCGCGTTCTTCATCTATTAAACCAAACAGCTAACGCTCGTTACTTCAACGTCTTCCAGACGGTGGCGGCCTTTTTTTATTCGTCTCTCGCGCTATTCCATTCCAAGATGGACTACTCGGCCAGATTCCCACCGAGCCGGGTTGTCTGTGAGTGCATGAGGGCGGCAATATTATTTAGACAACTCGTCATCTTGAAAATGCCCGAATGCACCGAAACGGCGGAGGTGGCCGGTTATCTGGACAAGATGGTTAGAACATACTGCAAGGTACACGAGGACAAGGATGGGCGACAATGTTAAGAAGAGACATTGCACATTTTCGTCCTGCGCTGCTTTCTAGCTTTGAGAAAGAGAGCGAAAAGTAGAGTAACGGAGGTTGAAACTCTGCTAATTATTACATGTCAAGTGTGTTCACTGGAGTCGTTGGGACAGGACAGGAACGAAGGGAGCTCCGACAACGCTGCCAGCATCTACTCCTTCATTTCGTTTCCCAACAGTTACGCTAAACCGATCTTAAGGGGCCCATATGCAGCTGCTCAATGAATGGATGAATGGGGTGCTAAGATTCAGATCGTCCATTGCCTTTTTGTTCTTGTATCTGCGATGATGATTTGTTTAAACACAAGTGTTTTTTCCCGAGATAGTGAGGACGAAGGTAATTGTAAGAACTACCGGAACTTTTGTTCTTTGTTCCGTATTTCTTCTTCCATATCTGGAAGTGACTGATTGGTTTGCGTCGCTCTTCTGAGTCCTTCTGGCGGTATAAACCAGCAGTTCCAGAGTATCTGGCATCGGCATCAGAGGAACCCTCGTGAGCAGGCAGCCTTGGTTAGAACAATTCAGAGCATCTCTAGCAGGTATCATCCAAGAATTGTTACTGGTAACTATGAAAACCACTCCTCACTGGTGCACAGTTTTCTCAGTTGCCTGAGTGCGATTTCATGATATCGCGTAAAATCATAGAAACATACATTTTGAGCCGATACGAGATGCATTTTGCGCTGCTACTAGCAGGTGCTTATAAGCCTCTGTTAATGAGTTCTGCTGATTTTGTGCTACACCATAGCATATAACGGCCATGATCAGCGACATTTCAGCGAATCCCCGGTAATATTTTGCAAACGACCTGCGCGATAGCAAGCCTTTGCTATCTTTATCCACATCACCTCATTAGTCCCAAACAACGAGAAGTAGCCACGGCAGATTAAATTTAGGGAACGGAAATGCTGATGGGAACGGAAATGCAGAGTTTTTCATACTAAAAACTCCTCACTATCTCAGGTTGCCCCTTGGAGCAACTGAGACCGTGTTGAACTCTACGCTCCCCCCCCCCCCCCCCCCACACACACACACAAAATGAACGTATGGGCAAATTACAACAGATTTCAGCTTCTGCTCTTCACATCGAAGTCTTTGTATCTGACGCCATGATGTGACGATTCCATCGTTAACGCTCAGGTTGGATGCGACGGTATTCGGGTGTTTCAACTATGATGTTCTGCAATTTTAAAAGGCGGGCTTTTTGTAGTTAGAAGCGCACTTTTTTTCTTCGACTTAGCATTGTCAGTGGTGTTGTGCATCAGAGAACAGCTAGTACGACCTAATTAGCAGGCTCGTTAACTAATATTGAGTAGTCAACTTTTCAGCTATTACTGTTGGGCTCCTTATTTATCGAGAGGCATGCAGCCACCTTAAGAACCATTGTACTCAGCGGTTCGCTGTGAAATCTGAGGGCGACTGGCGGCAGCTGTTTTGTCTTTCCTGCGCGAAGAGATTCTCGGCACGTAGTCCGGAAGACTGCCATCTAAAACCCTACCCCCTGCGTTCAACTTACGACAACACGCACTCAGAATGTCGCGTGTATAGCTTTTTGCGCTGAGAGCACGACAGAACGCGAACGAGTTGCAGGCGTTTATTCTTGCGCTGTTCGCCGCGAAACCGAAGAGAGACCATGTGGATTAAGAGCCGCAAACTATGTGATAATGTTTCGATGCAGAAATGCAATGCTAGTTGCGAAGACGTGGCCGACCTGGACCCGCTCTACTACCACTGCCCATCCCTTTCGCCCCTCATGTCCACCAATCTCGGATAAAAATTTTGAGGATTAGAAAATTGTAACATACTTTTCCGGTAATATTGAAGGTAATGTTGCATTCATCTGACATGTAGCAAAATCCTTCTTTTAGGGTGTTTCCATCGATCGCATCGAAGAGTTTAAGACTCAAGTAGAAAAGGAATGGGGAACGCTCTTGACGATAGCAAAACCGTTAATAGAAAAAAAATTCAAGAATGCCGTCGGGTGGTCTGCAGATATGTTAACTGTTATAGTGAAATCTTGATGATGCACGATGATGGATATCTATGGCGCAAGGGCATCTGTGGCCAAAGAGTGCCATGACACAAGGTGCTTTCGACTACTCAAGGTGGGACCAAAGACCCATTTCCCAAGCATTTCACCGTATATAAGCCGAGCACCAAGCCAGGGCAAAGCTTGTGCCCATTGTATCACCGGTGGGTACCCGGCGGCACTGGGGATCGAACCCCGCACCTCCCGCATGCGAGGCGGATGCTCAGACTCTTACATTATATGAAAAAATTTCGTTCAGAAATGATTTCCCATTCAGATATGCTTTTGGCCAGATTTGCTGGGTATTATATGACCGCAGTAAACTTGTAACTTTTGTCGCTTCCTTTCCCCTGCCTTGCGGCTCATCCAACTGCACCCCAATTTGTCCGCGTGCCGCGAATTATGTTCAAAAACACGCAATCATGGCACACCGAATGCGAACGGTACCGCCTTTTGCCTGCACAACAGAAGTCACTGCTGACGCCAGCGCCGCAGCATCTCCGTGACACCATAGCCTGACGCCTGCCTGTAATGCCAAAAAGCGGATGCGACAGTGTATTACGCGGGAAGCGGTTGGCGGTAAGCGGGCTAGGAAAATGTTCGGGCTTTCGGTGCGCTTTCTGTATACTCATAGATGACGACGGTATGACGCGGACGCAAACCATGTATAGAGACATGCACCTCAGTGCAATTCTTACCGTGACATCGCTCAGTCTAAGAATCGCTGAAGAAGGTCGGATGGAAGTTGCAGAACGACTGCACTTGTTGACCTTGTAATAGCTAAGATAGATAGATAAAGAGGAGGAGGGAAAGGCAGGGATGTTAACCAGAAAGGGGTTCCGGTTGGCTACCCTGCACTGGGGAAGAGAAATTAGGGGGCGAAAAGGAGGAAGAGAGAAGGGGAAAAAGGCATAACACACACACACACGCATAACGCTGTCACAATTTGTCACTCGATCCAGTCGCTCTCAAGTAGGCAAAGAGTGCATTGTATGCCTTGAGGGCAGTCGACTGCTGTGGCCACGGACCGAGGATCTTTTGCTCTGTTAATACTAAACGTTAAAGTGAAGAGCATACCTCTGAAAAAAGTGACGAAATTTGTGCGAAAGGTATTACGGCAGATGTTTGTGTGGGTGAGCGATTTCTTTTTTTAATTTCATAACCGGGACGCCATTAAAACATCCTCGAGGTCAGCGCCAGTAGCTGCAGCCTTTATAAAGCACGTAGCATACGTGGGCGCGTATTCACTCGAACGGCCTTCACGCGGCTCAAAGCGGAAGTGTCGCAGGCGGCGGCCTCGCCGGGCCCCGTAGGGGACAAGCTGCCACTGCCGCTCTGGGCTGTTGTGATTCAAAACTGAGCTATGCGTGTCGCCGTTGCGGGAACGACAACGCTGACGAAAAAAAGCAAACAAAATAAGCACGCACAGGAAAGCCAGATCGGTCAGCGTATTGTGGGACCAGGATGCGGTCCAAGGATGGACGTGCTATTCAGTCCAGTTCAGTCCAGAAGGGCCTCAGTGCGCGACCGTCGAAAAATAAAAATAAAGAAGGGTGCGGCGATTGACGCCCCATGGCTAACTGTGTTCTGGCTGCAAAGAGTGGAAAATAACCGTCCTTCCCGGTACAGTTGAAAGTCGTTATAGTTGAAGGGTCGCGGCGATTACTTCGTTATAGCCGTGACTTCGCTATAACCCGTGTTGACCGAGCTTCCAAGGGGAACGCCATTTCATCATTATTTCCATTATTTCGTTATAAACCGTTTCGTTATAACGAGGTTCGACTGTATTACGTAGCGTGCCTCACTCAATGAAAATAATAATGAAGCAGGCTGTGGGCGCCCACTGCTTTATAGCGTACGCGTTGAAAGATATACGCGTCCCGACCGCATGAAATGCAGGCTGAGTTTTTAAGAGGCACACAAAAAGAAAAAGCGAATTTCTTTTATCAGGTTACCCGATGGGCGACCTTTTAGCTTTTAGAACTATACCTTTAAGCCATATAATTTCAGATGTCAGGCCTAAAAGACTGCGTTGTTGTCACGTACAATCACCCGTCCAGGCACGCGCCCCACAAACGCACACACGTACGCAAAGGTTTCCGCAGGGGGGCCCCGAACAATTGCTTGGGGTAGCGCCCATGAAATAACGAATGAATAACGCCTTTCCCGGGCTACTCGCGATAAACCACTCCACGAACGAAAAAAACTAAACCGATGGAGCAATGACTGCACATTTATCTTCAGCAACGCCAGAATTTCGAGAGTATATAGTTTAAGTGCACCCCCATATCTCATGTCACAACCGCTCGCTGTGGCTGAACGTCCTGTGAGCGAGCCACTCGAAAAGCGGGCCATCGACGCTGCCGACATTCCGCGGAACAGAGCATACGGCGCGACGCGGCCGACACCAATCTCATCCCGAATCTTAACAGCCCTTGACGAAAACCACCCGCGCCCAAGACGCGCGTTATGCCTCACCCCCGCTGAAGCGGCACAGAAAGATCGCTGCCGAGAGGAAGTGATAGAACGGCCGACGCGGAGGCAGGTCTGGTGCTGTCCTGCTTCCGGAAAACCGGCGCCGACTCGAAGACAGCGCACGCTGCGGCGGAGTCCGCTGTTCAGGGGAGCTGGTCACGCAAGCTCCATCCTTCCTTCCTCGCTGTATACCTTCGGTGCAGACACGGATAAGCAGTGACGATTCTTCTTGGCGCCAGCACGATCCAGTTAGTTGCAAATGTTGCATTGCCGAGACCGCGGACCACCTGGGGATCTAACGTGCACTGGCATCGCACAGCAAACGCTAAGGCGCCCGTGTGCTGTGCGATGCCAGTGCACGTTAAAGATCCCCAGGTGGTCGAAATTATTCCGGAGCCCTCCACTACGGCACCTCCTTCTTCCTTTCTTCTTTCACTCCCTCCTTTATCCCTTCCCTTACGGCGCGGTTCAGGTGTCCAACGATATATGAGACAGATACTGCGCAATTTCCTTTCCCCTAAAACCAATTAGTAATAAAAAGACCGCGGAAGGCGTCGCGCACTGAAAAAAAAGAAAGATACAGAAATATTGTGACAAGATATGAGCGATATGATGACCAATGCTCCAGAATGTTGATAAAAGGAGATGATATGCGGGGAAGGTACGCGACAGGTGTGTGCCGAATGCGTGCTGTGTGGACATGTTTGGTTTTCCTGTGGGCGCGGTTATCGGCTTGCGGATACCAAGTCAGTGGGATTTTCGATCACGTCTGCACGGGCCTCGCAGAGCAGGGCCTCAGACGAAACGTTCCTTGCAGGCACCGCAAAAGGCATTTCTGACACAGTTCGTGCTCGAGAAGCGCGTTATGACATACCCTACAATTCTGGAGAGAATTTTTCAACGGGAAAGAGTCCATGAACGCGGTGTTATCACGTATTGTAAGAGTTCACTAGAACAATCAATATATCCGCAGATCTATCGTCGACAGACTTGCATTTTTTTGCTATTCACGTTTTTGCTATCGTCATAAACTGTTCCATATTGGTTGTCTATGGCAGTCTTGACTGATTGATGCGATCGATGGAAAAACTTTCGAAAGAAAAAGATTTTTCTACACAACGGAAGAACGGATCATTACCTTCAATATTTCCATAACAGTACCTCACAGCTTTCCAATATTCAAAATTTTTCTGCAAGAATATTGGACATACGAATTATGTAGTGAATAGTTGCAGACAACACTTTGGATAGTACATTAGTGGGGCTCGAATAATAAGCTTACTTTAAAACAAGCCTCAACGGAGCCTCTACTGAGGCACAGATATCAACCGAGGCTCCTTATAGACTGCATCCATGTGTCGGTTCCTTGGTTTTTTCTTTCTGTATATCTCGTCTTTGTTTCTGTTCAGCCGGTAAGCGGGTTTACTATACTGTGGTCCATAGCAAAGCGCGCCGTCCACTGCGAGATTAAGTAAGCGCTGAAAATCATATGCAGTGAAGCTTAGCTCTTAAACCCGCATGCAATAGCTTTGTGTGATTACTAGGTAGCTTGCACACACAGAGCACATTGCACATACAGAGGCCCAAGAGAAACTACATTCACTTTCTCCATGCTCACGAAAGGGACTGCCCCACCTTAGAAAATGTACTGTAACTGGCACCAGTACATGTGTTGGGCTAAGCGGGCGATACTATGGAACCTGTATTGGCAAATACATACGCCGAAGAAACTTTGAGGTGATGCGACAAGGACATGGAAAGGAGGGGCTTGTTATGACATATATATAAAAGGTATGCCAACACTGACCGCGACCAAGGAAAGCAGAGAAGGATGTTACTATTTTTTTGTTTTTATTTGTGGTGTTGATCAATATGAAAATAGTAGTGTAATCACTTTATGGCTGAATGCTAACTGATAAGAGAGTAGAAGAAAAAAACTACATGCCGCCAAAGGAATCCAAACCTACGACCACCGTATGTCGCGTGCGGTGCTCTACCAACTGAGCTATAGCGGCGGCTGTCCAATCTTCTCCTTTCATAGGTATGTATGTTGTGTGTAACCTATCCTTGAGTGTGTTCACCAGCGCCACCCTCGTTTATATTGGCGTGTATAGAATGCCTTGTACTACCGCAAGTGTGACGTGGAACGTGATCGAAAGGTGAGGGCGGGAGCTGTGCGAGAACCCTCTTATCCTACCTATGGCATCAAGGCTGCCAGATCTGTGGCCCTCGTTAAGCTACTGAGTCGACAAAGGCGCGGTAACGAAGGGCTCGTTATGGCATACATATTGGACGAGCGAGGAGCTTTGGACTAGCGTCTTTGCTTCTTCTAGCCGCGGTAGCTACCCTAGTCCTACCAAACATTGAGGCGATGGCCGCTAGGCGGCCCTAGTGGAAGGCGGGGAAACTCCAGCGCAGGTACCCTATAGACGGAGCCAGGCTACAGTCTTGACTCAGCCAGGCGGACTCTTAGGTAGAAGATTCCGTCAAAGTCGAAGGCAATCTATGGCCATAGCACAAGCGGTTATCCAGTATTACGCATTGTTCCAGCCAGATCAAAAGAGGTGTACATACATTTCGTAGCGGCTTGTTCAAGCCAGATCAAAAGAGATATATAGGCATTTTAAATTTTAAGTGGCTTGACAAGAACCCCGTGCCTGCTAATCCTCAAGGGGGGCCTCAGTGGAGCCGTTGTGAAGCTGCTATCACCAGCGAAAGACGAGCTGATAAATAATACTGGACAAAAAAAAAAGGCAACAATGCCACTGCGTTCTTCTATTTGCTAGCTAAGGAAAACTAAGCCTATAGTTGCGCTGCAAAATATGTTCCACGTTCGGGCTTTATTTTTCTTTCCTTTCTTTGTTCTAGATCATCGGGTATCCAAACTTATTGGAGACCGGAAAGAAAGACCGATATAACGAGCAAGGCGTGCGCACAGTATACGACCACTGGCGTCCTGGCGTTTGTCAGGATCAAAAAAGTCTACTTGCGGCGAGGCTTGAGCTGCTTCTGGTTTCAGGAGCCGCATGTGTTGGCTGCACTCGAATACTCTACCCGTACGTATACCTAGCGGTACGGCGTGTGCTGTTCCCATAAGAGGATTACTTTTCAGGAGCGGGTACGAGACCGTGCTACTGAGCTCACGCGATACTGAACTTCTCTTTGTATGGGCAGCTGCTTCCGTGGGCGGACCAACAAGTTATAGAAAGATAAGGCCAGACAACAATGACTTCTTCCTATCGTCGTAAATTCGATTGTAAAAATGAATGGCGTATACAGACTACCGCACTTCCTGCCAACCAGTCGGACAACTAGCGGGCCATTGATTTCCCTCTCTCTTTCTTTTACATCCTGTAGTTCAGTAGCAAGAACGTCTCTAAAACGGCCATCGGCAAAATAACCGCGCGAAATGAGCGGTCCTGTTATATAGGCGGAAAAGGATAAACTCGTATCTACAAATCGAATTCCGCAGCCACTACCGTTCCCGTCTTGTGGCGTATTCCTCCCCAGTACGTGCCGGGCCTGCCGACGACGTACTTTATTTTTTTCAAAAATATCGACGAGTTTAGGAAACGGAAATTTACACCAACTTCTCCGGCTGGAGATTGAAGGAAGCGCCTCGCCACTTTACCGGGAGCCGTCTCAGGCCGGCTGCCCGAGCGTATACGCGTACTGTAAGACGCTTCTGCCGCCCATTTAAGACATCCATGCACGACCTCGGTGGATAAGGGAAACTTTTTCCTTCCTATCCACTGCCGTGCAATCCTAAGCAACGGCCTGTACGGCGTATAAGATCTAATTCCTTCGAAGTAGCCGATCCGGGTAACTATATAGGTATAAGCCGCTCGGGAGGGTAATAGTCAACGTTGTTGGATTACACAGGGATAAATGTTTGCGGCATCTCCGTGTTCTAAATTCATTGCCTATTTCGGACCGTCTATGAGCGAGAGTTACAATTTACGATCACCGGAAGAGGCCGCGGCGGCCGCTTGCAACCGTTTTCTGTTCGAAACGCTGCTTTCCCGGGGGGTCTTCGTTTGTATGCAGGGTTCTTTTACGACTGGATGCTTTGCGGTTATAATAGAATAATTCTCCCTGGAAAACAAAAAAAACCACTTACTTTCCTGTGCTATCTGTCATCCGTGGACCAAAAGAGGACAAGCATTACAGTCAGCATAACGAAGATCAAAACGCGCTTATTCCAAGTGTCCAACGAATCGGCTGCATTCCCTTTATGTGTTATTTATTTTGTGTTCTTCTACTGCCAAAAAAAATGAGAAAAAAGTTGTGTTAAGCACTGCTGTACATATTTCAACCATACGTTTTTTTTTTCTTCAAGATACAGTCAATGACGAGAATTACTTGGCTAAGATTGGTACATGATCCAAAGGAAACTAGCACTTCGTTAAATTTAAGCTATGAAGCTGATACATCCCTATATACCAGTCCAGCTTTCTCGAGCAAAAATTTTGAAAATTGGACGATTGTAAGACACTGTTATGGAAACATTGAAGGTAATGGTCCATTCGTCGGATATGTAGCAAGAAATTTATTTTAAAGTGTTTCCAGCGATCGCATCGAACACTTAAGACTGCCATAAAAAACCAATGGGGAACATTTTTGACGATAGTGAGAACGTGAATCGAAAAAAAAAAAACTACAAGACTGCCGCCAGGTGATCTGCGGATATAATGATTGTTATAGTGAAAGCTTATATGAAAAAAATTGCGTTCATAAACGGTTTCCCGCTCAAAAATGTTTTTGTCCAGAATTGCTGGATACTACATGACTACTAGGAATACGGACACGTTGGACTACGCAAGACTGGTGCTGTCTCCTGTGTGACTTTTATTGTTTCTTCGTGGAGTTCAATTTTTTCAATATCTCCACTTCATCAATGCATACCGCGTAGTCAAAAGGGCATCTTGTTATATCACATTGCTCATCCCGACCATTTTAATTAGGGGGGGTGCGATTAGTATCTTTTTCCGAACCGAACTGAACACGAACAGTGTAGCTTTGCTACAATATTCGTTAGCTTAACAAAACATCAACTCGAACATACGAATCGAAGAGTGAGTGACTGGAATCGAATACGAATAGAATAATTTGATGAATATTCGCTACTTGCGCGAATATTTAACTCAATCGTCAGAAATAGCGAAGCGCTAGAGGCGGCTGTGCGGTACAGTCCTATTACTTATTAGCTGTTAGCTATTACTTATTAGCTGTTAGCGGATCGCAACTTGAAGTGAGTGTTTTAATTCTATCATCGTCAAGTTGTACGAATAGAAAAGTACCTCTTGCTGTTTTTGACGGAAGAGAATCAACTAGGGCTATTGCTATATACACTTAGCCTGACTGGCATGCATGCTGCAATTCAAGCACACTCATTAAATGCTATTTAGTTCCGCCTTTTTGCACAGACGGCATAATTCTAGGGGCGAGCATTTATCGCCTCACATCAAGGAAAGTGCACGTGGCCCGAAAATACAATCCCCGAAGCTGGAGAGGGGACGCCGTTCGGGGTAATACATCAAAAAACACCACGGCGCGAAAAGTCCCTCAGAGACAGTTTCCCAGGGCTGAATCTGAACAGAAATGGAAATCAAACCAGGAATGCTCGTATAAGGGCAGCGTTAAAGAGGGTCACGGTGCCTGCAGAGTCATTCTTCTTCCTCGTCGGCTTTATATATCGCCGACGCAGAAGGCCGCCTCTGCCGACATTTGTGGATTCTTTAATGTGTCGCCCAGCTTTGCCGTTTTATGCCTGCGCTGTACGATTCAGTGTCACCATCCCGTAGCGGCGCTGTGTGCTACGCTGCAGAATGGCCAGAGCGGTGGGCACCAGAGCACAATGCACTTGCATTGTATTATTAACACGCTGTGTTCTGTTCGTGTTAGAAATTTTTCTCACCCGCGATGCCAGTTTTTCTTTAAAATAAAAGTTCAGTTTCTCCAGTTACTGTCTTGTGCACTTATCTCTCTTGTGTTTGGTCCTGTTACGCCAGTTAGTTTCAGACATGGGCACCAACTAGCCCGCCATTCAGTTTTACATTTCTCTTTTAATCAAAGCAGAAAATGCTTTTGATGACGGTAATTATTTTTGTTTTTATGACGCGTAGACAGCTTGGTAAAAAAAGCGTCGTCACTAAGGTGTTCGATCTGCACGAGGTGGAACGACAACCACATTTTTTCCCAAGGATTTCAACCCAGAGAAGCCGAGCGCCAGGCTATAGGGGAAAGCTTGCACCCTTGGAAAACCGGTAGATACCCGTTGGAACTGGGGATAGATGTCCAGTGTCAAACTTCTAGGAGCGAAAAGCATGATCGCAGCCAACGGCACCCCACTTAGGAATAAACCCAATTTGCCCACTTCTCATGAAAATGCGGTTTGTGCGCAGTACAAAAAAATAAAAATTATAATCCGCGGAGAGGGCTTAACCTGTGCACAGGGAATGTATATGCGCCCGCCAGTTCACATTATCGCACCAGTGGATCCCCGTCAATCACCCGTGTATGGACATTCATGCGAGATCTCTTCCTCTTCATTTCTTTGCCCTAGTACCCCGGCTTAGGCGCTGCCCTAAGCCACCGAGTCCAGCGCGTGCACCGCGACTCACAAGAAAAGCAAAACTTTCAATTAGTGCAGTGCTCAGTAAGAACTACCGTTACTCACAGCGGAGCTTTAATTACTGCATAGTCGCGCAGGTACACTTCCCGTGCCCTGGCAACGTGCCAGTGAGCTTTAACTGTGCTTCGTCGTCGCTAGTAAGGAGGCCAAGGGGCAACGATATTATCACGGCGAGGGCCATTGGTCCCGCACCGGAGGCCGCATGAGCCTTATCGGGAATATGCCGATCAGGTCGGAGTCCAAGACCAACTTTTTCCTGACCCGCATCAGACAGCCGACAGACTCTTAACAGCGACCTGCAAAGCGGTTCGATCAAGTGCCCTACAACCGTTTCAGAGCGCGTGCGTATTTAGAACACCGACAACGACAGTAGCACACACAAGCGTGCGGGGCACGAGCGCGATAAATAAATTTGCTCCAACACGTAACCTTTCTTTCCTTCCTAATAGCGGCGCTCGTCTTTCGCTTGCACCTTGTAGGAAGGGATTAAAATCGTGTTCTTCGATAAAAGATAACAGGAGACGGTCCCTTCCCTTCTTTCTATCTTTTTCGGTGTCTTTTAGGACGGGGCCCAAAAGAGGAACGATCGAGAAAGCTGAAGGAAAGGTGTTTCCGAAAACGTCGCGATCTCCCGCATCGATGCAGCAGCCAAGCGGGCGCTGTGTACGGTGCCTTCCTAGTTGGTCGTTCCTCCGACTCGTACGGCACGTACACCCCGTATACCGCTTCTGCTACGATGTTTCCCTCTTTCTGTTTATTTGTATTCGCGGAAGCGGAGGCGCACAGAAGTAGTTCCTGATGCCCTTCCAGTCGCCTTCCGTAAGATACGGACCTGCTGCCTGTATACGTCGGCGGGCAGGAAGTTTAATGGTCTGTCCTGCCCTGTCTAAAACAGTTCTAAACTCCGAGTGAGTTTTGGGATTTTTTTTTTCATTTTTTTCTTCACATTTCTTCGTCTTCCGCTTGACACCACTCGGTGCAATGGCATGCCCCAGAAGGCGGCTTCCTTGCGGCATGTCGCTCGTATCTGCATTTCTTTCCACTTCAGATTGGTTGCGAGGCAGAAACCTGTCATATACAATAACTGGCTTACAACAGAGAGGGAATCAACTTTATTGAGAGCCTGCAGTCGGTGTGGCTACCCGAACATGGTGCCGAGTTACCGCGACGCGGCCTGGACGTCGTCACGTCAGCGCCTTTAAGACTGCATCCGGGTACTATCCGCGGGTAGCCTAAGGCTTGCGCCCTCCCCCGCTGAGTTCCCCGGTCGCTGTCTATCGAGGGCCGCCGCGACCTGCTGGACGGTCTTGGCTTGCATCTTTATATTGTGTTGGGGGCTCTTCGGTGTGCTTGGCTGCCTACCTGATTGTTTGAGTCTTGGTGTGTTGTTTGTTTGTTTGTTTGTTTGAGAGTCCTCAAGGTCACATACCCGCGTCTTGTAACGTTGTAATGAACTGCACGGGCCGGTACAATTCTCTCGCTGAACCGCCCGCTCTAAACGCGAGCACGTTTGCAGTTGCTCCAGTATGTCCCAGGATTCAAAGGAGCTCACAGAGGAACATTTCGCGATGCCCCCTTGATATCCACCTTCAGGGACCTTTAGAATACAGCTGCTCACATTATCCATAGACCACCATGACTTTGCTCTCAAATTAGCTCACTCTGCACCACGCTCACATATCAGTAGGCCAAAGGGTGTTTAGCCTGTGAAGACACGTTCTACGCCAAGTCTTAGGGAGACTTAAGCAAAGTCGAGGGAGATAAGGTGGCTGACTGCCAGTGTAAATGGATTGGAGTGCGGCTCTTCTTGGGCGGACCCTTATGCCTAATGAGCCCATGCAGCCCTAACCGTATTAAACATGATAAATAATAAACGAGACATTTTATCTCGTTAAACGCATTCTGTTTTCTGCTGTTGTTAACTTTACTGCTCGTTAATTGTTACGCACGCAACACTTTTCGATTCAAAAGCAGCAGCAGGCGGGTCGAGCCATGTGCACTGCGGCGGCAGGTTGATGTCCTTGCAGAGTGGCTGGATTGTCGGTCTGGATGCTCAGTACCACTGCGCAATACGCGGAAAACAAGGCGCACAGTGGTGGCATATTCACGGTTCAACTAAACGCGAACAATCGGTGGAACGGACAACACGTGTGCAAAAGGGCTCACACGGTCGGCGGCTTCGTTTCGCCATCCTCTTTCTCCCTCACCCCGTGTGGCCAACACGAAAACAGGGCGTTTCACAAGTTTGCTTCCATTTTTTTTTATAAATCCTTCTGCGAAGGTGTTATGTAACCTTTGCTTTTCCATAGCGTCTACACTAAAGTGGCAGCGTAGCAACGGTTCCAGGTCGACAAGTGCTTCAGGGGTCGCGTTCTGCGACTTGTTCGCTTCGCGGGCAATTCATTAGTCAGTCGCTTACTGACTAGTGCTTGAGCAACTCTCGACCTGACTCTGCCGTATCCACTGGTGCATAGGTTCTGTCGGAGTTCGCTCAATCGCGCAAAGGCGCATTCAGCTGGCATGGGCACTACGGGGGAATATACTGCTGCGTTCTTTGAAAACCACAAGGGATGAACATCACTGCCCAGGCGACGGGGACTCCTCCGGCGCTTGTCTTTTTTACTAGTTCGTAAGCACTAATCCGATGGGCACCAATCCCGAGCGAAATCGTCCGTTGTCTGTTCCTTGTTTCGCAGCTGGCCTATGGGGAACCTGCGCTGCCAAGGTGGCACTGCAATTGTTCCATTCGGTGACTCCAACTGTTTTTGTCAGCCGCTTGGGCCGCTGCAAACGCGAGAACACATTCTGTGCGATTAGATACCCGCGTTTGGCTGACAGCATTCATTGCCTAGCTTCTCTCGGCGTAGCCCAGATAGCTGACGCACGGCATGTGCGCCTTCGACAGAGCGCGGAGGCTCACGCCAATAAGCGCCTGAAGGTGCCGCGGAAAAGTACTAAGCGAGTACTACCCAAAACTGCTTGCTCTTCTCGCTAGGCAGTGTGTTATGGCGCTGCAATCGGCACCGCAAACTACAGCGCAAGTTCCCCTAGAGCTCCGTCCCGTGGCACTCATCGTCGTCGTATACGTAGCACAAATCCGTGCCTTCGCGCGGATTTGAATGTAGTACACATTCTCTGTAGTTTTTTAACATTTTCACATTATAATAAAGTTTAAAAAAATTCAAATTATTCCCGCAACGAAGTAAAGGTAAAGCCGGCACAACAATGCCCATCTTTGGTCCTACACCTCATCTCGCAGTACAGTGCGTCTCGATGAGCACTCCAAGAGCACCAGGAGCAGCAGCAGCAGCATAAATGAGCTGCACCTCTTAACTGTCCCTCTTCCGCCTCCATAGACTTCTTCCTCCACGAATCGACGACGTGATAACCCGCGGACCGGAGAACGACACTTCCCGCTCTGTTTCTCATCCGCCATGCGAGCAACGAGGGTCGCCCTCTGCTGCTGCTCAACCTCCAGCCGTGTAGCGCATTCATGTCCGCCGTGTCGCGCGCGCACTGCGCCACAAAGCGTGTACAGGGGAGAGAGAGAGAGAGAGTAGCGGCGCCAGGCAAAGGGTGCAGCGCGTACGCAACACCATGCGGCGAGGGGCGCTTATCGTGATCGCCTCGTCGCGAACGCGTGCTCGGCTTGGTCTCGCGCGCGCGCGCAATCGGTTCTTCTCGCTGAGGAGCCGTCGCTTCCTCCACCAAGCCTCGCTGCACGCCCCGGCGCCGAGTGACCCGTGCTGAATAGCCGGGCTACCCGGCCAAGCCAGGCTACGCGCTGATGAGCCGCTGCCCGCTTACGACGACCCGGACAACTAACTCTCGGCTTGCTTCGAACCACGCTAGCAGGAGCAGCAAGGCGTGTTATCGTGCACTTTACCTCCTATGTGTACCGACGTTTTAACTGCGTGATACTGATATCTCTCTGCGGGACCGTGTAAACGTTGGTGGAACGTTACACGCCTCTCATCTCGCAGTCTAAAATAGCCTCGCACTAAGTCGTGCAGCGAAGCTGTGGTCGCGTGCTTAATATTTTTTTTTGAATAACCGCCGCAGTGGCTCGAAATCAAAGGAGAGATGAGCAGCAACAGTTGTCCTTTCTCATCGCGTGCTTACTGCAATTGAAGGCGCTGTCTTTTCTCGTGTGAAGTCCGAGCATTTCCATGCGCCATTAGCATTGAACTAGGTCCGAACAATGCTAGCTGCTGAAAAGGAAACGCAGGGTAAACGCACAAAGGCGAAATAACCCAATAGCACAAATAACAAAAGCATATTCAAAAACAAATAAAAACATAGAATATGTACTCAGCTGTGAAGCACGCGCGGCTCGCACAAACGGCAACCTTGCCATAATTAGGAGGAGGGAATAACCAATCAATATCTTCATTCGTTATCTGTGCTGCCTTGGGTCTCTCGCGCATAAATATGCGCTTTCTTTTAGTGAAATTCAATGCTTTATGATGAGTTATGATGAAGACACACATACGATTGACTAATGCGCTATTTCTTGCGATACGAATGGCTTCAGGCAGTTCAAACGTTAACTGGCCACGTTGACGGAAAAGTACGACCATTTTATTACCGGCAGCTAACAAGTACTACATTTGGCAAATGCTATGCATCAGGAACATTCGAAACATTCCAATGATCCTTTAATCTCATACTGATGCGTCGAACTATGCGGCCAATGTATTGGTCGCCGTACGCGAGAAGGATTTTATAGACCGCACCAAAGGCGCAAGACGCGTACATTCGTGCGCAATATTAGAGGGAACAACGTTTGAGAAATAATTTTTTGATTAGGGCATAATTATGTGTGCCAAGCACAGTTTTTTCTCTTTTCTAACTAGTTTTCGTATTGACGTGTAATATCCATCAGTAAATCTCAAATTTAGTGTAGACATAGCATGAAAATTTGCAATTTTGTGCGAAACGTTGTTCCCTCTCATATTGTTCCCGACAGTACGTCGTTTGGCATAATGAGCCCCACGGATAGCGATAGCGCTGGGATTCTCAGTTCCTACTTCGTCGTGTAGTGAACGTTGGATGGCGTCGTCTAGGTTCTGAAGCGACTTGCACATCATCTTCTTTACCAGCGTGTCTGGAAGCAACTCCCTGCAAACGCCTAATACAAGCGGGTGGATTGATGCTGTTATTCCTGGCGCGAAGCACACATCTGGCTTCCAAATCACGAAATGGGACAAACACACGAGTTCACAATCATTTCAGCTTCTCGAGAGAGGCACAACGGGTTTGCCCTTACATTGGTTCAATCGGGCTCATTTGTAATAGCATTAACACAAGCCCTATTATGAGTACGAGCAAATTTGATTAATCAGCAGCTTTAACCCTAAGCGAGTTAACATGAGCCCGCGATCGGTTAAGTCTAATTGCGAGTGAGCATAAATGCACATTATTTTCAAAGTCCACTCAGACACCACTTGAATCTCAATTCAAGTGAATGTTAGCTCGCGCACGTCTCACTGAGCTCAACGAAGTGTGAATTAACTCAATTAAAAGTGTGAGTGAGCTTGAGCCACCGTGAGTCTCAGCGATTGGAAGCTAAGTGTGGGCACGTGCAAGTCTGAAAGGTTGCATGCCTGGGTAACTATCTGCCTTTAGACATAATGCTTGGATCTGTTTGAATGCAAGTAAGTGCGTGCTTCCATGAGTTTGATCGGTAAAAATAGATTTGAGTTCACACGAGGAGAAATCCCATACATCGCCCAACTCGCAGGATGAAAAACGACAAAAATAAATAAAGCACCACCAAATAGGATGATCGGTTAACACCGATATGCCGAGACCGAGATACGGTATCGGCGAATATTTCATCGGCTTCCTGCGCGCCAAACTTTTATCGCACCTTATCGACCAGAACATCTTCACGAGTTTTGATTTCCCCTGCGTGCCCCATCTTTGGCGCCTGTTGCCACTATATGATCACTGTACTTTCCAAGAGTGTATTATACACGGAAGCCGCGTTCACCGATAAGACTGCGCGGCTCTAAAGCGACCACAAGGATCCGCACGAGTACAAAATGGAACGAGCAAATTAGACGGAATAAGACAGCGGCAGGAGGAGCAGCGTCGCCTGAGCTTTAGCGATAAATATAGAGGGGCGGTTGCCGCTCCCTTACGACACCATTCTATCCCTCCCCCCTCCCAAAAAAAAAAAAAATCAGCAGAAGATTAGGGGCTGCTCCCAAAGAATACGGGCGCGCGCTAGCGCCGATCGCTTTTGTGGTCTTCCGTGTTCATTAAAAGCCGTTTTGCGCCAAATGCAGTGGTTGTGGCTCTGGGGACACGCGTATAGTCAGTCGACTTGTTTTCGGGGAAACTTCGGCTGGCTCCACGAGTCTAGCGATGAATGAGTATAGTATATACATGTTCACCGAAGTGGGCGCGCGTCCAGACGGGTATAGATAGATAGCGCGGTATAGAACTCGATCCAGTTGATGCAAATAAGAAATCTTCCCCGATACCGCAACTGCAGTGAATTGCTTTCAAGTTCAACGAACGGTGGTGCATTCTCGTGGACTGGCCGAGTAATATGGCTCTTCATTTGAGGATTTTAGGCGCGTCGCGCAACGAGGACCTAGGGGTGGTTTCGTTTTTTGAGTTAGAGAACATAAAGAGAGGCCGCATTGCTCGAAGCCAATGCGCTGTTAATGTTCATTTTTGCGTTTCGACTTCTTGTAATGAGCTTGGCCGCCGCCGTCTGCAGAGTGGTTATCCCTCGACGTTACTTTAAGATACCTAACGACGGAGTTTAAAACTTTGTTGTGTTGTAATGCGCGTGTGGTCCGCATACTTAGGTGTGCAGCGCTTTATTAGAAATGCGAATGGCAACGGGCGTCAATAATAAAATGCACGGTAATGTGAGCGAAGAGCGTCCACAAACGCAAACTTGATTGACATATTTCAAAGAAAAAACGAAGCGCAGAGAAGCGCACGCAGTTGCGTGTGCGGTCCCAGACGTCCTAAGGAAAAAATGATGTGCCCGAGTCTCTCTGGATAGTCGTTTCATCCAAAGTGAAATGATTGCCGCTTTGGCACACTTTCCATACTGAGTTGCACGGTTGAGTTGTTCGGACTAATTAGCCCATAAGTATATATGGTGAGGCAGCCGGCGAGTATGTCTGTTTTGCTGCAACGGCTTTACAGCAAAGTAATCGCACTTAAACAACCAAGGAATGTATAGTTTGTACGAAAAAATTTCGAAACGGTCCAACCATATGGAAAAATAAAAATTGGTTTTTTGAGGAAAGGAAATGGCGCGGTATCTGTCTGATATATCGGTGGACACCTGAACCGCACCGTAAAGGAAGGGATAAGGGAGGAAGTGAGAGAAGAAAGAGGTGCCGTAGTGGATGGCTCCGGAATAATTTCGGCCGCCTGGGGATCTTTAACGCGCACTGACATCGCACAGCACACGGGCACCTTGGCGTTTCGCCTCCATCGAAACGCAGCCGCCGCGGTCGGGCTCGAACCAGTGTACTCCGGCTCTTTACCCGCCGCGGTGGCTCAGTGGTTAGAGTGCTCGGCTACTGATCCGGAATGCCCGGCTCGCCCTCTTGAGGGCGCCCACGTCTGCTGACGAGTTAACTAGGCGAATGAGGGCTACCCGTACCGTTAGTTTGGGCCGCGCTACCCAGTGTCGACTTTTGTGCTTAAGTGTCCCGCGTTTAGTGCGATTCTTCTTCAGATGAGAGATATACAGCTTTGTTTCTTCGCTGTGAAAGCTATGAGGAGGGCTTTCTTTCGGGCAACTCGGCGTACTACGCATTTACCGAAAACTCCCATGTTTGTCTCCTGGTTAATGATGATGATCAATATCAAGGCTGGCCTGAGAGTGGACTGCCTCGAGAGTGTGGCCTTGAGGTGATTTGACGCAAGCGAGACAAGCCCATCAGAACACTGAAGTGACCGTTTTCAGATATTAGCTCGAAGGAGATGGATCACGGCTCAGCCACCATTCCTCCGCCTTCTCATTTATGGAGAGAGCGAAAAGTTCCGAGTTTTTACAGCGTCATTTTTTTTTATCCGAACCTTCGCCCCCTCTTCCTAATGTTGTGATCTTCGTTGACCTAAAATGACGTCTTCACATATCAAGGTCACACGGGTATACAGGTCATGTCAAAGCGTTGATAATGGGTTATGCAACCTGGCGGTGCCTTTTCATGCAGACGATGAGCTCTAGGTCTCACACCTCTAGAAGGGGCGGGACCTCGGAGCCCATGTTCTTGTCTCATTCTTTCTTGCATGTATAGTTCTTCTACACATACAGTTGACGCTGCATGTCGTGAAACACTACGTGAACGCTCCTCCAATCTTCTTTTGTTATTGAGCTCAGTTCTATTGTCTGCAGAAGCCTTGCACCCGTTCACGCTTTTGGCCTCAGGGCCGCAAGGGCACAACCCTTACGAAACATTTTTAGACAGTCTATAGACTTTTATCTATAAAGTCTATAGACTCTCTATAGAAAAACCTAAAGGACAGTCTATAGGCCATAAAAATCCTATAGACAGTCTGTAGACAATCTGTCGATATATGGCCATACACTTTAGTAGACCTTTATATACAGACAGTCTTTAGACTATGAATAAACAAAAAGAAAAATCTATAGGAAGACAATGGAGTCTACGGGAAGTCTACAGATTATCTATAGACTATTTCTATAATGGAAGGGAACCAGCGCCGGCCGCATTTGTCGGCCATGCCGTTGGTGTTGGTGCACGGGAGCGTTTTGCGATTCCGTCGACATGTGATGAGCGGGCAGCGAAAACAGACGCCCGTCGAGGGAAAGAAGGAAGGAAATAAAGAAGTGACGCATGAGGAGAGGCGAAGGCCGAATCGTGACGCACCTGACCACCGCCGATGGGCCCGCCGTGCTTCAAAAAAAAAAAAAAAAAAACCGCCGCCAAAGGCACCCCATGGCCGCGCCGTGGAGGCCTCGAACTTTCGCCTGCCTCCGGCGTGTTCGCATACATGCATGCCCATCACGCACGCACATACGTGACGTAGCCACGTCGTATACCGTCACGAGTACCTCCATAACAGCGATAAACGCGGAAGTAACGGCATACTGCGAGTATCTATTAATGGGAACACGGCATGAATGCGTTAATTCAGTAGTTACTTAATTCAAGCACTACCTCAGAGAGCCTGCCTCGCGGTTGCGGCTCTGGAAAGCTAGTGAAAGTTGGTGACGAGATTCTGGTACTCAGCATAGTGCAAGCCTGCAGGTACTGCACATGCGTTCGAATACTCACGGAAGGCTGAAAGCAGTGAGCGTACTGGGGACTACCTAACCGTGCCTTGAGATTTCTGCTCACCTAAATCTTCCCACTGACGGTCTGTCGTGTGCTTAGAAGAAAAAAGAATTTGTTTTTCCTTTATTGAAGACAGAACACCCCGATTTGTGCCAGAAAGATATTGACGTCTCAGTGCGTCGACAACGATAAGCGATCGCGATTGCCGTGAAACAGCTCAGCTGCTTGCCAGAGCTAAGGCAGAGATCAGGTGTTACAGTTAAGGCAAAGCCACAATTTATGTGACAAGGAATGGTGGGAGTATTTTCAAGTAGTCTCCTCTCCACGCTGATGAGTTCGAGAAATTAGCAGCTGAAAAATAAATAAATAAAAACCTCCACTGTCGCTCGTGCCCTCATAGGCAAGTAAATGTTACAGGGCACAAGCGATGAACGGGAAGATATCACTTTCTTGGCTGCTCTGCTAATCCACTCTTACGACTTGACTAAAGATAAACTAAAGTCGCATCGTTTTGCTACTCGACCACATAAACTAGCATCACTGTTCTGCTGCGTAAACAGGGGCCCCGTTAATCGCGATTTAGGTGCAAGCCCGGAAACCGCGCACCGAACAAATGTGCTAAATTGTTTTGGAGTGCACTTGACTAATTACGCCATTGTTTCGGCAATTTGAGAAAATTGCCTACGTTAGAGCTTTTTTTGTAGGAATAGGCTAATATGTCTAGGTTTCTTTATTTGTCCTTAGTTCTGCTGACCGTATCTGTAGTGTCCTGGTAAGCCCACCCAAGGTTTCATGCCGCTCTTGTTCGTATTGAAGAACCATTAGAGGTTCACGTCTTTCTGCATAGCAGTGTTTGGAGAGAAATAAACCGTGGTTTGCTTTTATATAATATTGGTCCGCAGCCTTCGAGGCATTCACGCTCTCTGTCTGAAAGGAGTGAACAACTGGCGCACTACTGCCGATC
Source organism: Amblyomma americanum (assembly GCF_052857255.1). Lineage (NCBI taxonomy): Eukaryota > Metazoa > Arthropoda > Arachnida > Ixodida > Ixodidae > Amblyomma > Amblyomma americanum. The sequence goes on from NC_135498.1 coordinate 28,471,529, forward strand.
ATCTTCATGCTCTGTACACGATTCATTTAGGGCGGGAAACGCCTCCTTTTGAAAAGTGAATTTGTAGTTGGTGATATTGTCTGACAGTACGTCAGACTCCGAGGTCTACAAGGATGAGGTACAGTTATTAACATTCACCAGCACGCAGCCTCACGGCTACAAATAGAAGCTCTGCAGCTTTTAGAAATTCTGCAGTTAAAAAAATCGCCCGTTGCTGGGGCTCGAACCAGGGACCACCGTCTGTGCGTGGCAGTCGCTGCACCAGCTAAGCTAACCTTCCATTCGCATGGTTGCGCTCAGGTGAGTGCTGAGGAGTAACCACTTTCGTTTGAAATTATTCTCCGGCCGGAGGGATTTTCCGGCATACACTGTACTAATGGCTGAAATATTCATCTCATTAAAACGCAGTATAAAATATCAAAGCCTGGCCAACGCGCCAATTCTTTCACGTCTATTGAAGGGCACAGTGACTTGTACGATTCTGAGGTGTACTACAAAATCATGATACGGGTAGCTGCTGCGATGAAGCGCCGAGTTCAGATTTACCGCGGCAGCAGCGGAAGCGGAGATACCTTCTTCGTAGAGAGGACAATTACGAAACAGCAGAATGCTATGAGTTCAGGTTGTGAATTCAAAGTGACTGGATGTGAACTGACTCGAGAGAACCCAGCCGTGAGGTTCCATATTGGCTTGACGAATCAGGGTCGTTGGAAGCCTGCTTCTCATTACACTGCGACCACAGGCGCCTGCATTCACGGAGAGAAACCGAGTTTTGGCACGCCTTTTTCCTCTCTGCTCAATACGGATGTCTAAAAACAAAAAAAAAACAAGCTGTCCCCTCTTTCCACGTGCATTCCGTCCCCGCCCTGTCCACCCTGCTCCGCTTTGGTGCGGCGTACTTTATCGCCGGAGGGAGGGACAATAACGACAGTGGATAGTCGCTGGTTTAAATCCCGAGTTTTACGGGTCTTTTGTTTTTCCTCTACCATCTGCGTGACGCTGGTGTATGCGGGACATCTTCGTGTCGCCCGTGACTTGCGCACCGGGATAAAGTCCACCCCGAGGATAATGAGGGCGCACATGTACACACAGTGACGCAAGAGGGGCGATTTGCAAAAAAAAAAAAAGGGAGGCATAAATGTCTTCCATGCCAAACCACTTGGTGCACTGCTCTGGGAGAAGTACTATCGGAGACAAAAATGGTATACTCCACGCAGCGGGAGCCGGAGCAACGGGCGGGCAGACGAACGGATGGATGGATGGATGGATGGATGGATGGATGGATGGATGGATGGATGGATGGATGGATGGATGGATGGATGGATGGATGGACGGACGGACGGACGGACGGACGGACGGACGGACGGACGGACGGACGGACGGACGGACGGACAGAGCGCCCCTTTGAAACGGGGTGATGGCAGTTGCCACCATGCTCGGAAACGGAAAACTGCATCGTAACGCCATCTACAGGCGGCATCTGGGATCGAGACAGCCAATGGGAGCCCTTTATTATCTACAGGCATGTCACTTGACTCGTTTCTATCTTTCGTGCTTTCGATGGCGTTACGATGCAGTTTTTCGTATCACCGCCTCCCGCTGCGTGGAGTATACCACTTTTGTCCCCGATAGTACATGTACGTAAGACCACGTGCTGGAATGACACGACTAAAGGAGAACTGCATAGAGGCTGAATACTTCGCATACCATAGCAGCGTCGCAATACCCGTAATACACTGGGACACTGTCCCAGTAGGGAGCTTCATGATAGACGAGTCGTCTAACGCACTTGTATGCCGGATTACTGGACGGCTACTGCGCGTGCGCAGCAGGCATCCGGCAATACGGTATACGTACGTCTGCGCTTGTACGTATCCGCTGTGCTTAAAAAAAAAAAGAACTCGAGGCGACATTTAATCTCCACTTTAAGGGTATGACGCGATAGAGTCAATTGGTCCCTTCTGTGGCCCGGGGTCCTCGTTGCGTATCACTTCGCCTAGGTTCTGCCTACATGCCCATATATATGCGGAATTGGTCATTCTCTTTTTTTTTTTTTGAAGCGATGTTTTAGTGCCCCAGGGCATAAAAACTATGAAGTGAAAGATGAGTAAGATGCTTAAATAAATGAAAAAAAGTTGAGCTGATCTGATGAATTCAAGAAGTGAACGATGATGTGGACCCTGTGTCCAGGCAATATATGAATCCGGATTGTCCGGTGCGAGTCCCACTGACATTCATAGATCGTGGGGAGTCCTTGTACCACTTCTGGCTCAGTGGTGCATCGGTTAAGTGATGGGCCACTGGCCCGTCAGGTGGCGGTTTCGAACACAGCCACCAGTGGTTCTGAGAGACCCAGGTTGTTTTTCCCGAGCAACCTTTTGTCATTAATTTAACCTGCTGTCATTATTAACCTCCATAACCTGATTAATGACCCATTAATAACCTGCCTCGGGGGGGAGGCAGTTTGCTCACAATCTGGTGGGCAGGCTGCTACCTGCCACAGTGGGCATGTTTTGATGGCGTCACAAGGTCACGTGACAAAGGTGGCAGGTGGGCCACCTGGTTTTCAGCTCACAGCGTCCACCCCGGTGCCGACGACGCCAGATTTTCTTCAGAACGGGAGTCTTATTGCTGTCGCGTTAATACTTCGTCTTCGCGAACTGGCGGCACTTCGTTGCATGTAGATGTCACGGGGTTAATTGGTTTGATCATAGAAGGTTGTGGCCAAGTACTACACCAGGGTGGCCAAATCCTGCTCTGGTGAGAGAGTGCGTTGTCGGTTCTGGTCACCGAGATCAGGCCGCACTCCAGGACTGGTTATGCAATTCCATCGACACGCGGCTTTTTTTTTTAAACCCGGTGGAGAATTGCGCGGCACCAGGATTTGAGCCCCGGTCCTCTTGCACGCGAGGCGGATGTTCTACCTCTACGCCATCGCTGCATCGTCACGGGGATAGAGCATTAAAAGACGGAGACAGTACTGCGACAAAATAATCTTCATATATAAAACGATGTTAGGATGCTGAGACATCAGCTGTTTCGGTGGAAACCTGCTCAGCCGAGAAATCAACACTCAGCCGCAGGAAACGCACGGCAAACGCGGCGTCGTAGCGTCCCAGACATTGCTTGCTGTTTCAAGGAAACGGGACAACAACGAATAACCGTTAATGAGTAAAGAAAAATAAATTCCCGAAACATCCACCGAACTACTTGAATACTGACAGCGTCTGCATGATTCTGTGGCTGCTGAAAGGCATCGCGAAATCTTTTGCGATTCTTATTATATGTCGCTGGCGACGCTGCAATTAATGTGCTTGTTTTTCTCTGGACTTGGGTTCGATAGCTAAATGACCATTGATTTGCTGCATACGATATCAATGGAGTTTATTTTACGCTCTAGAGCATGCAATTCTTGTTCCGCAGTCGCCACCAAGCTCCGCTCGTTTCCAGTATTATTTCGCACCACTTAACACTCGACTGCTTAACAAGACCCGATTACGAATTCCCCGATAAAAAAAGCGCTCATTTCAACCACAACTAGCCCAGCCATCTACTCGACAACACGAAACACATGTACGCCTCAGTAGCACCCCCCTCCCCCCCGGCACCCGCGTGAAGACCCTAAAAACAAACACGCCCTTCTTGGAAGTCCGAGAAAACGGAAAGATATAGTTCGTACGAATAATCGGAGCAATGAGTCGCACGCATCGTCGCACGCTGTCACACGCTTCGCGTCGCCAGAAAACGACCGTCGATCCGGCGATGCCACTATAGTACGCGCGGAAAGCGCGATTTCACTACACGAACTTTCCCCACCCCCCTTCCACCCCCTACGCTCCAGCGGCTCGTGCTGGCAACATTCGAACAGCTGGAGGAGATAACAGAGCCCAATCTCTCTCTCTCTCGTTGCATGGCCTGCTCTGTTTTAGCGTTCCTCCCGTTGGCAGCGCCGTCCCCTTTCCTTGGCCAGCGCAGCGGGTGGCGGCGAAGGCTTGGGCCAATCTTCCCGTTCACTCGGGCACTCGGTCCGTTCGCCCGAGGGGCCATTATTTCTTTTTTTGGGCGGAACGGAGGCGAGAAAGAACAGCAAAACGCGACACGGAGAATGGAACAACGCAACGGCAGGCCGACGCGGCGCGCCGCGCTCCTGGCTCCTCCAACGCCTCGCTAGTATAGTGCCTCTACGAGGTTTGAAGATATGAAAAGAAATGGTTTTAGGAAGCTTTCACACGCCAAAATGGCCCGGCCCTTTCTTTTTCTCTTTCCACCCTTAAACGAGGCTGGCGCTACAGGCGCGCTAATGAGACGCGCGCGTGGCGGCCGGCCGGCCAGGAGGAGCTATAGCAGTAGGCCAGGGAGTAGCGGAACGCTTAAAAGGAAAGGAATCATTCTGGCGCTGCAGAGAAATCCCGCAGAAACTGTCGTTGCTCGAGGCTCGAGTCGAGTGGCAACGAACGAGCGAAGGAAGAACGGAAAAATAAGTAAATGAAATAAAATAAATTCCTACTCGGCGCAGTGCGGTCAGAGCTAGAGCGCGACGCGGCGTCTTGTTCGAAACGTCGCTATTAGGATCGCCACCGGCTTTGCGCGGACGTATACTTAGAACCAGATGTGCTGTGGTAATGGTTCTCCGTTCGCGGACCAAGATGCATATAAAGGCCTGGTGTGCAGCGTTTTTCTTCCTGTACTCGAAGGTATATATGCTCTTAATTATCGTGCTCTTAAGAAAAATTAGGAGGAAGTACAGGACGGGGCATGAACCTGGGCTTGACGAGTTCCTGCATCGCGAGCATGTTGAGGAGTTGGCAGAGGATTTTCACGGTTTGCAGAAAGAGGGAGTCACTAGCAGTTCAGTTACTTTAGCTTCGGTAAGGACAATAATATTAATAATTGGTTTTTGGGGAAAGGAAATGGCGCAGCATCTGTCTCATATATCGTTGGACACCTGAACCGCGCCGTAAGGGAAGGGATAAAGGAGGGAGTGAAAGAAGAAAGGAAGAAAGAGGTGCCGTAGTGGAGGGCTCCGGAATAATTTCGACCACCTGGGGATCTTTAAGTTCCCGGGTTCGAACCCGACCACGGCGGCTGCGTTTTTATGGAGGAAAAACGCTAAGGCGCCCGTGTGCTGTGCGATGTCAGTGCACGTTAAAGATCCCCAGGTGGTCGAAATTATTCCGGAGCCCTCCACTACGGCGCCCCTTTCTTCCTTTCTTCTTTCACTCCCTCCTTTACCCTTCCCTTACGGCGCGGTTCAGGTGTCCAACGATATATGAGACAGATACTGCGCCATTTTCTTTCCCCCAAAACCAATTTAAAAAAAATTAAAATCTTTAACGTGCACTGACATCGCACAGCACACGGGCGCCTTAGCGTTTTTCCTCCATAAAAACGCAGTCGGCGCGGTCGGGTTCGAACCCGGGAACTCCGGATCAGTAGCCGAGCGCCCTAACCACTGCGCCACCGCGGCGGGTCAGGGCTATTTCTGTCGAAAAGCATCGGCCACCGCATTTCTGTTAACAGCAGCGGCGCTGAGTAAGAAATAACTAAAATTGCCCCAGAAACGTTGCGTTGAAAGAGTGAAAGAGGGACAGGGGTGTGGATGATTTTAATGCAAGGAGGAAGGCGGGGACAGTCCGAAGCAACATGCGTCTAGCCTGCATTTCCAAAGGCAGGCAGCATAAGCTGTGCACAGATTATTCGCTGTGTGCATTACGACCGAAATAAAGTAATTATTAGTGCTCGAAAACTAGGAACACTTAAACATTCTCATATACGGGATTATACCCAAAGAACGCGCACAGTTTATACATGAGGCCTCGCACAATTCAGACTTTGATATAACCAGCAACCGACGGCGATTCGGAAGAAAAAGTAGTTCTGATTATCAGGTAATATCGATGATCATTTAGCTTGAGCTTTTTTTTTCATTTCCCATCGCTTTTAAGCAGGTCCAACATGCCAAAAATTCTCTTAAGCTTGAGCACGCCCAAAAATGTGCGGTTAATGCTGCCGGATTTTAGAAATGCTTTGATAAACTTTCACCCACGCCCATCAATTCTGGGCAAAAGCATTTTTGAGCGGGAAACTGTTTATGAACGCAATTTTTTCATATAAAATAAGATTTCACCATAACAATCAATATATCCACAGATCACCCGACAGCAGTCTTGTAATTTTTTTCTATTCACGTTTTTGCTATCGTTAAAAGCGTTCCCCATTGGTTTTCTATGGCAGTCTTAGCTGTTCGAGGCGATCTCTGGATGAAAGAAAGATTTTGTTACATATCAGAATAATGAACCGTTACCTTCAGTATTTCCATAACAGTGTTAACAATTTTCAAATTTTCAAAATTTTTGCCCAAGAAAGCTGGACATGTGAAAAATTTCGTTTTTTTATAGACAAGTACCCCGGCACCGGGCAACACTAACTTAAAGTTATTTTTTTTATTTTTACAATTCAGGCTTTCTTAGTGCGTGTGCGGTTCATATCTGGTTAGTATCAAACTTTGGCAAGAACTGTCTGCGTTCTGCACTCACTGATAAGGAGTAATCGAAGAATTCGTTCACTCCGAAACCACCCACCGCGCCCTAACCCACAGTAACATAGTATACCAAAGATAAATCTGCCCAACCCAGTTAGGCTCCTGAGAGCTTGCTTCGTGCACACGTGTAAAAAGGAGGCCCTTCTATCTATAGGAGAACAGTGACAGGAGGAGAAATCTGTTTCTAAAACTGTAACAAATCACATCTCAGGAAGACAAGACGCCGCTTTGTTCACGCGCCAAAATCACTCTCGGGCGCAGTCGAAGGGGGCGTACCTTTGGCCAGGAACAACACTTCTGTACATTCAATCGTCGCCTTATCAGAACCCGCACACGCCGTCCCAGAATCCATAGCCTACACACACCGCATCGCTACATCAACAGTTCCTCACTCGTGTCAGAAAAAAAATGGCGGCCACCATCACGTCCCCATATTCATCCGTTGTACACACTGCCGAAGAAAGCCCGTGCGTCGTCTGCCACGGGTCCGCTCGCGCGTATTTATCCACTTAAGCATCGGGTCAAATCTGCGCTCAAAAGCGCAGCACCACCAACAGAGGGCGCTCGCTACACGCGCATTATGCAAACAACAATCTCGTTTGCGCGCGTAAGCTAGCCGCAATCGGGCGTAATCTCTGTGCCCCATTGTCTCATGCAACGAAGGAGCCGTACGGGAGCGCTACTTTTACACGACAGCCGAGGCGCATACCGTTCCACAGCACCCCCCCCCCCCCCCCCCCCCCGCCTACTCAGCCTCCAAATCGAGCGGCCGCAACACAGGCGAAAGATGGAAACGGCGGCCGAACAACGAAAAAAAAACAGAAAAAAAGAATACGTAAAGGACGATGGCCCGACAATCGCACCTCGATGTAGGTTGGGCTCCGTTTAAGTGAGCAGACGCCCGATGAGATCCACCAAAAAAAGCAAAAAAAAAAAGAAAACCCTGCGCGCAGTCGACTACTCCTCTTCAGCTTTGCGAGTTTGCCGCTGCGAGTCCCGTTCGCTGGCCGGCACTCCCACAACTTTCATTTCTCTTTTGTCCGCGCCGGCAGGTTTTACGGTGGCTGAACGCGCGCCCCATTCTTTGCTTCGCTGGAGAAGACCGAGATGCTAGCGCGCGCAGCGGCATCTCCGAGCAAGTGCGGGCGGGCCGGCGCAACCTGTCAATTTTCTGCTTTACCACCGCCACTACTGGCGCTGTCTTCTTTTTGCGCCTGCAGTAGTGTAGTCCCTCCTCCTCCTCACCACTCTCGGTGCGGGGCGACCCCTTTCCCACCACCCCCAGCCGCTTCACACTGCCCGCGTAGGGGAGGGGACCCCTTTGAAACAGTGCCTCTAGCGGAGAGGAGCAACAACTGAAGGGCGGGCGGGAGCAATTCGTCATGTAACTCGGATAAGTACTGCAGCAGCAGCAGCAGCAGCCCCATATATTTCTGGGTATGGGGCGCCCGTTCTAACAGCTCCCGCTCCTCTTGTTGCTGCTGCTCCTCGAAAGCGCACCCGTTCGCTGCCGGAGTTGCGTCGACGACAACGAATTTTTTCTCCTTCTCCATGAGTTGTTCTGAAAGCAAACGTAGCAAGCAAAGAGTGGAAGAAAAAGAAATGCAGACGCAAACAAAAATAAAGCGAGACACGAAAAAATAAACCAAGCTGGCGTCGTTTTTGGCGTCTGACTTGTCGTTTATTGGCGCGCTTCTGTTTGTCCCTCTGCAGTTATTTGGAAGGTGCATCATGACTTGCGGTGAAGCGTGCGCCGCGGCGTCTGGACGCCTAACCAGTGGGGAGTGCCGAAGCGTCCCGAAAGCTTCGCGCGCGACGACGCCCAGTGATTTCATTTGCGCGCGATTTCGGGGGGAGTAATTTACGTGCGAGGAGAGCGGTTTTCCTCGCGCGCGTAGTCCGTGATTTTCTTTAGCTCCGCTTCGCCGCGCTAAGCAGTGTTCTCGCGTGCAGTCTTGGAGTGCATTTCATAACCATAACTTGTCCTTGCAATTTGCGTTTGAGGATGGCAATTTCTTTTGAATAGAGCCAACCGAGAGAGTTAAAGCGGCCGTACGGGAGGGCAGTTCGCTTTTGGAATTTTTCCAACCTAGAATGCTTTAAGCCGTAGTTAATTACTGTTCGGTCGAGTCATCGTAGGCTCTTGGCGTATTCGCAGACGCTTTCCCGAACTAGCTGCATTGCCGCTAGTCAGATAATAAAGCAAAAATAAAGGGGGAAGGGGGGAACGCAGGTGGAAGAATGGGGAATCGAAAAGTCTTTTTCTATACAATGAGCGGCGCATTAGCAACTGGGGAAATGAGACCGTCGCCGCTAGCATGTGGTCGGAGTAGCAGTAGTAACAGAACAGTAACTTCATCTGGCAGTTTAAAAGCAACCACCAAGAAGTTGCCCACAGGCTCAAGGGTCAGCTGGTCTTGTAAATGATCAGATGCGAGCCAAGCACACCCCAAAATAGGGGCTAGGGAGGGCAGGTGAGGGAACTGAAAGGTTGTGGGGCATTCCAGAAGGCAATGGGCCGTTTTAACTTGTTTCTCAGAGCAGTTATGACATGCCAGAGAAGATCCATGCTGTAGCGAAAATGCCCGTGCTGCTGTGAGCAGGACGTTGAGTTCAATTTGACGAAGGACTTTGTGGATGGAGGAGAGTGCGCAGCGGAACGGTTTGCCCGTTTTTGCGGCCATGTGTCTCTCCCGGACAGCCGTGATTTTTTTACGCCGGTTAGTACATCGTAAGCGATGGATGAGTTGATGCTGCTGGCGGAATGCATGCTGCACGTTTAAGGGCGAAGACGTGGGCGCCACGCATTTGTATAATGACCGCATTGGCAGCAAGGGAGCGCATTGGATGATCACGGTGGATTACGTGTCAACCCCCTACATCATTTCTAGCTGCGTAGTGTTTACTTCCACTTCCGACCAAGAATGAGATGAAATACGAGCGGCACAGATACGCTGCTCACTTTCCTAGGTTTATCACTTCTCGTCTTTATTATGCCTAATTGCGATAATGTCAAAAATTTGACGATCGTCCCAAGTTTTCGATTCCAGTTTCTAGTTTCCATTTCTGGGCATTCTAGTTTCCATTTTGTTCTAGCTTGCAGAGATCTTATCGCTACGAGTCGTGACATTTAGTGCGCAAGCGCTACTTAACGAGGCCAAGCGGGCTCACCGGTCTGTGTGAAGCTTGACCTTGAGGGGGACCTTGGGCAAGCCATAAATAAATAAATAAAATAAATATTGCCGCTACTAGGATTCAAAGCCGCGGTGGCGCGAAGAGATTAGCTTCGCTGGCCACTGCACTAGTCTATCGCCTAGTCTAGAGAACTAGTCTATCGCCTAGTCTGGAGAACTAGTCTATCGTCTAGTCTGGAGAACTAGTCGATCCGCCGCAGTCGATCACGCCTCGTTTTAAACTGCAACACGCTCTAGCGCTCTGCATCGCACATCGTCTTCGTCATCAGCTAATACTGCTATCAAACTAACATTCGCGCTCTGAGCCATGTGGCGGTAGTGAGAGAGATATATAGTGATATATCCGATATACTGTGATATAGCGAAGGGGCAATACGTTCTCCAGCGGCTCTGCAAGAGATATACCGTTACTTCTTTAGGCCTTAATATTCGAAGGCACAGGGAACGTTGAAACCCCCTGGTCTTTTCCGACCCTCGACTCTAAGGTCACAATACCCCATGTGAGCGCAAAGCGCAGCTCTCCTTTGGCAGCAACGCGTTCGCTTGTACTTGAACATATGAAAACAGAGTATGTCGGCCATCTTCAAATTTTCACGGATGGTTCTGTGGACAAGGTCAAACAAAGCTAGCGCAGCGGATTTTTACATTCCTTCTTTAGACTGTAAGTGGTCTGTACGCTTTACTGCTGTCGTATCCTCCACAACGGCCGAAAGTGTTGCTATTTAGGCGGCTTTATGTTAGTTAGGGTCAGAGGCTAGAGCGCGGATTCCCTACTGATGCCTTGTCTATAAGCTCTCTGCACTTGGTTGAGAATCTGCACAGCAGAGGCTTTACTCTACATTTCCAGTGGGTGCCCTCTCACATAGGAGTCCACGGTAATGAGGTGGCAGACAGTCTCGCCCATAAAGCTCTGTCAAGAAATTCATCAAAGAAAGCACCTCAAAATCGAAAAAGTCGCTTTAGACAAACGGTGCTCGATCATTTTAGTACCCTTTGGAGTGCGCCCCACAAGCCACGTGTGACCAAGGGACTGAGAAAATCCCAGGCGACTATACTACATCGAATTCGCACGGCCTCTGCTCGCACTCCTGCCTGGATGCATAAGACGGGCATGGCATCGTCTCCGCTCTGTTCTTTATGTGGTGTGTGCGGGGATATCGAACATTATATTATGTACTGCCCAGAGTACAACGCGGAAAGGCATGTGATGTTCGCTTCCTTCAAGAAGACAGGAACCCGTCACAGCACAGTGCAGGACATTGTCTACCCGAGTGGAAACCAGACATGCAGAAGGGAGGCTGCACGCCTTCTTTTAACATTTCTGCAGAACACAGATCTTGTTTTTAAATGGTGACAGCAGGAACGGACTATGGCCTACTGTGATTGAATGTGTGCGTAGATGGTGTCTCCCGGAATGGACTACGTTATACTGTGAGTGAATGTGTGTATGAATTGTGGCACTACAATGGCCTATGTTCTACTGTGACTGAATATGTGCATAGATGGTGACTTCTGGAGTGGACTGTGATGTGGACTGTGTGGATTGATTGTGTGCATAGATGGTGACTGCGGGAGAGAATGTGTGCTATTATAAGAGACTGTGCGCATAGCGGTGTAGACGTGACAGGCTTTAGGTCGTTATTACCATAGACGTGACGCTACGGTGGAGCAATTGCCGGCTGAATAAGCTAGGCTAATCCCACCTGTAGCATACAACTCAACTCAACTCAAGAGATATATACTTTAAAAGAGTTAGATGTTGGGGCTAGATGGATTTCTGAAAAGTATGCATATTTTTAGCGCAACCAGGACAGGATACACAAAGAAGAAAAACAAACACGAGAGCTGTCTACATCACTGTAATCTAGAAAGAAATGAACAGTGTGAGTTGAATTCTTTACCAGGAAGGGGTCACTTGTATCGAGGACTTTTAAGACTTTTCAAAGGAATTTACTAATACACTGCTGCCACGTGCCACCTTCGTTCTCAATGGTACGTAACGTAGTATCCAGCTTATGTCTCTTAACGCTAAAGAAAACATGCAACACACCACTTTCACTGACAGTTATATCTCTTGTAAGCCTCTGAAGATCTAAACGCTTGCAAAGCCTTACTGCTTTAGCCTTAATTCTAGTTTAACCTTTTTTTTTTCACACGAGTGAAGTTCTTGTTAACGGCCAACGTAGCTTTTTCATTGCACATGAACCTTGCCAACAAAGCCGCCCATCTTATCTGCCTGCAAAAGACAGATGTCATTTCGTTCAAGGAATTTCATCACCTTCGACGGTAGCACGTGGCAGCACTGTGTTAGTAAATTTCTTTTCAAAAGTTTTGAATATGCTCAATACAAGTGACCCCGTCCTAGTAAAGAATTCAAGTGACACTGTTCGTTTCTTTCAAGATTACGGTTATGTAGTAAGCGCTCGTGTTTGCCTTTCCTCATCTGTGTATCCTGTCCTGTGTCGCTAGAAATATATATATACTTTGTGTGTGTGTGAGAGAGAGAGAGAGAGAGATGCGCGCTGGCGTGCCAGCAACACGGCACTTTGCAGCTTTGGTAGTGAAGTATATCGAGCTTCCGCTTAATAATAATAATAATAATAATAATAATTGGTTTTGGGGGGAAGGGAATGGCGCAGTATCTGTCTCATATATCGTTGGACACCTGAACCGCGCCGTGAGGGAAGGTATAAAGGAGGGAGTGAAAGAAGGAAGAAAGAGGTGCCGTAGTGGAGGGCTCCGGAATAATTTCGACCACCTGGGGATCTTTAGCGTGCACTGACATCGCACAGCACACGGGCGCCTTAGCGTTTCTCCTCCATAAAAACGCAGCCGCCGCGGTCGGGTTCGAACCCGGGAACTCCGGGTCAGTAGCCGAGCGCCTTAACCACTCAGCCACCGCGGCGAGTCGAGCTTCCGCTTTGACAGGACGTCTTTCGCAGGTTAACGCGAGATTCAGCGATAGTCGTTGAGGTATTTGTTGCACTTTACGATATGTTGTGGTGGAGAATAAGAGAGTGGCCTCACATCTTTACAGTTCCAGGACGCTCCGTTTAGTTTTGCCGCCAATGATGCTCTCCTCGGGCTGCGCGTTTCGCAGCGGCGCTGTCGCAGATGGACCTCGGCTACATTTCTCAGCCCACGTCACACCTTTCCTCCTCCTTCCACGGCGGTGGTGCGCCTTCCTACACTCTCGCCCTACGCTCCTCCCAGGGTAGCCATCCTCCGGCTGGGGTTTCCTCCGCGTGCGACATTCAAATCAGTCTTCAAAAAGCAAGCTTACATAAACTGAAGACTTACCTGATGATTAAATGAGAGGACGACGTTGGCGATACATGTGCACAGCCACAAATCAATGAATCCCGCAGGATGTGAAACTTTGGTTGCCAGGTCCTGTTGCGAAACTTCACCGAAAGAAAACGAAAAGCTTTTGGTCCCTGCCACGCAGCTATTGCCTCGAGAGTAGTGTCGTCGCTTGGCGTCGACAATGTCTTGGTATGCACTTGATAATTTCATGATATATGTGTCGTACTTAAAGGCTCCATAGTACAAGCTAGCGCGAAACTCACAACTCAGTATACGGTCCCACACTCCGTATATAGTCGGATTGAGTCCAACGCCGCGTGCCCGCCCCCACGCGACATCAATTGTGATTCCCACAGCGCACGCGTTTCTACTTCGGGCTTGTGCACACCAGGCACAAATCTCCCTGGCTTTCGACGACACACCGGTCTCTCGCAGCTTTCGATAATCCCCGAGGATTTTGCTGTCCAAATAAAGCACTAGGTGCGGTGCCTAATAGTAGCCGGCTGGACGCGCTCACACACGTACTACATACGTGTTTATACGCGCTCTGCGCGAGAGTAGAGCATCGCTCTGATAAGTGGGTGAACACCACGGACGACCTTCAGCGGCCGATGGGTGCGCTCGTACGTAACAGGCGAGAAAACGATGCCGCTGCAGGCGCCGTTTGTTACGTGAAAGTTTCGCGTGCTTCGCCTCCCTATCCTTGATTCTGTGCCTCAGTTGTGCCAAAGCGCCACGCTCGCATCTCAACCGGTGCGTGTGTGCTTGTAGGCGCCACTTAGGAGCACCAGCGGGCTGTTCGTTGTTGGGGCTGCCGTGACTGTAGGAACGCGCCGCCAGGCCGCGCTGCTGGTGGTGGCAGCGATGGTGGTTCAGCATCAGCCCTGTGTGTAATGGTGGCTCCCTCGACACGGTACAATTCATCTGGCGTGCGTTCGGCCTATTACGCGAGCGGAGCGCGCGCTCGCGCACCATTCGGGGATGAGGCGCTTCTCCTGGAGCGGCGCGCGTTTTGCGTGCGGGCTTGTATACAAGGAGGAAGATGAGGCCAGATGCGGAGCTGACGTCTCGAAAGTGTATCATCGGCTCTTTCGCTACGCGCGATTGTGGTCAGGAATGCGCGCGTTCGTTTCTTAATTCGAGCGAGGAGAGCTTGACGTCGTAATCGCGGAGCGACGAGCTCAGACAAGCGGGAGGCATGATTATTCCTTAGCCTTCTTTATCTCCCATCGAGCTGTTCATAGGCTCTGTACTACGAATACTCGATGCGAAATAATGTTTTTCATTAGTTGTAGCACGGAAAATTGTTTCGCTAGCGATAAAACTCAGCGTTGTGTGTGCATGTAATGTAACATTCTCCTCGGTCTATTGAGCTCTCCACCAATCTTGTTCCGGGAGGTGGTGGTTCTTGAAACGCTTTCTGTTTACTGCTGGGCGCATTTTTTTCACTCTTGTGCTAGAAACATCGGATCATTGGTTGAGTGAGCGTATAAAATAGTCAAGCGGGCATTATTGTATTTAAAAAATGGCAGAAAAAGCAACGTGACTATGGGTTAGATGACGTAACAGCGGTAAAAAAAGAACAGAGATATCTGAATATGAGAAAACAGCGCAGTTTTTCCTGCTGCGTTATTCGCGCTAACGAAGTGTAAAAGTAACGTTGAATGAATTTAATTTGGATACTGCGGGAACGAGTGAAACAGTAATTTCGCTGGTAATCAACCTGAGAATATGCCTGCTACAACCATGGATGTCACCTTGGTTGGTAGATGATGTTTTCTTGGCAGGGAACGTCGTTGCATGTCGCATTCTGAAGATACGCACGGCTGCTCACCTTCAAGGCGTTTGCGAACAGGGTTGTTAAATCTGAGAGCTCTGAGTATACGTGAACGGAAGACTATTTCTTATCACTAATGCATTATAAGTTCATGTCATCGCTTTACGGTCATACAACCCAATGATTGTGAGTTGGAAAGAGCTATCATGCACTCGGTCGACTAGACTGCTAAAGGTCAAGAAAAGAGACGGCTTGAGGCGCTATAAACTCAGATATTAGCTACGAGCAACCGAGAGCAAAAGACATCAGCCACTTCGTTTATCTGCGAGGATCGCTCCGAAACTATTGCTCTCTATTTTATTATATTACCCAAGTCGTCACAATGGGTGTTGGTAAAGGAGTAACGAACTTATGTTTAACCTTCGCTCCAATGGTGAATTATTTCTGTTGTGCAAAGCTCGGCTGCTCTTCGGTAACCAGACGGAATGGCGTTCGTCTTTGGCGTGGCTGTGAAGCAAATGAGCGCAAATGGAATGTTTATTTTGGAAGATATTGCAGGCACCGATCATCAACAAAGATTACGGATTGTTTACGATGATCTAACTCGATATAAGCGAAGTGAAACGGTCGGGGCATGCCGCGTTTCTGGACTCTACCTTGCAATGGCGATGTAAGGCAGCTGAAGGCTATAGACATGTAGCTTGATATTGGCCTCAATCTTTCGCGAAATAATCTTGCCAACGTTGCAACATCGCAAAGTGTACAAGCACCAGCTAAGTTTCTTGAATGCTCACACAAGGACCAAGAAAGAACCGTGTGCAAGTGCACCAGGACAGAATGAAACAGCATGAGGCTAAATGACAGTTTACGAAAGGGCACCGCCAATCATCACGACACATATCAACATTATAAACCTCTGTCAGAATGGCTGTCTGTGCTGTAGGAACATGTGTATTCCCCGTCGCAGAAGTTCCAAAGCGCAGCTTTAAGGTATATAGTAAATAGTGATGCGCGCTAATTTGCGGTATCTCTGATTTTATTAACGCTTAATAGAGAACTGTTAACTGCCAAAGCTACAATGCATTGCTTACTAAGCTAGAGGACAGAATTTTCATGTAGAGCAGGAAAACATTTTTTGTTGCTTTTTAGCTTGCTGTGTCAGGAAGTTTCTGGTTATCCAGGATGATCACGTCTCTGAAGAACCCTTCCTTGATGAAAGCGTATGTGCTCTGACCCCGAAACCAAAGAAGCCTTCTTGACGGGTCCATGCAATAATCCCGAATAACACAGCTGTAGTCCCCTCGCCACCAGGTCTTGCCACAGTTACACTGAAAGCTGCACAAATTGAGGAACTTTAAAATCGACCGGTATACAATTCCTCTGACTGCTAAGGCCGAGGTGCGTAAGAAATGTCGACACAACAACGCGGGCATCGTGGCGACAAAAAAAAAGAAAAAATACATTTGTGTTTTATCTCGGCAGGTGTAACGTGTAATACACAGAAGTAAAGGCGTATCAGCTTCTATGATGCCTATATTCTTCGACCCGGGCGGCGCACACGTTCTTTCTGGCTGCTTTCCCAGTATAAGGAGCCGCCACCGTAAGCCCCTCCTCTTCCAGCTGGACAGCGCACTCGGCATCCCTCGCCACTTGTGCTGCTTTACGTGCTGCCTTGTTAAGCCTCTTCTCTCTTTCGCGCGAGGCAGCGCCTCGGAGACTGCCGTCGATCAATTGGAAGCGCGGAACTAACGGACGAAAGGTGATAAAGACGATTTAAAATATGTCGCGCGCTTTTCATTGTTGATGTGCGGCCTCTCCTAGCCACCCTTTTAGTTGTGCTATTTTCGTCTAGTTCTGTTTCTGTTAAGGTAGTGAAGCCCAGCCACTGTCTGAAAACTATTGCAGTGTTTGTATATAGCTCGTTCCTATACATAAAGGAATTCAATTATTACCACGGGGAAGAAAAAATTGGTGGTGGTTTAGCTTTGGTTAAACCTGGAGTGACGCGATAGCTACAGCTGGCCGAGTGGAACTTGGTCACGTGACCAACCACGAGACGAACCACGTGATCAGCCATGGCGCCGCGCCGCCGGCAGCTGCTCTGCACCCCTTGACCAACCACGTGACAGCGTGGCGGCGCCGCCACGCTGAAGGCTCGAAATGCTACCGTAATGTAGCTATCGCTACAAAAAAAGAAGCTGCATTGATGGCTGAGTGGTCTAAGGCGTCGCGAAACAGAGCTGACCTGTTAGCGCTGGCTGTTTAAAATGTCGCTCGGGGCTATGATATGAGCTTGTCCGCTGAATACCATTCGGACGAAGAATTTCGGAATGGTTATGAGTGGTTAAGCTTCATGTTCAGCCTCAAGATCACCCTGGTTTTCGGACGATGTTCGCCTAATTTCATGCTTAAACCTGCAGTAGCTAGTCAAATAGCGTCCAAAACAAGTTCACGACCAAACCTTCACAACCCTACTCCAACGCAAGAGCGGTCATTCAGCAGCCATTTGTCTCCTGCTCTGCAGCATGCTTGACCCGAAGATGGCAATGCCATCCGAAGCAACTATCCAGCTATCCGATTTTCTGTCCCGAGTATAGCGTGCTTGTCCTTGAGCTATCTACTTCTTTTCCATCTCGAGTACATCAGAGGACGCGCTGATGGTAGCCGTTCAGACCAGTGCATTGCACGTAACGGAGGACTGAACTCTTCATCAGCCCAGTTATTTCAACTTTCGGGCCGTTCATCCCCTGTTTTGTTACTCGATACTTGGTCTTGCTGCCCGTACGTTGCACCTGTGCTTCTTATTTCTCCTCACATCTCGTTCGATGCTCCCCACGCCTGCCCAGTCTTGTTTACTTTTTTTTTCGAAGAAAAAGACAGGCGAGCCAACTGCGCACCAAGGCCCGCATAAAGAAAAGACTTCGTCTCCCACCTCCACCTCCACCACCCACGCGGGGCAGACGCAAAAGGAAGGCGCCTGGTCCACTCGGTCGCTCATAGCCCAGAGGCGGCTGCTGCTGCAAGACCTCGGCTCGTCCGAGCGTGTCAAATAGAACATCGCTGGACAACACCTGCGACAACAGGCTTCCCTCCCTCTGGAAGAAGGCCTGGAGGACGAGGCTGCCAGCAGAAGCCATTGAACGAAGGCGAGGCTGGATGGCTGTGGCAGGGGCCACCATACACGCTGCGTCCAAACCGTACCGGAGCCAGTCGCGAACGGTATGTGGACCAGGCAAAAAGAACCCCCCCCCCCCCCCCCCCCCGCTTCTTTCCACACGTTCATCGCCGTCCAGTACGATGACGACGGGTGCCGCGACAACCGTCACCGCTAGGAGAAAAACACGCTGTTAAACGCGAGCGTAGGGCCATTCGGGGTATAGCACCGCGTCCTGCTCTTGCTTCTGCTGTCGCCACTGTCTTCGCACCGCTTCTCGCGCTGACCCAGCCGCCAGCGTTGACCGGTCCTCCGTCGCTAATCACTGCGCGCCAGCGTATGGGGAGAAAGAAATGAAGGGGAGAAAAAATAGCGGACCAAGAAAATGGGAAAATAAGCCAGTTATAAAAAGAGGAACTGCAGGCGATTTTTCGGACAGAAATGCGTACGGAAGGAGACGTGGAAGCGTTGAAAAAAAAGTAAATAAGAAAGAACGAGTAGCGCAGCAACGAAGAAGGACGCAGTCTGACCGGGCCACTGGGTATATGGCTCCGTTGGTGGGCTGTGCTGCAGGTGTAGGGAGAATGCTGGCATGTACGCTGCGCTGGCCCGGAAAAAGAAGACCGAAAAGTAGGAGGAGAGTAAATGAGCTCCGTTTCGGTGTCTGGGGCGAGGCGAGTGCTTCATCACCAGATAAACAGCGCAAAAAAAAATAAACAGCTATGTGCTCGAGGATGCCTGGCTAACATATCTCGTACGCCCCCCCCCCCCCCCCCCCTTCCCCCCGTATACCCAGAGCGCAAGTCCAGAAGGCAGGTCATTGAATACGGCGTGGCCGTAAACGTAACCGCGGAGCAGGCTGGCCGTTCGGGCTTGCTAACTCGAGTTGCAAAACACGAGCTTAGTAAATAAACCAACCGCTAAAGCATTCTAACTAATTAATTTCAATATTCCAATGCCTCGAAATCGCCCGAGGGCATAGGTGTGCGAGTGTGCGTGAGACGTAAGGAAATGCCTGAGACTTGGCGCTTAACGACTTTGTACTTTGCATTAATAAACAATTGCTAATAATAAAAATCTTCATGAATAAATCAAATCTGTGAACGGAAACAGGACTTCACTATACTAGTGTCATCATAATAACAATAAACAATCATTTCATAGTTGTGTACGTGGCGGAATTATTGTTATAGGGACGGTCTGTTGCTGCTCGTTAATAGGGGCACACATCTTTAATACTTTTTTTTTTCAGAGCGAAAGCTCTACTTCACGACCAAAGCTGCAAGAGCGGATTCATCGCTGATGCCTCGACCTTGACTTTGACCTTCACTGAATAAATATATTGCCGCGACTAGGATTCGAACCCGTGGCTGCACGAACAGGTCAGCTTCGCTGGCCAACGCATGAGAACACTACGCTATCGACGCAGCCAATCACGCCCCGTGTTAAACTGAAACACACTCTCGCGCTGTGCATCGCACATCGTCGTCTTGATCAACTTCCATCTACCGCGCGAACAGATCAGATCAGCTTAACCTCGATCAGAGCTTAGCCTGAGTCCTATATCGTCGCCAGACGTTCCGACGGGCCAGCAAAGCAAAACCATTAACCAGTCAGGCTAAACACTTGCCTTCGCACATCTACTCGCTGTAACTACGCTAAAGCCCTACCATTTTTCTTAATTTTTTTTGTAGTTAAGCCTACTTATACTGAGTACGAGCGAAGTTTTTTGGTGACGTTCTCTGCAGAATAGCCTTTCGTCCGATACTTAACGACAGTACTTAGGGGGTTCACCTTCGCAAGCCGTAAATCCTCACACTTGCCCTTGACGAGAGTAAAAACCTGTGCTTTGTATGTATTACACACTTAAATGTATATTACAGATCTACAGATCTGGAAATATACAGGCCTACTTAAAGTTTTGTAATCCCCTCCATCTTTGGAAGTCAGAGGAGAGCTGTGCTTCGAGTTGCTTTCCGAAAGGCGCGGCCAGAAACTAATGGTAGCTTTCCTATTCGTTAGGGCTGAAAGTAGCGGATTTGTATCTTTTTAAGCCCTTATAACCTGCTCGTCGCATAAATAATATTTAATCAGCCTGAAACAGTACCAATTAATGGCGATATTAGCCTCCGCGGTGGCTCAGTGGTTGGGGCGCTCGGCTACTGATCCAGAGCTCCCGGGTTCGAACCCGACCGCAGCGGCTGCATTTTTATGGAGGAAAAACGCTAAGGCGCCCGTGTGCTGTGTGATGTCAGTGCACGTTAAATATCCCCAGGTGGTCGAAATTATTCCGGAGACCTCCACTACGGCACCTCTTTCTTCCTTTCTTCTTTCATTCCCTCCTTTATCGCTTCCCTTACGGCGCGGTTCAGGTGTCCGCCGATATATGAGACAGATACTGCGCCATTTCCTTTTCCCAGAAACCAATTATTACTGATGGCGATATTCGATATTGTGTGACCTCTCCCGAAAATACTCAAGAAACCACTTGTTCCCGTATTTCCCTTCACTAAAAATATCAAAGTATCATCCTGCGCATATCTGTTCCTTCCGGTGGGACTAAAATGTGTTACTGTTCTCCATTTCGGTAAAAAAAAAATTGACAAATCTGGTCGTGATCGAAATCTATCTGTTTATAGACAGAAATTTCTCCAGCGTTTCCGTCTATACTCTTCACACCTTTCTTAATTTATTGGTCTTACAGATAAACGCTTCCTCAGACAAATGTATGCCCTAATATTGACCTCCTGGCGAAATTCACTCCCTATATTCGTGTGAGAGGGCTAAGGAAATCAATGCTTCGCCCAAAAGCACTGACTTATTTATCATCGATGGATGGATCAACTGACAGGTTGCTTGATTGGTTTATCGAGTGAGTGAGTGACATAGGTCGGCGGACTCACTCTTGAGTCGACTCACTCGGGCTCACTCTGGCTCATTTGAGGTCATGATCTCAGTCGTCAGTCTGGGCTCACATTCAGATCATGATCTGAGTCATGAGTGAGCCCGGACTCAGATTCAGGTCGTGATCTGAGTCGTAAGTGAGTCCGGACTCACGTTCAGATCATGATATGAGTCGTGAGCGCGTCGGGCTCATATTCAGATCTTGAATGAGTCGTGAGCCCGGACTTACGCTCAGATCATGATATGAGCCGTGAGCGAGTCCACTCATATTCAGAGCATGACTGAGTCGTGTGTCTGGACTCACGTTCAGTTCACGACCTGAGTCGTGAGTCCGAGCTCACATTCTGATTATGATGTGAGTTGAGAGTCCGGGCTCAGATTCTGATCATGATCTGAGTCATGGTGAGAATGGACTCACATTCAGATCATGATCTGAATCCTGGTCAGTATGGTAGAGTGTGACCTATAAAATTAAATAAGTCCATGATGTGAGGTTGAACAATCCCATGATCCCAGTTCATCCATGATGCCGATTGGGCATGAGTATAACGTTTATAAACGCGAGTTTCCTGTGAATTTGTAAAACTGAATACGCTTTTTGCCGAGATGATGTAGAGCAATTTCATTGCTTCGTGGTATGTAATTTTTGTGGCTGCTGCACTTTAGAAGATTACGAAAAGGCGAGAAAAGTTGATCGGTCGCCGCGCTTTGTCACGTTGGATATTAGCTGTGGTTCGGGGTATCCCGGTTGCTCTGATTATTCTTTTGTTTTTGAATTGACTTCAGAACGCATACAGAACACATATATGCATGCGTCCCGCGAGCGACCGCTACAGGCCCCTCAGCCAGGCGTGACTACAGGCTGAATGCACTTAAAAACTCATCGCATCCCTATGCATTTAACAACTTTCTTTCGCATTTTAGGCGCGCAAATTGGGCCGCTGTGCCTAAAAACGATTAGCTGTCCATATGTGGGTTTATAGAAGTCCTGAGCCAAAGTGAGCCTGTGTGAGTAATGAGTTATAATGTGGAGTGAGCTCGAATGAGTGAGCGCAGATGGGCCGTATGTCGAAATGAGTGAGCGAGTACAGAGGAGTTCTGAGTCGAAATGAGTGAGCCCAGATGAGTCGTGAGTCAGTATGAGTGAATGAGTCCGGTTATTCGCGAGTCTAAATGAGTGAGCCGAGATGAGTCGTGAGCTCTAAATGAGTGAGCCCAAATGACCCATGAGTCCAGAAGAGTCGTGAGTCTAAATGAGTGAGTGAGTCCAAATGGGTAGTGAGTTGAAATGATTGGGTGAGCCTAGATGAGTCGTGAGTCTGAGTGAGACCTGAGTCGCTATGACTGGTTGACCCCTGATTACTGGCGAGTCTGAGTGAGCCCAAGTGAGCTGTAAGCCTAAATGAGCTTGAGTTCATAGTTGAAGTGAGCCTGCGCCTCTGTGGGTGTGAGTTTGAGTGAGTCCGTAGGTTGATCAAACTTTTGTGAGTGAGCCTCAGTGAGCACTCATGATGTTGCCGAGGTATGGTGAGTGAGTGAGTAAGTGAGTGTAAGTGTGCGAGTGTAAGTGTGCGATAACTGTCACAGGTAACGCGGCAGTATTGCTTTCCCTGGCTATGCCATGTTACTTTCGCGAGTACAAAACACCCAATTGAATTTACGCTTCATATGCCAGTGGCAACACAATCAACTCAGCTTGTCGTCTAGCTAGCACGGTTCTCAAAAAGCTGGGAAATCTGAAGCTACGCCGCTTTCTTTTTAAACATTTTTTTCTTCCAGCTCAGAAAAAAAGAGAGAAGCTAGAAGTGGAGCTTCGCTGCTCTCGTTTTCTACTCCTCTTTCACAGCTGAAAATTCCACGTCGCGTTATTTATTTTTTCCCGCAGGACGTTGCCCCTCTTCGACTCGCTCTTTCACGGGGCACGCTCCGCACACGCCGAGCCGGAGTCGCGGAGTTGTTCTCCTTCCCCCCTATTCTCTCCGCCTGCGTCATTGAGTCGTGACACGCATCAAGGCCGTGCGGCGATCGGAGGTACCGTTACAGCATCCCGCTGTGACGCCAGGCATGCATGCTTGCGAGATTGACACAATTATCAGTCCGACCACGCGGACATCGTCGTGCTCATGGTCCCTGCAGTCGTCTTTCCCTCGCATGCTACACGCGTGATGTGCAGGCAGCGTATAACGGTGGATGCTGCGTGCCTTGAAATGCCACTCTACTCTTACTGTTCTTAAGGAAAGAAGCTTCAATGTGCACCGGCTTTACAGCGATAGAATGCGTGAGAAAGAACTTTCTCGGGAGATCACGACTAAGTTGCGGCCGTCATTCGTTGCAGAGGTAGTACGTTGTAACCGAACACTCTCGTGTTCGCCTGGCTGGCAAAGAAAAACCTTGTCCAGGCGGGCCATGTGGTTATGAGAGTGGGCGCTGTGGACAATGTGCCACCTGTCTGTAACGTGGTACAGGTGAGCCCAATCAATATGTGGTTATCCGGATGGGTGCACCTGTGTGGGCGCACTTGTGGAGACGCGGGCTGGCGCAGAAATGAAGAATGTTTTTTTTTTAAATATTACGGGCTCTTATCCAAATGGTAGGCGAGTGATCGGCGCTAGCTGGTTCGTGAAATATGGAAAAACTCGCAGCGCATTCTATCACGAGTTTTATGATATTTTCGAACTTGCTGCGATGGTGATCATGGTTAACTATTAGATGTCCAGAATGCCGTGGAGTCCCCCGACGACGAATTGCTCGGACCCCATGAAGTCGACATTGACGTCGCCAGCAAGGACGATTGCTTAAGTACGATCAAAATTGGCAGGGGAAGAATCGATGAATTTCAGGGTGTTTTGCTGAGAGTCGTTTAGAGACGCTTCACTGCTAGGCAGCAACAGCCATCACTCTGCGAATACGCTCTTGAGTTTTAACTCTAAATGCAACGGCGCTCGCGTAACAGATTCGGGAAAGCAAATATGAGCCACATTAGCATCAACAGGGGCACTTCCATGGCAGCACTGTTATTAAAGGCAATACGTCGTTCGATACAAGCCTTTCACACGGAAAAAGTGGTCTTGTTATAGCGAAAAGGCTGCCTAATGGTAACCATGAATGTTGCAGTCCTCAGTTTAGTGTTGAAGGTCCAGTACTGAAGGTCCAGTACAGTAGAACTTCTTCACAGCAGACAGCGAGAAAAACACCGACACGAACAAGCTGCAGGTCGCTCAGTGAACTTACTGCTGAAGCTTAAACAGCTTTATCTGCTTTAAGTTGAAATAATCAGCTCGGTGAGAATCCTATGCATCATATCTTTTTGTATCTATGTATTCTTTCTATGCTCTTTGCAAGACTTGGTCAACTTGCCACCATAATAAAACCTCTTTGTCGCCAGCCTGTGCAAAATTTATTTATAGAGCAAAAAATAACTGCAGCTCAAACAGGTGATCTAAAACCCCGCATCTTCTGGGTAGCTAAACAGAAGCGCTCGAAGCTATAATGAATGAATGAATTTATACATATGGATAGCGCTGATTGAGCATAGCGAAGGGGGGGGGGGGGGTCGGATTTTAGGTACGTCGCAGTACTTGCCTACGTCGAACGCAGGACGCCTATATGTACACTGCGTCTTAAGAAAAACAAATCATCAAGGTCACATTCAAGAGCCGTCAACCTGTTCTCGACCGTCTTCCACGACCTCGGCTAGAAATTTTGAAAGTTCTCTCCGGTCGTCTCGAGTTTCTCGCTTCGCCCGCGCGTCTTTTCCCCGTTAGGGGTCAATGTCAGCCAGCGACGCCACAGAAAGCTTGTCCGCCCGCGGAGCAAGATGAAAGCGCAGGCACAGTACACGCATATGCCTTCGCATAACGGGGCATCGCGCTCGGCTTTCTCGGGGCGATTTACTGTGACCGCTGATGGCGCTTTGATGGTGTTATACCCGAGACGTCACCCCTACAACGACGTTTCTCCTCGTGGTTCGCGCCTCTTCTTGGCACTTTTCGAGCGGTCCGCGAGTCTCAATTTTCGAGGAAAAGTGAATTGTGCGATACGCGCCTCGCTGCGAAGACAGCGAGGAAAGGGGAGGCTTTCTTTTGCGGCCTCGTTGAACTTGGTACGGTGCCGTGGAGCCCGTTATACTGCTTTCTTATTTGCCTCCAGTGTGGCGCTGTAAACATTGAAAGGGTCGGCGCAGTTTGCGTCTGCCTGCGTGCGGCCGTAATGTTTGCTTTAAAGGCCGTGACCCGTTCACGGCTCCCACGTGTGGGCACGTTTCAGTGAACCGAAGCCCTGCAATCTACAGTGAGAACGGTTAATGCCAGAAGAAACTGGTTGTCTGAGATAAGACAAAGCAAAACAGGCGGTTTAACCTCCGTTTAGGTGAGCTAGGTTCGCATTTAAGTTCAACTTTTGTGAAGAGTAAAGAGCAGAAGCGTCCAGCAGACGATCCGCACACAGGCACTCGTTGCGATCAGTTATAATTTGGGTGCTTTAGAACCATTACCGCTGCCGTCTTATCATAGCCCCGCACTAACCACTCAAGGTTTACGTTATGCCAGTTTGTCGTTATGTCAATTATGTCAATGTCACCGTAGTTGTTTCCTGGATAGCCGAAAGCAATTATGGACGATATTAATTGCATTCTTGTGGAAAACGGCAAACAGCATGCGTTAATTTGACTTATTTATAACTTATTGATAAAGGTTGTGGTAATTTTTTTTTTTTTACGCCGAGGCTAAGTGGCTTCTTCGGCGCTATCACATTCATACCGGAAAAACGACAAAAATAGCAAAATGAGTCGACGTGTTCCCAGCATCTACATCTTGCAGCTTTTAGAATATGAACCTGCAAACAGAAATCTCTGGAGACACAAGGACCCGAACCCGACCGCGGCGGCAGCGTTTTTATGGAGGCAAAACGCTGAGGCGCCCATGTGCTGTGCGATGTCAGTGCACGTTAAAGAATCTCCGGTGGTCGAAATGATTCCGGAGCCCTCCACTACGGCACCTCTTTCTTCCTTTCTCCTTTCACTCCCTCCTTTATCCATTCCCTTATGGCGCGGTTCAGGTGTCCAACGATACAGGAGACAGATACTGCGCCATTTCCTTTCTCCAGGAACCAATTAAAAAAAAAACAAGGACCTAATTGCCTATGGTATGCCTCTCCCTCACCTGCACTGCACCTTATGCGCCAATAATACAGAGGGGGCTGTGTGTGTGTGTGTGTGGGGGGGGGGGGAGCGTTTTAGATACCCGCGAGTAGTTATATGCTCTCTCTGCTTAATTACCTGAGCTCCGAGAGCAACAATTAAGCGGCTTTGACGCTAAGGATGTTGTAGAAACCGAAGCGACATTCCAGATGCCTAAGGAAACACGCACGACTGCTGCTAGCAACAAGACACACCGCAGACAAGACAACGCGACTGATAAAAAGCTTGAAGAACGGGGAAATGATCACCACTATAGGATTTAATTTGAACTTGGTGATTTGACGCGCTACACACATCTGCACATCATCCTCGAATGTGCCTCGCCATGATTTTTTTTTTATCGAGCTCTTCTCAGCGACGTTCCGCGGTTGTCGAGCGTCCATTCGGACAGTGTCGCTAACGGTCACCGCTCCATTAAGTTCTCCACTGGCGTCCAAAAAGCACAAGAGTCGGCAAAGTAAAGAGTATGGCACCAAAGCAGAGCTACAGCGGAGGGAAACCCCCTGAGAGATATATATGGGTCACGGGAGACATTGGCCCCTAAATTAGGTTTTTTCGCGCCGTTTCCCGAGCGGTGCGCACCGCCGCCGCCACCACCGCCGACCGACGTGCTTCTAGCAGCACACAGAGTTGAGCGCGCCCAAGAGGAGAGCGTCCGTCGTCGACCTGATGAGAAGACTGCTGCAGAGACCGACTGTAGCGTCAGAAAGCGTACCGTCAGCCAACGGCAGCAGCAGCGGCTGCCGTCACGTGACCGGGAAGGTTCTTCCCCGGAGGCCAGCAGCGCGCCGCCACTGCCGCCAGACCGGAACGCAGTCCAGCTGCAGCACCCCCCCCCCCCCTCCCCCCACTCTCAACCTCCTCGTCCCGTCGGACTGCTCTTGCCGCTCCGCTGCAGACGGGAGGCAGCGGTATCGCCGTCAGAGCAGCGTTCTTCAGTCGCCGCTTGGTACAGCGCCGTGGCGGCCGCAGCGCCAGAAAGGAGCGCCTACCTCCGAACGCCGGCCCACGCCGCGGCTGCCCTCTCCCACGACTACGCCGCGCGTGTCTTCTTCGGGCTGCCACGGACATCGTTCGTCCGTCAACGCGGCAGGCTCCGCAGGAGCGACCAGAAGTAGCACCGCAAGACTTCGGTGCAGGGCGCCTTGTCCTTTGAATCTTTCGTCCGTGCCTCCCTGGACGGTGGCCTTGACCGTTCCTTCAACGTCCACCACCTCAGGACTCTCCGCAGGCATCGAGACATCGTCCGTTAGTGCTACCACCTTCTAACCGCCCTTTGGCCCCCCCTCCTGCATCGTCCATAACGACGACCGTTGTTGATGGCAGTTGCGGAGTCCTTGGCCCAATGACTTCGACTGTCCGTCGCCCCATAACCTACTGGCGCCTCTTCCCCGTCGTCTGCCGTGCGTGCGACGTTTGAGTGATCGGGTGTGCTGCTTTCTTTTCCGCCGGTGTTCGCCCCCTGCGGGACAGTGCGCTGACGACCTGATCTTGGAATTTGTCGTTTCGACCGTTGTTCTTCTTCCGTTCCCGGACGACTCGAGGCTGACCAGGATTGCTTTTCGTGCGACGACGATGAGGGGCCACTTCGCCCACGGGCGACCGCTACATTGAAAGGTGGGTGACCGTTTGTAAGAGAACAATGCCCTCTTTACGATCCCTACGCCCTTTGTGTGTTCGGCGCGTTGCTTCTCCTTTGTCTTGGCGGGTCTCTTTCTGTCGTATTCGGAACGCTTTCTACGGCAGAACGAAGGCCGAGCTGATTGGATGGTAACGCGCTCGCTATGCCCGCCAAAACCTAGCTAGTACGCTTGCGACGTTTAAGCGTCCTAATCCTGTTCTTGCGATTAGCATCCAGTTGCCGAATTAAATTCGTCTCACCTAACTTAACTGCACTAGATTTACGAAAAAAAAACCCTATACCCCTTAGATGTTGCTGGCAGACGTTACTTCATTTGTTGCTTCATTTCGACCAATTTTACGAAGTACAGCGGTGGGGATATCCCGTTTGCGAAACGTGGAGTTTGTGTCGCGATTGCTGTTTACTGCATTTAGTAATCCCTACACCAAATTCAGTGAACTAACATAATAAGGAGAGAAGGAAGAGTGGTTAGTAGTTCGATGCTCCTTTTACACCTCAAATATCACACTTTGAGATCATGGCTGGTTATCGTGTCTATAAGTAAATCTTTGGGAAGCTTTTCTAGGTTACAGGATTAGATCTTTTTTCCGCACCTTCTAGTATAGGTATAGTTCATCGCACCCAAAGCACAACACGAAAAAATATTAGCTGAATTTGCAGATCCTTTCATATATTCATCATAATTCCTTAGCCGCAGAAGGAAAATAGGTCCGCGTTAATTACACTAACATCTAGAGTATTAAGAATGTACCCAACGAACAAAAATCAATGTATCATCCTCAAAAATTGTCAAAGCAATGTAATCGTTGTAACGATGACAATAGCGCGTGCATTTTCTTTCCAATACGCGTTGTCGACGCAACGGACTTTCAAGAACTCGTGGTATCAGCTTCTGCCTGCGCTGTCTAATGCGTATGTCATGGTTTTCATGTTTGTGTGGGTAGGATACATGCAGAATGAATTCATTGAAAGCCCCTAGTTTCTTTCGCTCAATGGTGCTTCTAGTCAGCAACCAGCGATTTCTTGAATCTCCTGTGTTTCAGAGGGGTGTACCAAACTTATGCATCAGCTTCGCCCTTAAGTCGATGTCAGTTGCAGATGCTTCGAAATGCGTGTAATGAAAAAAAAAATCTGCTGAAGGAATTACAACGCAGCTCCAAGTCATAAACAATAAACTTTATAAGTTGTAATTTGCGAAAGCGCCAATTTGTAGAACTGGAAACAGCAAATTTGAGGCTTCAGCTCGTAAAGAATCACAATAGCGATGCACTGCTGCCGGCGCTGAGAAAAAAATTGGAACATTCCTTTTTGAGGAAAGAAAATGGCGCAGTAACTGTTTCACATATCTCGGTGGGCACCCGAACCGCGGCGTAAGGGAAGAGATAAAGGAGGGACTGAAATAAATAAATAAATATAGAAAAAAGAAAGGAACAAAGGAAAAGGTGCCGCAGTGGAGGGCTCCGGAATTATTTTGACCACCTGGGTCTCTTTAACGTGCACTGATACTGCACAGCGCACGGACGACTTTTGCGTTTCGCCTCCATCGAAACGCGCATTTCCTCGTTTAATGGTCATTAGAGCTGAGCGCGCTAAAGATTTTCGACATTGGACTTGAGATTTCCACGCAAACGTAAACTTTTCGTCACCAGTTGCAGGAGGTAATCAATGTCAGAATTTTCAAATCGCAGGTGATGCGGCCGTATTACCAGGTATTACAAAGCAGAACAGGGGACAAAAGAGGCGGGATTTTTTTTAGTAGCCCT
Organism: Amblyomma americanum; assembly: GCF_052857255.1. Taxonomy (NCBI): domain Eukaryota; kingdom Metazoa; phylum Arthropoda; class Arachnida; order Ixodida; family Ixodidae; genus Amblyomma; species Amblyomma americanum. Next base: position 28,501,007 of record NC_135498.1, read on the forward strand.
GACTACACTGGTTACTTGCATCATAGTAGCTAGTCTCTGTCTCGATTTGTCGCCGCGAGTCTTGTGGTCTGAAGTCAGCCTTCCCGCTGTATACTGTACCTCTAATTTGTAGTTGTAGTCTAAACTTTAAAACCTGACGTCCGTGTTTGCACGCGAGCAATCCCATGAATATTGCTGCGACTCTCCAGCAATGCCATGCAGCAACGATCGCTTGGCACGCAATCATTGAATGCCCACTGAAGAGCCCCCCCCCCCCCCCCCCCCCCCTTCTCGTCATTGATCTCTCGCCACGCTTAGAATACCACGTAACACGCGCCAGGTGTTAATCGACTCACGGGCTTTCCTGTATGTCCCGCCGTCCGGAAACACCAGCCGCGCACACACGCGAAAGTAGCACACCCCGTATACGTGTAAAATAGCGTGCTGAAATCTGCATCACGCAAAGGTCGTCCTCGTGGCGTACGCGGTCTTTCCATTCTCCTCATCTCTTCTCCTTATCTCCTTATCTCTCTCTTTCTCTCATTATCGCGGCTGTCCGAAGCGGACGAGGCGACCCGTTACGACACTGTCATACGGCGTCGCCAGCCGGTGGTCATTACTGCGGCCTTACGTCGGTGCGAGTTTCCCACGGCTTACTCGGGGAACCACGTCCTGCTGGCGTCGTTGCGAGCACTGGCGCCCCGCCACAAAGTGTTCTTTTTCTTGTTTTCACCCGCCCCAACCTACTCCGCCCCCGATATAGTTGATTCTCACGCCTAACGCGAATATAAAAGAGAGAATATAATTGCCGTTGCGCATGCGGCAGCCGCTTAGTAGCCAGGCGCCAAGAGCGTTGGAGTGCGTAACACGACGCGCGATCAAGACTAAAAGCATTGCACCATGTTGGAAACTAGAGACAACCTTAGCTAATCGGGGCCTGAATCAACGAAGAAGAACGTCATTGGCGCGTGAAAAGGGGCTCACGATTGGCCAGCGGCGACGCACTTATACTGACTAATCGCAAAAGTCAAAGATAAGACGTCCAAGACAGCCCAATCACGAATGGTTCTTATGCGTCACGTACTCAGTGAGGACGCGAATTCTGATTAGCTGACGAGAGCCCTGGCTTTTACAAAACTGCGCAGTTTTTACCTGTGCAGTCGACGTTCAGCGATAGACCCACTCCGGCTTTGCGTAAACGCTGCAAACAAACAGAACGTTCACTCGCGGAATGCATACGAAGCACGTGCAACGACGGTTTAAGCTAAGTATGCCGAGCGTAGAAAAAAAAAAGAACAAGACGTCGATAACCGCCGAGGGATTGAGCATAAGTATCAACATAACCTGCTTGAAGTACGAATATCTTACTCGCTTTATTTGCCGGACATTCAGCGATGAATACCCAGCATTGCGCACTAAAGGCGTCGCCGAGTTCCGAGAAGCACTCTTTAAGTGCGCCGTGCTTTGCACACTTAAATAGGAGCTTGTATGCGGAGCTTTCCTCGGACACACTTGCACGCTCAACTCGTTCAGGAACGCAGCAGGTTTCGTAACCGTATGAAATTCTTTCTTATCGCGCCTATCCGAGAGTACCTGCACAGGGTCGCTATATGCGCGCTTTGCGTATGCAAATCAAGCTCACTGAGCAATATTTAATTAAGTCCATTTTCAATTTTTTTTTCCTTTCGCGAAGCAAAATCAAACATGAAGTGCGGCCGGTTTGTTACAAAAATAAAAAAAACAGAAAGATAACCGAATGCTAAGCGAAAGAAAGAAAATACCCGAATGGTCACCACGAAGGCATCTATTGACGCAGACAAAGAGATTTGGGCGCATCGAGAGCCAAGCTGGGATAAGAACACGATGACTGCGAACAAGGAGAGGAAGATGGGGTGATCAAGGAAGGGTGTTGTATACGCCAGCACCGACTGTGTATTTGTTGAAACAAGTCATGATATGGACGAGTGGGCGGAAGTTTTGGGCTATATATCTAAAGTATACTGCCACCTGTTGCGGAATAGCGGTTCAACTGCAGATACAGAAGCGTGCGTGCAGTGTAACTGGCAGCCCTTGCGCCTTCGTATAGTTGTGGAATGGACTGAGCGTGCATTCAAACTTATTGGTATACCTTTTTCAAATCGTTGCGGGTGTGTACGAGCTGCAGCCTTTCTGATCAAGTCATCTCTGCTTCCATCAAACTAAATTCAATGATGCGATTAAAAGGCAGAGTGCTAACCCGTTAACCATATTCATTAAATAAGGGTGCGTTCAATGTTCAACGCATTGAACTCCGAATGAAAATTTCGCCAAAGCAGTGAAGCGTGCTGCATAGAAGCGAGTGGGAAAAAAAGAATGTGAATCACTGCGTGTCACAACAGGTGAAGTTGGCGGCGGGTCTTTCGTTCTCCAGTATTTCAAACTTTTCATCTGTTCACCCCCGATGTGGTCGACATGTTCACCCCGAGTGAGATCAGTTACCGTGGCTTTTTTCTACAGTTGAAGCTCGTTATGACGAATCGTTTTATAACGGAATAATGAATATAACGAAGCAACGGCTATAACGAAGTAATCGCCGTACCCCTTCGAATGCATCATAAAGAGTTTCAAGTGAAATCATAACAGCTCCCTCTTTCTAAGAGAGTATTGTACATTTACGGTTACGTTAGGTCATGTTTGTTAGTGCCGTAGAAGCGCGACAGATAACACCCAATGCAGCGTGGCGTGGTGGACAGTAAGTTCTCCCCCTCTGTGCTTCCATGCATGTCCTTCCCAATGACTGAAAACTGAACGAGTCCCTGCTAATCCATTGTCTTTGAAAGCAGCGCCAACGGAACAAACTAAAAGATGCCGCAACGCCAGCTCTTGTGGCTTGGTCTTTTTTGTAGCGGCTTTCTTTTTCGATCGGCGCCCTCTTCCATAAAGCAGTGGCACGCGCTTCCCGGCGTCTGCCTATAATCGTCTCAGTACGATTGCTACTGCCACAGGATTTCCTCGGTCATGAACGAACATATCCCGGCATGCGAGCATGTCGGGACCCGCCCCTACTGCTAGCAGCGACGCCCGGGCGATTTAAGATGTCTTCAACGTCCCTCTATCCATACTTTTTTTTTTTCAGGAGAATCCTACCTTTTCCACAACATCGAGCATTCCTGCCCAGAAGATTACAATTCATATTCTATTTATAAAGCATCGCGGACATACTAACGGTTCAGCGTGGCCTTCGAGTCGGCATCGAGAAATGGCCTCGGACTAGACGCCTTTCGCCGGGTCCGTATCGAATCGAACCCTGAGGCTGGATTTAGTTCCGCACCATGGACACGTGTGTATGCACTATAATGCCAACATCGATTACGGGCCTCCGCCTTCCTCATCACTGACGCTGACGGGCAAAACCCAGATTTTGGAAAGTCATAAAGGAAAAGAAAAAGAAAAATAATATCGCAGGAAGCAACGCGGCGGCAGCTGGTTGGTGCAGGAAAGTGGTTGGAAAATGCTGCGCTCCCGTTATTCCAAATGGACCCCCGAAGTCGGAAAACGCTCCTCGCTACAGTTGTCAGTAGCGCCACTTCTATTGCCAAGGACAACATTTCAAGAGCAGCAAGCATGAAGTGCTCAAAAAGGCATGTGAAGACAGAGATCGGCCATCTGGTTTTTACGGATGTCAAAGAACCGTTAAGTTCAGCGCATCGTCAGCCACGTAATAGCATGAAAGATGTAATAATACTTTCGTGACATTTGTCGATTTTTTTTTCTCTGCATATATACTTGATTAAACGAATAATGAAAAGAAAGAAATATGCGTCAGAGGGATGATAAATGTTTACGTTTCCTGCTGTAGGTGCGTTGCTTACATCTAGTACACATGCTACATAGCCGTAGCGGCTTAGTACTCTGCGCACTCGTATTTTCGGTTTTGTTTTTATCAATTAATATGGCATACTCGCTGTGTATCCTATAGGTGGAGCATTGTTGCACCATAAAAGTCTGGGGTTAGCATCCCGAGGACTTCGTTGCAGAATCGCAAGGAATCTGGCAGATGAGGAAGTACGATACCATATTGCACATTAGAAAAATGGCCTACAAAAACACATCTTTCATTCGGTGTTTGCAGAGGGCGCTGAAGCTTGTTGCAAGCAAAATTAAAAGCGCCAGAAGAACACAGAAGAAGCAAGAGTCACCAAGGCGTCCGTCAGCATTTCCGTGACAATTATATGGTGATGCTCTTGTACCACTCCCGAGCCTAACGGGACCACATGGCCAAGAACGGTGCATTGTGGATATCAGAACTGTTTCATCGTAACAGTTGGAAAACTCTGTTTCGAAACATGGCTATTCCCTTGGCTTTCAGATTTTTATATTCATGTATTTTTATGTTTTAACGGACTATACACAGGTCACCAGCGCGGTTATCACAAACATCGGAATTTGCAATTCGTACACAGTTTATTTCACTGCCCCCAGGCGCCGCCACAGTCAGCTTTCTTCCGTGTTCCCAGGTAGCACATGACAGCGGGCCAATACTAGAAAGCCACTGGCAAAGCGTGGCCCTAACTAAGTAAGCCCAGACTTGCCAATGAGGATCTGATATTGGCTGTGCCATTAAAAAATCATGGCTATGATGGGCCATGTTAGCCAGAGTTCTCCCACTCTTTGCCAGAATTGGCTAAGCCATTTGTGAAACCTGGCTATCATGGGCCATGTTAGCCAGAGTTATCCCACTCCTTGCCAGAATTGACCTAGCCATTTTCGAAACCTGGCTATATTGGCCTTGGCTTGCCACCCCTTCTCCAGTGTTAAAAGTGTACTGGCAGGTGTTGGTGAACATCGCACCATCCATTATACTGGGTAGAAGAGTGATTTTATAATTTATTATTTATAATAGTCTATAATTTTCGAACGCGCTAAAACTCGTTTGAGCTCCTGGGCTGCGCTTGGACGAGTTCAAGAATTTGAAGTTTTATTCATCTTTTTCTTACCGAACACTTTCGCGGTATATGTGTGGAGTTGGATAAACAACGAATATTTTCCGACTGCGCAGTCGGAGATAGAGGCATATATAGTTACGACGAAAAAGCTCAATGAAACCGAATCAAGCTGGCAGCAGATCGCGCCCGCCAGAGGGAGCTCTCGCACAGGAGAAACTAAAGGAGGAACGTGTCGACGCCGTCGAGGCGCGGCGCGGCGACGTCTGCCGCGGGCTCCGCCGCAGATGAATTGTGTTCTAAGGTGCTTCCCAACAATTTCCAAACGCATTCCCAAGCATTCCAAACGCATTCGCTCGCTGTGTGCTGCTGCCACCGACTTTTGTTCGGTCCGTTCGCTGATTTTGAGTTGTGCAACGACGTGACGCCGACTTCGGTGGTGGTCAGTCGAGTGTGCACATTCCGCCACAGAGGAACCGCTCCTGGCCGAACCAGGCAGCCAGATTTCAATACATGAAATACATGGTTCATATTCGCGACTAGGCGTGATCAAAGGCCTCCGGTAAAAACGGGCCGGCCCCCTGTGCCTCACGTTAGATAGTCCAGCTCATGAACGAGCTAGTTTTTAGTTACGACGTATTACGACGCGATTTGCTCAGGAAAAAGTAGCACGTGTAATATATCCAGCCACCGCTGCGGAACGTGCAAGCTTACGGCCACTCGCCTCTTTCCCCCCGTCCCAGTCAGACAGATCAGCGACGTCGTGCAAACAAGCCGTCCATCGCGCTGCGTACACGGACGCAGCTTGCGGTGCCGATGCGGCCTCCTCCCCTTCACCGCTCGCCATTCGAGAGACAGCAAGAAGAAATACAACCGGGCTGCTTTTCACGATGCTCCTATTCCAAAGCCGGTGTCCCCGCATCGCGTCAAAAGCGACGCCGCGGAAACGTAGACAGTAGCCGCGGTCCCCCTCATCCGCCCCGGCGGCAATGTAGCGTATAACCGGTGCCGCAGCCGCCGCCAACAGCAACGACAGCGCTGCGGCCGAAAGGCGTAGCTCGCACCGCTCGCGCCATCACGCAGTCAGTAGCCGCGGTCGTCCTTGTCCGGTCGCACTTTATGTTTTATCGCGTCTGTCGAGGGCCCCGCCGAGGAAGGCCGGAGTAGGTAGCGGCAATAAAGGTGTGGGCGAGGGAGGGAAGGACTGGGAGGGGGGCAGTGCTTTCGTTCTAAAAGTAGGTCTTGCTCGCTGAGCGATGAGCACGACAAGGAAGGTGGCAGCGCAAAAGAGAAAAGGCTCGAAGCGCCGGCCCGCAGTGGTCGTGACGGGACGTGCGAGCTGTGCGGGGTCACAACTGTCACCTGTAGGGCACGGACAACTTTGCAGCTTGGGTCCTCTGTCCAGCTTAGTTCGATTTCTCGACACGGAGTGGATACGAGCGTGCGCCTGTGCTGTGATTCTTCAATCCGTCTGCGCTCTTTTTCAAGTGCATTAGCGGAGAGTGCGTCTGAGGTCGATTTTATGCCCCGGGCTTCGCTGAACTGCACAATGTTTTCTTCAGCGCAATTTGGAAGAACAAGCGATAACCTCTCGTGACGGCACACGAACAGTGCATTTTCTTGCCGCTCCTTTCTTGCTTGCTTGCTTTTTCTGCGATCCTCACACTACTCAGAGCGGACAACGTGCCTTTTTCTAGACATGCACTTTAACGGTTTCATTTCTGGCTTGCGCATTTGACGATGAACTCCTGTCAAGGTTCACGTTTGCCATAGTCTGCCACGTCCGCGAAGAGAGCCCGGTCCGCTCTCCAACACTCCTGTCCAACCGATAAAAGTTCCTGTTTCTGACATTGTTCTCGTATTGTTCAGAGCGTAAACATAGTTGTCAGCCGCATGTTTTCCTTAAGCTGCCCCTCTCTGAAGCCCGGCAGGACATTGTTGCTCCAGTTTCGGGTGTTTTTGTTGGTGTAGCCGTTTCGTAAAATATTGTCAATCAATTTTTCTTCCTTGGTTCCGTTTTCAGCTTCGTTGAGGTCCGGTTGGCGCTCGTTTATGTATTACGCTAGCGTGAGCTGGCCTTGTATTGGGTTGACATCTTGTCGGAGTTGCGGAGGCCACACCCTTGGTAGGTGGAAGTTTCTGCGAAAGCTGACTATGTAAGCCTGCAGGCAAGAATTTTCGCCGCTTGACACCTGACAGCAATTTTCCTTTTTTTTCCTTCCTAACGCAATGATTTGGCTCGCACATATTTTTCGGTAACTTTGAATGAGTGCTCACAATCATGCCCTGTATTGAATGTCAGCACCTTGGCCTCCTCCCGCAAAAGAACGTGGGCACATGACAACGCAATGAAAGAGTCGACTATATATGCGCTTAGTATTGTTCTGTGTGATGCGATGTGTGCTTTTTATTGTGCTATGCAGTACTTCTTCTTAAATCATGAGCCAACTAGCCCCTAAACAAACGCTACTTGTTCCCGTACACTTTCTCACCTTGGAAACATTAGTATTTCAATGCCCCTTCCTCGCCATAAACGCTAGCAATTAGACGCCACTTTCGTATTGACTGAGATGCCTTGCTTTAACATATCGTCACGCTACGCAATGTAATGTGGCAACAATTTTTTTTGCCCCTTGCTGATGTCATATGTCGTCAGAACGCCGCTCTCGGCGAGACAACTAGCTGCCCTACATTCGTTTGGTCTTCCTCTTCCGAAAAGGCTGCAAGATCTCGTTTCGCCGAGTATACACAGGTTTGGCTTGATGATTCGTCTCGCAGATAGTCTGCAGCTCAGACACTGCCCTAACAAATATTAAAAGCCAGCTTCACGAGACTATTAGTATTGCCTTCTAAGTCGGCTCGAGATTGGCTGGCTTCAGTATGCTTACCAATCAAAATTTTCCCCTTCAAACTTTGGACTTTTTTTTAGCTTCAGGGGGGCCGTAACTGCTCGACTATACAGCTCGAAAATAAAGCCGGAGACTTTTGACAGAGTCTGCACGCATGAAGACGTACGAAAAACTTGTTAATCTGCAATCTCCTCAGCTTTGCGAACCAGACCAAAGATGCGGATAAAAGTGGACCGTTGAGAACGCTCTCGAAAAACGTTCCCGTCGCCCAGCCACACCCGATACACGCACTTGTAGAGCGCACCACCATCTACACGACCAAGGCCCGGATACCTGCTCTACATTTTGCACCGCCTCTAATTTCTTACCCTCTCCTGTACTGCTCTGATTATGTACTTTATTTTTAAAATGCCGTGGCGTATTCGATCTCGGCGGGTCTCTGCAGCGAAGCAGGGCGGCCGTGCACGTCGACGCGTTTCCTCTTCGGCCCCATACGTGTCCGCCATGCGGATGGAGTCCCGCTGATCGATACAGAGCGTGATTGAATCGGCCCGCCTTTTCTTGGGAGTGCGAGAGGGAACGTATACTTGTTCGCCGATGTTGCCTAACAGGCGGACTTCCCGCCTCGCATCCACGAACTGTAAGACACTTTCGGTCCGTTCTCGCCTCCAAGACGTCCGTTCGTGTCTCGGTTTCGTGATTATGTAGCAGACAGAAGCCCTGTTCCTTGGGCCACGGGCGCTGTTTCTTCCTTTCCTCTCTCTCCTTCTATCCCTCTCTCTCTTTCTTTCTTCGCGCAGCAATACTTTTCCTCGACAAAATAGAAAAAAAGATAGAACGAAGGTTCACAGCTCGTCTTTCGTTTCACTCAAGGTATCCGTCGCTCCTGGTCGTGCAATCTAGAGCCCGGCCTCACGGGAAAGAAAAAGTGTCCGCTAGCAGATTCGTCCTGACATCGAGACAGATGTTCACGGACGTAGTTTCGGGAGGGTGTGCGTCTTACGTTGCCTCGACGGGACACTAAGATATCCTGTTTTGATTGCGTGCTCCGAAGGCACGTCCTCATTTGTTGCTCGGAGCGAATGCTCAGGAAGTATGGCGGATACTTATAACATCGCGGGTGCGAACCGACCTCTTCCATAAATATGTGTACGGGTAACCGTTGATGCAGTACATGCGGAGTATATATAGATTTCACATGGCCGCCGCGGTAGCTCAGTGGTTATGGCTCTCGGCTGCTGGCCCTAAAGACGCGGGTTCGATCCCGGCCGCGGCGGTTGAATTTCGATGGAGGCAAAATTCTAGAGGCCCGTATACTGTGCGATGTCAGTGCACGTTAAGGAATACCAGGAGATCGAAATTTCCGGAGCCCTTCGCTACGGCGTCTCATAGCCTGAGTCGCTTTGGGACGTTAAACCCCCATAAACCATAGATTTCACATGAACGACAAGATAGCATTTGCATTGGTCCCGGCCCTCTGTGCGTTTCTGTCTTTTATACGCCGTACTATCGGACTCGGGCATCTTTCATCTCAGAGACGTGCTATCCTCAGACGGGCGACGATAGGGCAATGAGTCTATGCGCCGCTTGTAGCCCGTCTTGCGTAACCGAAGTGCGCGGCAAGGTGTGTTTTTCACAATAAATCCAGTCTGCGCGAGAAAATAAATTCAACTCTAAGACAAAGTCGAGAACAGCTGACGAGACCGAAAAGTACTGCATGCCTTAGAGACAATCCCTTCGCCTCACAACTGCGAGGAAGCTCGCTGCGATAACGCTGGAACGAAATAATTTTCACCGAAGTCATCAACGTAACGGTTTTTCTGCACTTGTACTCCTTTGGTGGCCGAACGAACGCAGAATTAGCCCCTGTCATTTCAAGCCCTTTGTCACAGGTACAGAGTTCGAAGTGTTTCATTCTGAGTCAAGCTTTGTGGATCGTTACGCACTACCAGCGTTCTAACTCCCTTGAAAGTGAGAGAAGTTTTTGTTTTCACCTCTCCGAAACTTACGACTCCCACGAATGCAGAAAGAGCCCCTCCAAGTAGTTTAGAATCGAACCCTCCTAGGCTACATACTTTTGACAAAGGCTGCTCACTGGGCGTTCGCAAAATAAAGACAGCTGATTTCTCTTGTGTACCCTTCCTTATGTGTTACATATAGCCTCTTTTGTCTGTCGGTTAAATTTTGTTTTTGTAATTTGTTTGATTGGTTCTATTGCAGAGGGTTATTTCCGAGTATCGCTCTGTTTTCCCTCCGTAATATTGTTAGGTGCTCACAAACGATGCTTGCATAGGTAATAAATTAATAAATTGTTTAACTGACGTTCCTACATAGTAGTTAAATCTCCCGCACTTATGCGCACAGTGTCTACAGACCGCTTTACTGACAGTAACAATATATAGAGTTGTTTGCAATACACTACGCTACTGTGATTCACAAAATGCCGTGATGATAACAAATGCTAAAGAAACCAAAGAGAACCATGTAAGTAATGTGTGGAGGAATGTAATGGCAACACGGGATAATCACGTTTCAGTCTGCTTGGATTGTCCATTAACCGGGCGTCCACCGCCCCGTAATTTGCATTTTCCACGAGGCACGCACTGCGCTGCCTGAAAGGCTTTGGAAAAGAAGCGCGCTGGTTATTCTCCGACTCTGCACACGTACACATAATCGAGTCACGGCCAATGTTCCACGCCGAGAGTCAATTACTCAGAAAGAGAGATCGTCGCGGTAGAATAAATTTGTTTTCTCCCATTGTTCTCGCGCGCTTCGCTACAGATTTCCCGCCTCGCTGATGACGACTTCGCATCGGGCCCACAATCCGCATTCTCAGTTTCCTCTCCACGCGAACCGAGTAGCTTAGCTACGTACGTGCTCGGTACCCGCGAAATTTAACTTTCCCAGTATACACCTTCGGAAAGATGGATGCCTTGGCTCAGCTGCACAGCTAATGCACGCACTGCTACGTGCTTTCGAGGAAGCTAGCTTCTGTATTTGGGCTACACCCGCATCGCTTGGCGTGCACACTCATTTCAGTGATGACCACCGCTCCGTGTGTCTTAATTTCATTTTTCTCCTGGTTCGTGGCAACTCTTCCCGCTTAATTTTTATTCTTTCCTTTTTCGGCATTGTTTTTTTTTTTGGCAAGATTTATTCGAGACGTATATATACTGCGGCTTCTTCAAAGCCTCGCCGAGATGATTGTGCCGTGGAATCTGGAGCACCTCTTTACCAGCAGACTAAAGCTCGTACACGGGGGACCCGGTATGCTCGAGGGAATTCCCCTCAGATCTGTATAACCGACTCGTCGCCTGGTTTCGGTGCTACAGGACGCGGGGGAAATCCATGACGGATTGTTTTCTGTAAACGGTGCTATTCTAGTCGACTTTAATTGTCCGCGGCAACAACGTTCTGAACACCTTGAAACGGTAACGAAGTTGGGCTACTCCAACTGGGTTCGTTATACCTTGTGACTGCACTGTTCCCGGCGGGCCTTGAGTGAGCCAGCATCACCGCCAGCGAAATCTTCTCCGAGTGAATAAGTAAGAGAGTTGGCGCAGCGAGCTGCCGTGTTAAAGCCGGATTCATATATCCCTTGTATACATATTGCAAAGCGCGAAAGACAACGCACTGTTACAATATGCGTACAAGTACGAACCACCAACTAGCCCGCTTTTGCCTGTCATCTTTTGGTTAATGGTTTATGGGGTTCAGCGTCCCAGAGCGACTTATGCTACGACGGACGCCGTAATGGAGGGCTCCGGATTATTTCGACCACCTGGGGTTCTTTAACATGCACTGATATCGCACAGTACTCTGGCATATCGCCTCCATCGAAATTCGACCTCCGCGGCCGGGCATTGAGCCCGCGTCTTTCGGGTCAGCAGCCGAGCGCCATACCCGCTGAGCCACTGCAGCGGCTACGTTATGTATTCATATATCCCGACGCCTTCACTGTGGTCATTCATGATTGGCAACGAGACAGTATATCGAAGGAGCCGGTCAATGTTATGACAATACTACTGGCATAAAAACATTCGTGAATGGGCCTTAGATCCTTCCACGGGATTTATGAACCTAGACCCACTAAGGTTTTGAAAGGATACAGTGATGCATAAATTACTCGTCGTTTAGAATGCACGACACGCAAACAAGGTGAAACATAGACGGATTTTTCTTTCCGATACAACAATGCAATTAATACTGCCTAGAGGCAGCCAGTTTGGCCACGGCTCTATGCTGCTGTAAAAAGAAGCGTCTCAAATGAATTCCCCGTCTGGTGCCACGTTTTGTAGAGACTGTACTACATGGCGCCAGACGCAGGTATATGCGAGTATGACCCCATGAGTTCTCATGTTTCACTTGAAGCAAGCTTTCATTTTCACTTAAGAAGATTCCTTGGAATCGTACGCGACTCCCCAACATTTTTCCGATATCAGTTCCGTAGAGGCTTTCTTGCGAGGTGAACCTTTGTTTGCGCACGGTATACACGTAGGCGGAAAATTTCAAAGCGTTTCTTACTTCCGAAGAGCGAGTGTGCATGTAAGGCGCATAAGTGGCAACAATAGAATCCGCACTTTACTTAAAGTTGCTTGCCTCAAAAAACGTTCAAGTTGCTAAGGAGTGGCTTCGGCAAGACGCTGTGTGAAAGAAAGAGTTCCGAAGAAAGCAGGGTGAAAAAGGGATAAAGCGTCTACCCACTCCTGTGAGCCTCGGTAGTATTGCTCCCTTTATATTCTGTTCCCATTTTTTAAATCGTGACTTTTAGTTGGCGTCTAATCGTTTGCCGTTAGCCTACAGAGTAGGCCAAAAGTCTACTGGCTACAAGTTTTGTTTTCGAGCTGTATATTCGAACTTTGACGGGCCTTCGAAGCTTTCAACGTCCTCAGATGTGAGATCGAGACTCCTGCTAACCCTCCACAGATTTTGAGCTTGGAGGGTGTCGTTAAGGGCCCCTCTACAAGAAAGCCGACCCTGTGGCCTTGCGACTTTTGGCCTACCCTGTGCCTACAACTACGACTCGTATGCTACACACCACTAATGCTCTCTCCTAGACCAGAGCGTAATTCGCCCAAAGAGCGTTCTTTCCGGGGCTCAAAGAATGCACATCTGCATGCCATACGACAAAACATTAATCTAATGCCCAGCACAACACAGGGATTCACGGCGGAGATTGTAAAACATGTGGAAAGGATACAGGGAGACGAAGGCAGCGCTCAGAAAACACCTTGGTATGCTTTGATGTAAGCTTATAACGACACCCAGCAGGCGCACTCTTGAACAATTCGTGTAAGATTCACTGTTTTGCGGTCTCTTACTGATCAACCCGACCTTAGGTGGCGGAACCGACCAATGACTCTGCTCGCAGCAGTATCAGCTGTGACGTCACAGCTGACAGCTGCCTGCCAATGTTACAGGGAGGAAACTACGGACCTGCAAATGAATCGTTACAAAATACGGCGCCAGGCCTACCCTCCACGTTTGACCTTCGAAAGATATCGGTTCCCGATGTGGCGTGTATCACGAGTGGTCCAAAAAAGGTTTGGCGGTCAGCCAGGAAATGGCTGCAACCTCACGGGAGGGCCGAAAAATGGCCGGTCAACGGAGCGTAAAGGCAATGATATGCGGGTCCGCGCGGTTTTTCTTCTCCTGACTAGCGGATGGGAGGCTTTAGAAAGGCCGTTAGTGGAAAAAAAAGGAGGGGGGGGGGGGGTATACGCAAGAACGGCGTATAACCCCCCGCTCTTCGTGCCAGAGCTAAAGAAGAAGGGGAACCCTGGGAGGCGGACAGGCAGGCAGACCGCGACGGCTTGACATACTTCGCACACTTTACACACTGAGCCACTCAGGAACGCAGCCGACGGGTCACTAGAAGCAACCAGGGGGCTGCGTCTGGTTCCTCCACTGCATACGTATGTACCCGGGGGGCGGCTTAACTCGATTTCCCCTTTGTGGGCCCTCTCTTTAATGTTTCTTTTCGCGCTGCCTTCTTGACGAAACTGAACCCTCGTTAGAGCACCCATCTTACGTTTTCCTCGCGTTCCCCCGCCATCTCCTTCCGAATTATTTTCTGACCCTATTCGTATTCTCCAGTTTCTTCGCTACTGTGCGAGAGAACGGCCCGTTTTTGGACTTAGAGGGTATTATCGTACGATTTTGTATTCGTTTTGTGATTCACTGTCAGTTCAGTATTTTTGCTCTTAAACTCTCTAACGGTACATGCGGATTTGTGCGGTGACCCGATCACTGCGCGGTCTTTGCCAGCTAGAGAGCGGAGCCGAATACCTCAGCCTTTCCCCTAGATTAGCGGTAACTGTTACCTTTCTTTATGCCTTTTCCCTCCCATCCTCACTTTACTTTTCCTTTTAAAGAAGACATTATGCATTCCTCAACTTTCCACACTGAGCACTTCGGGCAAATAACCACGTCGTCTCTTCGTGAAGCTCCCCGAAAAATTCACTGTTGTTTCCACGCGCTAGGACTTCCGCCCTGGGGTATGGTCGTTAAGGGTAACGGACTGGCTACTAAGACAAGGCAAGCGTGGCAGGGGGCGGCGGAAAGTTAGGTATGCGGATGAGGTAAAGATGTTTGCGCGGATAAGGTGGCCGCAGGTGGCACAGGGCAGGGTTAATTGGAAAGGTACAGGAGAGGTCTTCGTCCTGCAGCAGACGAAGTCATAATGATGATGATATGGTTCTCGCTGTTGGCTAGTGCTGTAGAGGCGTTAATAATTGGTTTTTGGAGAAAGGAAATGACGCAGTACGATGTCAGTGCACGTTAAAGATACCCAGGTGGTCGAAATTATTCCGGAGCCCTCCACTACGGCACCTCTTCCTTTCTTCTTTCACTCCTTCCTTTATCCCTTCCCTTACGGCGCGGTTCAGGTGTCCAACGATATATGATACTGCGCCATTTCGTCCCCCCCCCCCAAAAAAAAACCAATTATTACCAATTATTATTGTTATCTGTCTCATATATCGTTGGACACCTGAACCGCGCCGTAACGGAAGGAATAAAGGAGGGAGTGAAAGAAGAAAGGAAGAAAGAGGTGCCGTAGTGGAGGGCTCCGGAATAATTTCGACCACTTGGGGATCTTTAACGTGCACTGACATCGCACAGCACACGGGCGCCTTAGCGTTTTGCCTCCATAAAAACGCAGCAGCCGCGGTCGGGTTCGAACCCGGGAACTCCGGATCAGTAGCCGAGCGCCCTAACCACTGAGCCACCGCGGCGGGTCGTTAAAATGAAAATTGAAAAACTGAATGCTGTCAAACTTCAAAGCCTCAAATTTCAAACAGTGAAAGAAATCAATCTAGAAAATGCACAACATCTACGTAAATTGTCTAGAAGGTATGAAAAGAGTCAAATTATGCGAAAGATGCCACTTTACCTGTCCGGTCTCAACAGAGGGCTTTCGTGTATCTGGTAAACCACAATACGCGAAGCACTGTACTTCATAATAAAGCAGCTTGTGCCTGGCTCATTTCGTCTCTGAAAATGACGCTCCTGACGCTTAGTGTTGCTCTATAGCACCGATACCGTCGATGTTTCGGACACTTTTCGCACGCATGCAGGAATTACTTCGCCTTTTGGGGCGCTGAATGGCTCTAGCATATGCCCACGACATCGGCGATGCCACGCGCACCTTGGCTTGGCTCAGCCAGTTCTCTGTAAGTCGCGTATTTACATTTTTTCGCGACACACTCACAAAATAAACAAAAAAAAGATATATTACTCCAAAATTATTCGATCCGATATGTCGACCTTTTTTTTTTTTTCAATGATATCTGAGCAGAAGCACGTATTTTGGGCCGCAGTCCCGGAAGGAAATCCAACGGCGCCATCCCCGGAAAAAAAAAAATAACGAACGTAGGGACACGTCACGCTCCTATCCTATATATTTCAAGTCAAAGTGGGTCCCTTCCTGTCTCGCGCCTGCATATTGCAGGCTACGCAGGCAACGCCGACGGTTAGACCACACAGACAACACACGCAGGTCCACGTATTCCATCTGTTCCGGCCAAGAGGAACGTCGGGCATGTGGCGATCGACGGCAGCGCGCAGAAAAAAGCTCGCCTCCGTTCCTCGCGGCGTCTTGGGTCGCTGATCGCCCGGGGCCGTCGGCGGCCAAGCGAATAAAGCGCCCAGGGGTGCTGCTGGCGCGTCTCGCGCGCTACGGCCGGCCGCCGCACTCTTCGGCCTACAGGACGCATATATGCTGGCCGTGTATGTGCGCCCTGGGGTGTGTGTGTGTGTGCTGCCCGTTCTGGACGGAGCGATCGGCTATCTCTGTACGGAATCACGGCTTCGCGGCGGCTCCCGATCAGGCGGTATCGCGTAAAGAGCCGGCCGCATGCCCTTGCAGAACACGGTGGAGTCATTAGATCGCTTGCTTATGTAAACACACAACGACCGACCTTTCCTGAACAGCGTCGCTTTTTCGCTGCCTCATTTGTTATATCTTGCTCTTTTGTTTTGTTGTTTCTGTTTTGTTCTGTATTTGCGGTGTATTTTGAAGCAATAGGGTTATGAAGGACTTTCCGGGAAATGAAAGCCCTCGAGGGTAGGGCACCTGTGAAAATATGGTCGATAGAATGGTGTGAGGGTGCCACACTTGGGAGGGAAGAGGGGGGTGGGTGCAACAGTCTCAACACTCCGTTTTTATGGAGGAAAAAACTCTAAGGCGCCCGTGTGCTGTGCGATGTCAGTGCACGTTAAATATTTCCAGGTGGTCGAAATTATTCCGGAGCTCTCCACTATGGCACCTCTTTCTTCCTTTCTTCTTTCACTCCCTCCTTTATCCCTTTCCTTACGGCGCGGTTCAGGTGTCCAACGATATATGAGACAGATACTGCGCCATTTCCTTTCCCCCCAAACCAATTATTATTATTACTCCAGCTAAAGCTGTTACTTTGGCCCGGATGAAGGGGAAAAAAAAATCGGGAACATTTTTTTTTCTTAACCACTGTTTCTTTTTACGGAGCGTACATGCGTAAAAAAAATCGTCTGAAAGCAGTTTCTTCGTTGCTTCGAGTTTTCAGAGCACGATCGCAAATCAATTTCAAGGAAAACTCCAACAGAGCGGACGAGAATATTTATGCCAGGCAGGACCTCGTGGATGCGGGAGAGATACTCCTGGAATTGAGATTAGAATCGACGCCAAGGGAGCTGTGTTTCGAACCCGCATGCTTAAATGAGGAAAGAAACAGCGTTAAGGGTTTTTCCAAGTAGTGTGTAATCTCGCCCACATTTTAATGCACTGCGGCCGTGGCGATGAACCGAGAGTGAAATTCGGCGAATTAACTGTCTAGCAGGAGTGACCGCAGGCTGCAATGTGAACACACCTGAAAACTATCGTCAAGAAGGAGTGGAGAGCGTGCACCTTAATAATAATTGGTTTTTGGGGAAAGGAAATGGCGCAGTATCTGTCTCATATATCGTTGGACACCTGAACCGCGCCGTAAGGGAAGGAATAAAGGAGGGAGTGAAAGAAGAAATGAAGAAGAGGTGCCGTAGTGGAGGGCTCCGGAATAATTTTGACCAGCTGGGGATCTTTAACGTGCACTGACATCGCACAGCACACGGGTGCCTTAATTAGCGTTTTTCCTCCATAAAAACGCAGCCGCCGCGGTCGGTTTCGAACCCGGGAACTCCGGATCAGTAGTCGAGCGCCCTAACCACTGAGCCACCGCGGCGGGTAGAGCGCGCACCTTCCATTTTTCTTTTCATGGCGAAGGACGGAAGAGGGTGCGCTTTATTCTGCGCTGACAGCTGTGCAAAGAAGTCCTCCGACCCCACATTACTGAAGAGAAAAGGATAGTTGAAAAGTATATCTCCGAATGATGATGATGATTAAAATATTTTAATTGGGGCTTGAATTGGTCGTCGGTATACCCCTATTCCGGGAGTCCTTGGGATCTTGCCCTTTCGGTCAGCTCCTACCGAACTTTCGGGTATCAGCTGGACAGCACATCCTCCCACTGCTCAATCTACGATTCTTTCATCCTTTCTATTTCCGTGTCGTCTTGACAGGCCCATGTGGTATAGCTCCTCCACAGTGTGTGCATTGTAGCTCATAGTCTTGAGAGAAGATTGCGTGCAGCCTTTTGGGCTTGAGTACGTGTTTGTTGGGAATCTGCTCAGTGTTATATCGTGTCCCTTGTCTATAGTTCTTCATCCGGTAGGGCGTATTCCCTTCTGCCTAGCCCGCAGTTTCTGTAGGATTTCTGAGTATGTGGTGAGTGGGTTTGAATAATTGTGCTCGTCCGTGTGTTGGGGTGCCCGGGGTATACCAGTGCTAGGACTGCGGCGTGAGATCCTTCGTTCCCCTCTACGGACTGATGCGCTGGTGCCCAAATGAACTTTGCTTGCTTTTTGGCTTCCCTTTAGGAACCTAATGGCTTCTTACTTTATCCTGCGCCTGAAGTTTTCATTTCGACGGCATCGCTGGTGAGCTATACATACATAAATAGGCTGATTGATCTCATTCAAGCGACAGAACGAACTACATCATAGTCGTTTATTTGCATGGTATCTTATGGAATTAAAACTTTCGAGTTTCAAAATGCCGGAATTAGGGGACAGTCCAAATTTCGCGCTTTCAGAGGCAATTTCAGGAAAAAAGCTTCCTACTCCTTCTTGCTGTCGCACTGCTCCAGGCTACTTTGTGGCCGGTATATGCCGATCTTAGAAGTTCTCATGTACAGCGTTTGTAACAATTCTTTGGTCCTCATGGTTTCCTTCTAAGCCCCACTGTGGAGCCTTTAAAGTAGCCCTACTGACCAATATGGGGTGGGCCCTAATGACCGAACGGGTGTTCTCTTCGTCTTAGAATGATTTAAACTTACATGGGTGTATTAACTCCACACTGTGCACCGCTGAAAAACAAACCGTTGTGGTCTGAAGACGACGCGCCGCCCGAAGACAATATCCGCAGCTGAAAATGAGTAATTAATAAAGAACCTTCGCAATTAGCGTCCGTGAAATAGCAATGCGTTGAACCTGTCACGTATGCCGCCTTTATCGTGTACTCTCTGCTAACTACTGCCAACTGTAATAGTAAAAAGAAGTGGTTAAGTGGTTTACGCAAAACCGAACCACACGAAGTATTCGTTTCAAATAATCCGAACGGGGTCGGCCAGCTCTGTTCTTCGGAAGTTCTCAGGCGAGCGAATGGTCCCGCAAAAAAAAAAAAGGGGGGGGGGGGGGCGTTGGGCGACGGTTCTCGGGATTGCCTATATCCCATCGATATTCATGGCACGAGCAGGAACGACATCGTACGTCGACGTTCCTTAACGATCAAACTCCGAGCATGCCAGATTATACAGCTTCGCCGGGATTGCGAAACTACCCATCTCTGTTTCCGTCGGGAACCCACCGCCAGGCAAGCGCACATCACACGCATCTTATGTTCTACGTGTCCGTTAAATGCATGACACAAAGCACCACCAGCACTTAATACAGTCCAGACAAAAGCGTCCCTCTCCTGTTCACTTCGAGTCATCATTCATCGGTGGAATACAGTTTATGCTAAAAGTAACCAGGCTGGACGGTTTGCTTCTCACTCGTATATTGAAGCTACTACGCCAGCCTTCAAGCTCTAAATCTCTTTATGGTAAGGAGAGCCCTTGTCATTGCCTTCCGAGAACTTTTTGATCTCTAGGGAAGCCGTACGGGCTCTACTATTCGAACGAGAAGTAAACCATGCAGCCTCATTACTTTTGGTAAAGGCTGTACATTTCCACCACTTGGCACTGCCACTGTAGCGAAAGAGACTCCAAACCGGATAAGCTGTCTACGAAGTGACGAGAACGGCTTCGCCGTAGCGTGACACTGGCCTGGTTTTGACAACGCCGCTCGCGTCATCAAAATTATTGGTAATTTTAAATGCCCGCGCGTGCTGGTTATGCATCGCTAAGGCAACACACCCACTCCAGGTACGACTGGTCAAGGTCCGGCCGCCTGCGTCTATGCAATTTGCATTAGACCAACGGCCCCCGACCGTCCATTAAGGACCAGCTGGGAGGGAGTGGCAAGAGCATATCTAATGCTTGGAGACAGTATCTTCTCTCCCAGCCAGCTCGCGTTACGAGAAGGTTACCGATTAACACGCTCGTCTCTACCCGGTAAAATTAACGCAGATTTTATTCCGAAGGCCGCGGCAAATAAAGAACAGGAGAAATAACGCAGCTGCGTAGACCTATTTCTGCGGAAACCCCAGCAGTCTATTGCTTGGGTGTGTTGAAGAGACACATCGATGCTCTGGATGAGACACAGAATCTCGAAAAAATAAGGATCCGTGTTTGAGGCATCCATTCGCCACGGCGCGCAGTCGACGCTGACTATCAGGGTCCGTTATGTACAGGCAGCGCTAAGTTATCCTTTCCCCCTTTCCCTCTTTTCCCGCTCCCCTTCTGCGCAGTTATACGTTCTCAAGAGGAGCGGCTCCATTCGTGAGTCGTGACAAATTGACGCCTCCGTCACGACTTGTTTGTTCCAGCCGTCACACGCGAGACGTAACCTGGACGGGTTAAGGCCGGTTATGCTCAGGGCGCCACGTAACGATCACGATAGGGCCTGATATACGCGGGGAAAGGTCGGCGCAGGGCGCACGCGCTCTTCGTCCAGAAGGACCTTCGCGTCGCCGGGAACATCGGCCCTAACGGGTTCCAGGACCGTTCACCACACCTCGCAGACTGTCCATTACCCGCAAGACCCGAAAACTAGGCATAAAAAAACGCGAGGAAAAAAATTGAAGAAAGAAAGAACGAGAGAGAGAGAATAGGGAAAAAAAGAAACAAACACCTGTTAGGCAACCTCCGAAGCGGCGCCTGGCGACCGCAAGACGTGGCTCCGCTGCCAGGACCCCTTGTAATCTTACCAGCCGACCGGCCGGTCGGACGCCTATTCGGCGTCTGACTGAACCGACACCGCCACAGAATGACTGCGATCTTTCTTTCTTTCTTTCTTTCTTTCTTTCTTTCTTTCTTTCTTTCTTTCTTTCTTTCTTCCTTTCTTTCTTTCTTTCTTTCTTTCTTTCTTTCTTTCTTTCTTTCTTTCCTTCTTTCTTTCTTTCTTTTTTTTTTTCTTCGACCACCTGTTTGAGCCTGCACGCTCCTTCTCGATACGGTATTCCGGTGCTTTCGCTCAGTTCCCTGGCCTGTGCGCAATGCCTGCACGCAGCCGTTGCTGCTGCTGTTGCTTATCGGCGGCGACCAGTCGGCCGTGCGGTTCTTTCGATATCGGTTTTGCCGGGGCGCTGTTTAGCCAGCTCGCACGCTCGACCGAGTCGCCCGTCCATGTGTGTGTGTGTGTGATGTGTGCGTGTGTTTGGCCGGACCGCTGCTGTAGCAGGGAGAGAGCGGCGCTGTGTAATCGGCGCGCCAGTCGTTGAACAGCTTCTGGAAATTCCGCTCCGAGCCACTTCACTCTTCCTGCCTGCACGGCGTAACGTTATACATACAGAGCTGCAACCACCGCCGATTCCGCGGCCGCGGTGACCCCAGATCTTCTCAAGCTTGTACCGTGAGCAGTCACGGTTAAGGACCAGAAAACGCTTCCTGGGCGAAAGCCTATACCCCCGGAAACGTGTACGTAAAACATGGGGACCGATGATGTAAGCTTTCCTCTGTGCGAGGGAGAGCGCGAAAACAAAAAAGAAGCATTTTTTTGTAATGAAGTTTGACGTCCCAAAGCGACTCAGGCTATGAGAGACGCCGTAGTGAAGGGGTCCGGAAGTTTCGACCACCTGGGGTTCTTGAACGTGCACTGACATCGCACAGTACACGGGCCTCTAGAATTTCGCCTCCATTGAAATTCAACCGCCGCGGCCGGGATCGAACCCGCGTCTTTCGGGTCAGCAGCCGAACGCCATAGCCACTGAGCCACCGCGGCGAAGAAGCCAGATTTCTACTTGCTTTCATAAAAGACAATTCCATCTAACTGTTGGTCTTAGTAAAATTAAATTCTCTGACTCTACCTGCGTACGTCAACGATTGTAGTGCATGAAAAGATGAATTTATCGCTGAGAAGGTCACGTTCAAAAAAATCTCTCCCCTCCCCCCACCTCTATTCGATTCAAACTCTTGACACCTACACCGAAAAGGACTCCGTGACCACCGTTTTGAAGTACGTGGCCCTAGGGGTCCACGCGAAGAACTCTGTGCTTACGCGTGCGGGTTATTTGCGAAATCGACTGATGGTGGCGACATCTACATTTCGCTTTTTGATCTTCTCTTGCTGATAAAATCTCCTGTTTTAGGTCCGAGTGGCCTCATTTTGATTCGAACGCGGTACTCTGTAAATACAGGCCACCAGCATATTGTCCTCAGTATCCCTTTAAGCGTTTGGTTTACTTCCACTTACTCCTTTATATATATATATATATATATATATATATATATATATATATATATATATATATATATATATATATATATATATATATATATATATATATATATATATATATATATATATATATATATATATATATATATCCGGGAGCAAAGCCACGGCGGAGGGTCTGCGCATGCGAAAAATTCCTCACCCAGACTCAAGAATGAAAGCGGTGGCCGTTTTTCATTAGTACCGTCTTCACATCTCTGCTGTAGCCATGGCGGTAGCTACGATGGCAGACACATTTATAGCCAGCTTCTGCTATGCGAACCACTTTCAAGGCAGGTAGCGCGTGCTAATCTGACAACGTCGATATTCCCAGACGAAATTACTCTATAATCGCCGTCGACACTGTTAACACGAAGCTGAAACATATGGGCCCAGTCCCGGGGTTTGGTTTCTATATCAAGCTGCTCTGGAGTAAACATAAAGCGTATTCCATTTTAACAGAATCCAACGCTAGATAAAGCGGTGGCTCCTCAGTTTAAACTCTTTTCAAATGAACAATAAAGTAAAGCTAATTGCTAGCGCTCGCCACATTTCTGCAGACAACCACGACGGTAAAGCGACAGCGCCTCGGAGACTTAAGCAACCTCGTTACCGTGCTTCAACTTCGCGAGAACCTGTCTTCAACGGCCGACCACTATCCGTCCCGCAATTACTCTTTAATGACAGCACAGCCTCTCGCTTTCTGCAAAGCAGTGCTTTCACCCCTGCAGGCAGGCAGGCAGCACTCGCCTGGGGCGCCACTTGTTGCGTTATAGGGGCAGGCAGCGCATCCGGTACACCCGGCCGGCACTTCCGGTCATTTGATTTTGTTGTCAGCTGGCGCGCACTGGTTGAGCCCCCCCCCCCCCCCCCCCTCCCTTCTATCGAACCATCGCTAACGCCTATCAACGCTCGTGCACCCTTCTCGGAGCATCGGCGGCACTTCCTGCATTCTCACGGTTCGCGATACAAACCGGCGCCGCCGCTGCCGCATCTGCGGTCGTTTACCTCGGCCCGTTGTGCGCTTCGCGCGGGGGTCGTTGTGACCCCTTCTTCTTCCACCGCGCGAAACAATTTGACCGTTGCATTCCGGCGCCGTTGAGGCCGCCTCGTGTTGTTTGTTTCTCCGTTTCGACGATATCGTCTCGCGCGAACGTGGTGGGAAATTCGGGACGCGAGAACGCTTACCTAAACGACGCTGCAAGGCGATGATAGACGACGTTTCGGCTACGCAATCATAGCCGAGGGTGAGGGGGAGGAGGAGCAGCAGTGCGTTGATGTTTGCGGTGAGATGTGTACTTACAAGCCAGATGGCGAGAGGGCAGAAAACAAACATCAGCGCGATGTGAGACGGCTTTCAATGCCAGTCTGAGAAGCAAAAAAAGTTCCACGAATAGCTGGCTCTGTCGTAAATACTAAAGGCTGGTGATGCCTCAATTCGCTGTGCATGTAGCTCGGGCGTTTTGTGAAAGTCTTCGGGACATCCGTGTGTCGTCACTTAATAAAGTCACGAACCTTGAATGTTATGTAATGTAGACCGTTGGAGAAGTGATATCTATCTTGCTATAAGCGTGGGAACTCCCCTCTTTAATGCCTTCGGGCCCTGAGGGTATTTGAATAAATAAATAAATAAATTAATTAATTAATAAATAAATAAACTGCGAGGGTTATCACGTGAAAGTAGTAAGAAGACGTTACGGGGAAAAAAAAAAGACGGATTCAACAGGCTTGCAAAGACCGCGCCCATCAAAGTCACGATTTCTTCGTGATTGCTTCGGAATAGTTCTAGCGGGAAGTCACTATAAATCAGCGCAAATCTGTGACGTCAGCAACCGCGCACCGTAGCAGACGACAGCGCAGACGGTACCCCCAGCCACCTCAGGCGTCCGCGAGCGCCTCCTATGTTTGTAAACTCGGTGTTGGTGTACAGAAAGGCTATAAAGACATTTCGTCTCTCTTTTTTCTCACCTATGTCTTTGCGTTGTTTTTAACTCTGTTTAAGTAAGAACCAACTAACCCGCCTTACTGTTCTTATAAGGGACACTGCAACCGTTCACTGATCTCAGATAATCCGCTTTTCGTCCACGACTGTCTAACCTCAGTCGTGCATGCGTGATACCAGCTACTAATCCAAACTCTCCGGCGAGGTTGGTGGGCCTTTCTCCTCAAATACATTGCACCTCTCGCACGAGCGCATCCCAATTGCTCCAGCCTGACCGGATAAACCAGCCGCCACCAGTCGTCCACGTTGTTCTCTGCGCGCCTTCAGTGTGTGTACGCACCGATTCAAATGTTCGCCCAACGTATAAGCGTGGGCGTGGAGAACAACAGTGCGCACGGACATGCAGACCCGCTTTCAAGTTGCACCGGCGCAAGCTGAGAGAGAGAGAGAAAGAGCGATAGATTCTTGACCCTTTCTCCGGAGGTCCAGGAGCAGGGCTGCACCTTGCCAATGCACGCTCTCGCGTACATTGCGGACTTTGTGGACTTCTTTCCGGCTATCCAGTTGTCGGGAGAAGAATACGCGTCACGGATGAGGAAAGTAAAGAGGAAGAGGCTGGTGGGGAGGGAGCGGGCTTTGCGGAATGAAGCGTATACGGATCGCCAGACGCCCTCTTGCTGAGGTCGTTGCCGAGGGCCCCCTTGCAGCGCTGCAGCAATGGCAGGGAAGGCGCTGTGGGTTGCGCCATTTCCTTAGCGCGTGAAAGAAGCGACGAAAAAGAGTAAATCACTGGATGCGCGCAGCAGATGCTTCCCACATGCCCATCGCACCTGGCTTTTCGGGCTGAAGCAATCGCTGGCTCCGTTGTACACGAAGGGTGTAACCTGGTTTACGGGGCCTCCACGCTTGATGGCTCTGCGAGGAGAATGCAGGGAAATTAAGTTAATTGTGTGGCAGTGCGAGTGCGTTGCCCGACAACCCTTAGTTACGCTTCGTTTCCACCTTTTTCTTTTCTTTTTTAACGCGGCCACCTCAAAGAAGTCGTCCTTGGGTTTTATTCTCCGTGTCGCAATCAAAACCTGCCGGTAACGCACCTTGTGGTTCTCGGGTTCGCTTATTAAAATGCACTCAAGGTGACTCGGCTAATGCGACCATTGTTAACCGGGCAGCCACGTAACTGAAAGGCGTAACTGATATCTTGTTTTGCGGTTTTAGCCGCCGCGATGGCGCCGTGCCTGTGGCGTGGCGATGCTAAGCGTAGTAGTGAGCTCGAGCGTTCTGTCCCGGCCGAAGTGGCCTCGTTTCGATGGAAGCGAAAGTTGGAAACGCCCGTGTTGTGAGATTTCCGCTTACGTTAAGGAACCTCGTGGGATTGAAGTTAGTCTTGAGCAATCCATTGCAGCGAGCTCATAGTTTTGCATCGCATTCGGCATTGCATTAAAGCGCGTGAATTCGACAACCGTTCCTCGTCAGAACGACATATGTAATTCTTCAGATGCTAAGATTTAATAAAGCTTTACCTCTTTCTTTTGTAGTCACGTCGTTAAGCTGAGGCAAGTGTTTATAAAAATTTTTCGCCTTCAGGTGACGGCTGGCCGAGTTACCTCTATAGTAACAAGCAGTAGCAAGCAACCTATAGCTCTGGCCTCTTTGCTGTTGTCGATGCATACAGCGCATAAGCAGTCCATAGCGTGTCTTTACACGAACATTACCTGTTCTTTTTCCTTCCCATATATGTTTTACGTGGTCCACTTAGAAGGCACAGAACTGCGCACATATAAAACATTTTTGTCCGGATACTTTTCAGGAAATAGGGCTCATTACATACATTTTTTTCTTAACTTATTCGTTTTTGCTGTGCACTCACCTTGAATTATTCACCGACGCCGATGCGCTTTCCGCTGTCCACCGGTGAAAAGAGGAACAAATATGGCAATGATCGGTGAGGACGTGTGCAAAGTAGTGGGGCGAACGTACTTACATAATGGCGCGTGCAGCAGGCTTGGTTACAGCCGCGAGACGATCCCCGAGTTGCGTAAGGACAGATAAGTAAGACCCGAAAGGCATGAAATGTCTCGGCCAGCATCTGCTCAGGAGCCGAGTACACGGTCTGGTTTCCAGATGGTCTTGTTTCACTGTCAACCGCTGTTGAAACGGCACGTACCTGGTTAAAACGGTGCACGTCCGTGTGAGACTTTCCGATATCGCCCACCACGCATCCTCATATATTGCCACTAAAAACACAAGCCACATGGTAATACAGCTTGCGGTTTCAGTGGTGTGCCAAGCAGAGAGTCTTTCACTCCCGCTTCTAAACCGCTTTGCTTTTCTTATAGTTCCTCCAGGGTCTCCCAGGTGGTCTGCTGCCTAAGAGAAAGAAACGTTTCGCACAGTTATTTCTACCCTTTCGTGTCGTCAGGCATCGCTGGTTTCTCTCTCTCTCAGCTCAAGAAAGCAAAAACAAAAACACGACCAAACAGAAAAGAATGCGCACTTGACTTTCGAGCGGCCGGCGCGGGGCGCTGCAGCCTTGCTGTACCTTTTGTTCTCGACGATGCCAGCTTGGAGCACTTTCGTACCGCTGTTTCTGGCTCGCGAAGGACCTGTAAAAAGTTTGGAGGAAAAAAAATGAGGAGGAACTAGAGTTCTTTCTTTTTTTATTTCTATTTCTCCGCACTTCCAAGAAGGCGCAGGAAGGCACGCCGCCTCCTGTTCTGGTCAGTTGACCGTCGGCATGAACGCTGCCGGCGCCCTCAAAGCCTCCTCCTGCATGTCCCCCCTGACCGATTGTTTTTTTGTTGTTGTTGTTTCGTTTTCTTTGTTTCTGCTTGCATCTAGGCGAGGCGAGGCAGTTACTCAAATGCGCGGCAGCTGTATGCTCCCGCTAGCGAGCTGCTAAGGCGGTGTGCATAAATATGGCGCGTACTCCAACCGGAACGCCACCTGGATGGCACGCATAGTCGCCATGCGTGCCCCACTGTGCAGTATGGCCTACAGAGGGTTTTGCCGAAAGCGGACTTCAGCTCAGCACTGTTTTCTTTCCCTTTTTTGTTTTGCTCTAAGTCACGGTGTAGCTGCTACGCCTTTGGATGGCTTGTATGGAAAAGGTTCGCATCGCTCTGAACTGGGTGAAGAAAGTGTTTCGGTCAAAGGTGGTGGCCAGGCATCAGCGGAGGTCCGTATGATCCATCATGGCCGTTGTTCTTCGAACGGGCCAAGGAAAGGCGGGCGTGATCAACAAAATGGAGCACGCCGGGAAGGCTTTGTCTTCTTCTTGGACACGGCAGGCGGTGAAAGACGAGGAACGAAAGAACCCACACGAGAAATATGTGACAGGCCTTCGGCTTCTGAAATTTCGAGCGCGTGGAGGATGTTTGAAAAATAAAGAAAACATACAGGAGGCAATGCGATGCGGAATTCTCAAGATGGGGCCTCCGGTACTGTCTACTGAGGCAGAGTGCCCGGGTTCGAGCCCGACCGCGGCGGCCACGTTACGATGGAGGCAGGACGCTAAGGCGCCCGTGAGCTGTGCGATGCCAGTGCACGTTAAAGATCCCCAGCTGGTCGAAATTATTCAGGAGCCCTCCACTACGGCACCTCTTTCTTCCTTTCTTCTGTCACTCCCTCCTTTATCCCTTCTCTTACGGCGCGGTTCAGGTGTCCAACGATATATGAGAGACAATTACTGCGCCATTTCCTTTCCTCAAAACCAAAATTTCAATTTCGCCAGTCCTAGAAACCATTGTCGCCATCAAGTGATGCTGACTCGACTGCACGATAAAGGGCTCTCCCAATGACCCCCAATTATTCTGACTAATGGAAAAATGGAAAGACCCACTGCGAGCAGAATATGCGTCGCATATCAGGGACATATATTAAGGGCTTTTGGGAGAATGAGACGCGGAGGGATGTTCTGAACGTCACGCATTAAAAACTGAATGACGTCTTCGATTCAGGAAATACGTAAACCAGCCAAAATACGCACACAAAGAAACTGAGAAGGAAGGAAGAAAAGAAGGCTTCAGACGTTGCTGGCGAGACGATTGGAAAGAGGCTGGCCAGCCTCTTTCCTATCTTCTTCGCAGTTTTCCTGCGTGCGTATTTTGGCTGGCTTATTTTTTGGATACAGCGCACCAACTAGCCCAACCACGTATGTCACTGACGTCTTCTACCCGGCCGATAAAGGTTTCCGACTATCGTCAATACACGCGTGGTTCAGGGCATTATTATTTGTACTTCTTTTTCTCTTCTCAACTCTATTCAATGCCGTCAATACAAGCCCGCGTTGTTCCTGTGGCGGTGAGGACTGGACAGTATTAATTTTATTTGTTTTTTAAACGCCCACCCTACTTTATGTCGTCAATACAGATGTCAAAGGCGCCTTATGTCGGGCCAACTTATGTAGCGCTCTCAATCCTGCGCGACTGCCCGTAAGGGAAACGCCGCAGAGCATCGCTATGGAACGTCTTCTCTTTGTTTCGTCCGCTGCTTTCGTACATTTTTCTCGTTTCTCCACCTTTCTCGCTTCTCACATCCTTGTTTCGTCTCCCAACACGCATACGCGGGTGGACACGCGGCCGGCTGTGAGAACAGTAAGGCTCAGTGTGGCCCGCTAGCCTAGATCCTCGTCGGCGCCCACAAGGCGTACGCGCCTGTCCGCCCTCCGTTGCCGCAGTGAGCGAGCCAGTATATACGCGTGAGAGAGTGTCTCGCTTGCTGCGAATATGGACGAGTCTATCGCTTCTGTTGTTGAGGCTCGAGCGTATACATCTGTATATATATATATATATATATATATATATATATATATATATATATATATATATATATATATATATATATATATATATATATATATATATATATATATATATATATATATATATATATATATATATATATATATATGCATGCATGTGTATACGTGCCTCAGCCAGCGCTTGACGAATACGTCTCGGCATCCGCCTTCATTTTCTCGAATCACGAGTTTTCCCGCAACCGCGCACATCCAGCCAGGCAGCAAGAAATACAGAAATCTTGATAGACGCGTTTGTTTGCGGCGTTATTTTTCCGCTTTGCATCACATGTGGTGCATATTGTAACTCCTTCTATCTCGCTTTTTCGCGTTGCATCTGGATTTCCTCCGCTTCTGCCCCGCCCCCCCTTCCCTGCCATATTCCCCGCCTTCACCGCGCTTTAAATCATAACGGGTGACGTTGTCGCGTATTGTATATAGCGCGGTTTCGACAAAAAAAAAAAGAGGAATCTGTACGTTTCGGGTTTCTTTGTAACGTTCGGGAAATGAACTAAAGAAAAAAAAAGGACAGGGCTGCTCAGAGATGCAGGCTCGCTTGAATAGCAACGGCATGTGGAGCTTCCTCTTCCGTTTGTGCCCAGGCTTGAATCGAGAAGAAAAGAAGAAAAAAACAGAAAATAATTAAGCCGAAGGTGCGAAGAGAAAGGAAAGCGTGAATGGGTTGTGTTGTGTGTGGCACCAGCTCGAGTGGCACTTTCCTTTCCCACATCGCGTTTCCATCCCGGAATGGATGCTGGTTTCCGCAAACAGGGCGGGGATTCGGTGCACGCTCGCGGTATTCAGCGTTTCGCCTCACACAGAGCTTCCGCTGTTCTGGCTGTTTCTCAAGCCCGCCGCACCGCGCCGCCACCCCCGAACCTCCTCGGGCCTCTAAGAGCCTCAAACATAGTTTTATGCGTAAACAAAGTCATCTTGAAAAAAAAAAAAACGTGCACGCATCTTGTTACTTGCACATCAGGTGCTTCCTGTCTATATCTTCTTTTTTCGCTCTCTCGGAAAAACATTGCTTTAAAACTTAATTCGGAGAGAGGTGCCGTAGTGGAGGGCTCCGGAATAATTTCGACCACCTGGGGATCTTTTAACCTGCACTGACATCGCACAGCACACGGGCGCCTTAGCGTTTTTCCTCCATGAAAACGCAGCCGCCGCGGTCGGGTTCGAACCCGGGAACTCCATTACCACAGCGCAGACGGCATTAATATTGCGCTACAATTCCACGACGCAGTATAACAATTCACTTCCCTGTGCACTGTCGCCTCGACCGGCAGTGCACGCGGATATGAATAAGCCTGAGTTTCTTTGTTTGCACCTTGTTTACTTATTAGAACAGCCTCCAGGTAGCGCCGCATCCTGCAAACGGGCAGCCCATACAAAACCAGCAAAATACAAAGAGTGAAAAGGAACAATGCCCCGCCGCGGTGGCTCAGTGGTTAGGGCGCTCGACTACTGATCCGGAGTTCCCGGGTTCGAACCCGACCGCGGCGGCTGCGTTTTTATGGAGGAAAAACGCTAAGGCGCCCGTGTGCTGTGCGATGTCAGTGCACCTTAAAGATCCCCAGGTGGTCGAAATTATGCCGCAGCCCTCCACTACGGCACCTATTCTTCCTTTCTTCTTTCACTCCCTCCTTTATCCCTTCCCTTACGGCGCGGTTCAGGTGTCCAAAGATATATGAGACAGATACTGCGCCATTTCCTTTCCCCAAAAAACCAGTTATTATTATTATTAAAGGAACAAGAAGCAACAGAGAAGCGGCGCGCGTGTCAATGAACACACAACTAACGTCCTGCTTCGCTTGCGTGCGTTGCGCCGATTTCCAATGCACGCTCGGTGGCGCCTTGGTTCGGCTTCCGTTCGGCGTCACCAAAACTGTACGACGAAACTTTCCGTCCGTTCGATCCGGTTCCATTGGATTCGGTTCCGCACAGTCAGAGCCGATCCCCACGTCAGACTTGCCCCACTCGCCCACATTACACCCGAAGGCGTTGGTTATAATAGTCTAATGTTATCACAGGCCTCGTTAGTAAACGGCTGCGGGCGCGAAAACGCGGAAGCCCGCGGCAGACGGACACGCGCGTTTTCTTTTGTCTGCCACTCCTCCTCGTTTCTTCCTGGGCCCACCGTTTACGGAACCAGGAACGCCCCTGCAACGCAGTCCGCTTGTATACGCACGTACAAAGCGTACGCCCGACCGCCTCGGGGCGTTTCCTAATGAACGTGCTAAACGGCCACCTTCTTCCGCTGGTCGCCGAGCCGTACTACAGCCTACTTGGCGCGATCGGGCAGCGGACCCCGAGACAGGCGTTATTATTTCGTCCATGCGATTAATTGCGCCAGCAGCAGCGCGCTCCGGCATCGCAACCGTAGAAGGGAAGTGCTCGCGTCCTTCCTTACAATTTACACAAACTTGGCGTTGGGAGGATGTCGCGCATCGCAGTTCCTACGTTATTTACAGTTTTTTCTCCCGTTCTACTGAGAGAAATAATTGTTCCGGAGTGAAAGGCGACGCAAAGATTGCGAGCAGCGCTGAAATGTTTCAGGGCGGCAGCGTTTTTCGATCACTGGAGCAGTGGGGGTAAGGAAAGAGGTCCGTTCGTTTCCAAAAAAGAAAGAAGAAACTAAACGGCTTTATAATGGTGGATAATTGGCGAACCCAGATCGAGGAGGAAATGGGTGCGCGGAAAAGGTGCGCTTCCAAGGATACACGCGCTGCAGGCACGCGAACTTGCACAGGCAGCGTTCTTGGACTCACCGTATATATGCGTATAGGTGGAGGCCACGGTCAGTTTTTGCAGAAAATAACCCGTTGTTTCCTTTTCCGAACGGGGCGCTGGAGTTTATGCGGCGTTTATTCCAGATATATGATGTCGCACTGTCTAGAGATATATTTTCCAGGATATGGCTTTGTTTTAGAAGGGAAACGTAGATCGAAAGTGTTTCTGAGGTAAAAAAAAAAGTATACTGATTTGTTCAGAGTAGTAGACATTTTTCCTCTAGAAAAGTATTCCTAGAAAAGTATTCTAGAAAAGTAGAAAAGTAGAATAGGTGATCTACACGAAGCTTTTTATTTTAAGTCTATCACGCGTCATCACTCGCGGTTCTATAGCATACAAGGCACAGCATGATATGTGATATAAGGGATTGCCATAAATTATATATCTTCGGTGTATAAGACGTTTAATGCTATATAAACCAATGGGAGGTAGCTACACGCTACGTTTCGCTGGTAAATACAGTCGCTCAATCGCCCAGAGCTGAAGAAGGGAAACCGGAGCCTTCGCCTTCACGGTCACTTAGTTTGCGAAGTGGACACTTTTGAAAACTATACTGCACATTTTACTTTGATTTTCATCAAAGCGTACAAAAAGAATACTTTGACTTTCTGAACACTATTTTTAGTTTTCTATCTTGGAGCTAGTCCCCGCTATTACTATATATATCTGCAGTCTCAGCGTTTCAGCCTTCTTTAGTTTTCACGTTGCTGTATCCCTTTGAGTGCTGTACACTGAAAATCCTGCTTTTCTTTTTTAAACAGACGAGATTAACCAATATCCAAGGCGCCGAAGGCCACTGTTATACGCGTACGTACCCTGTGGTGCAACATCTAGTATTGACGAACTGACGGAACCGCAGCCTCTACAAGGGGAATAAATCGGCACTTCAACGCCTATTCAAAGGAGGAATAAAATGCTCGCAGCAGAACCTTGTATACAGATACTCATAACCAGACGTGCACGCAAACTCGTTCAGCACGCAACTGGAACACGCTCACTCTCACCGAAAGGGCTCAAACACAGCAGAAAACAGGACAATACACGCAGTCACTCAGTAGCAATTAGCCGAAGCGTTACAGCCGCAGCCGTTTATCAAGATTAGGTAAATGCGAAAAGTACGGAAGAGAACAAATACTCAGCGCAACGTGGCTGCCAGTCCTTTGTTTCAGGGATGCTTCGTAGCTCACGCAAGACAGCCATCTATCGAGGACACAAACGAACTATCCGAGTTGAATACACCGTTGCACAGGCAAGTTTAAATTCATCGACAGCTTAGCCCGCGCCGACCGCTGGCAGAAATCCGCTTGCAGTATGTACGCCCTGCGCTGAGCCCGAAAAGCTGCTTAAAAGTGGGACGCAAACTCGTACCGATACGCGAGCTTACTCGCTGAGTGTGCCTCATTACGTACCATTGCACTCATTGCCTAGACTAGTGCCGCTATACTCATTTGCGCTTGTGTTTCCTTCCGCGCGTACACCCCAAGTCGAAACTATTCAGGCCACAGCGTTTGCTCGTAGTGGAATGGATGTCTCTCGAATGCTCCGCTACACGGAGCATTCAAAACAAACGTCAAGCAGGAGCAGAAAAAAAAAACTTCTTTTCTACACTGCAGGCACATAAACGCCTATATGGGAGTAAAACAAGATTAAGCTGTCCTCTAGAGCACTACTTAATTAAAAGGGAGTGTGCTAGGGAACCGCTTACTCCCTTTTTACTGCTTTCTGTTTAGAGTGTAGCATTTCATGACCCTTTGGTCTTTGCTTGCACCGTAATGGTTCAAATATGCGGCTCAAACGGAAAGTCTTGGGTTTGAATACTTTTGAGCAAGACTGTGCCTAATGCAAGGGAAAAAAAAAAATGTGGTTCGTGGTGAACAGCTTTGAAAGTTTCATCAGGCACCAACCTAACACGCAGCAAAGATGAATTTTTGAATGCTTGAGGAAGTGCAAAAGAAGTATAAATAACTTGTACTGCTGAGACGCTTAATAAATTAAATTAAAATTAAATTGCTTCTTGGGGAAAGGGAATGATAATAATAATTGATTTTGGGGAAAGGAAATGGCGCAGTATCTGTCTCATATATCGTTGGACACCTGAACCGCGCCGTAAGGGATGGGATAAAGGAGGGAGTGAAAGACGAAAGGAAGAAGAGGTGCCGTAGTGGAGGGCTCCGGAATAATTTCGACCACCTGGGGATCTTTAACGTGCACTGACATCGCACAGCACACGGGCGACTTAGCGCTTTTTCTCCATAAAAACGCAGCCGCCGCGGTCGGGTTCGAACCCGGGAACTCCGGGTCAGTAGTCGAGCGCCCTAACCACTGAGCCACCGCGGCGGGTGGAAAGGGAATGGCGCAGTTCGAAAATTGAAAATTGGTTTTTGGGGAAAAGAAATGGCGCAGTATCTGTCTCACATCTCGGCGAACACCTGACACGCGCCGTAAGCGAAGGGATAAAGGAGGGAGTGAAAGAATAAAGGAAGAAAGTGGTGCAGTAGTGGAGGGCTCCGGCATAATTTCGACCACCTGGGGATCTTTAACGTGCACTTACATCGTACAGCACACGGGCGCCTTTGCGTTCCCGCCGCGCTCGGGTTCGAACCCGGGTACTTCGGATCAGTAGCCGAAGGCTTAATAAATGAAACTGTGAAACTGTGTTATGGGCCGACGATGATTCGTTACGCTCTAAACACGAACAGTCGTCTACAGACCTGTCCAGAGCGCTCGAACGCTCCGCCTTGCTCCACAGTGCGTGAGCGACGTCTAGCGGTGCCGGCCTGGCCTCTCTAAGCATAATCGCATCTCTCTGAGCACAGTCAGAGTATCAGACATGCGCTATCTTGTACCAGCCACTCCCGCTAGACGTCGCTCACCCTCTATTGTGCACAGAGGAGCATGACACTCGAACGCTCCAGACAAGTCTGCAAACTTGTTTACCTGCGGCTATACACGGCTTCGAATGTTCGCCAAAACCGGAGGTAAATCGAGTCGTACATCTGTATCGTGCAACAGGATAAATGCCTCATTTAACAACCGCAAAGCCAGACACCCAACAATGTTCCGCACTGGCACTGAAAAGGTGACGCACACAAGCCGGACCCGGACAAAAGGTGTGTTTAACTTTCAACATCGTCTCAGTAGCTTCGCATGGGTGACCGAAAACCATCAACGCTGACGCTAACGTCCACCCATTTCGCTAGGCGCGTCGCACAAGTTCTCACAACCTAACCTTACCAACTCAACATTTATAACCACGACGCGTCGCTCCAAATTCATCCATGACGCCGCTCTACCCCGTTCCTCGTAACAGGTATCAGCACAGCCGAACGACCTGTACTGGGTGTCCGCAAGAGCAAAGCAACAGAAGGGGGCGACTGCGATTATTTATAGAGCACGCGCTCTGCAAACGGTAGCGGACCGGCGTGCATTGTATTTGCGGACGCAGCACTGTTTTATCGCTGCAGGTTGCCCGCATGCACCGGAGACAAAGGGACCGGCCAACAGTTCCCATGGCAGCGTTTGTGTCCGCCTTAATGCGTGTTCCTTATTTGCTCTACCTTCTTCCCTAATCCTGCGCCGTGCACAGTGCGTAGCTTAGCGGGGCGTTGACTGCTTCTCGGTCCAAGCAAGTCTGGCGTCGCGCCTACGTGGAACCCACGCCAAGCCGTAAACGGCAACCGTATCTGCGTATTTATGGGCCCCAAACGCGCCGTGATTAGCATTCGTGCATGCCGTGTCATGCATCCGTAGACACTGCCGCGCTATGTGTGCATGCTCCGCGTGCGGTGCGCGAGCATCGGCCGAGGCTAATGAGAAAATAGGGTGCATGACGACGCGCGAATGGTACATAATCCCGCCCGCGGGCGGCAACCCGGGCGCGTTGGAGTCGTCTGCTTTGTTGATTCTTGCTCGCAGACATCTTGGAGAAGGTGGTTGTACTGCTGTCTGGATGTTTCTATAAAACACTCGGAACAACCTCAAGATTTTGTTGCGGGTCGACGGGACAAAATGGTGTGCTTCAAACACATAATCAAATGTTTGTTTTGAACTTGTGTACCTGTCTTCGCACGAAGCGGATAGGAGAGATCAGTACTCGCTTCCAGCAACAGAGGGTCGAAGGAGAAGATGAAATTAATGCTAGAGAGATACAGGACTGATAAGGGCCCACTTACGTAATCGCCGATAAAATTCACGGAGACTCTACGTGACGCGAGCGTAGCGCCACAAACTGGAAGCTCCGAGCCCTGCCTACGCGCCAGGAAGTCCATAAACAGCATGGCCCGCTGTGCGCTAAATACGTGCGGAATCGTACACGATCAGTCCCACGAGTGGAGACAAATTAAGTGGTTACAGCGTAGGTTGTTTGTGCAGAAAAAAATTGGGACATAGGGTTCGCTTCCTATTTCCAGACTCAGAGCCTTCAGGTCTCGAGAAATTTGCACTCTTACACTGACCACTTTACTGAAATCGAGAGGTACTCCCCTGTGCAGAGCTACTAAAGACCTCTTTGTGTGTTTCCTACGTGTCACGTGCATTTGTTATAAGCCCTTCATTACTGCGGCTGCCGATTTAGGTGATGTTTTCGCTGCATCGCTAAATGAAGAGTGAAGCCTCAATTCAAGACCACGAACTCATCCAAGGACTGGTTTACTTTTCTTTATACACGAGCCTCATCCTGAGTAATTATTTTGCAGACGTTTCTGTTGCTTATTCTAAACAGGTTCAGCACTAAGAAGTACTTGCAGCTGGGCTTGTTGATGCGTATTTGTGAAAGACATGAGAGCGCGAAATGGCAACACGGTTCAGTCTTCAGGTTCAGTACTGCTGTTCTCAGATGCTTTAAGAGTAGCGCCTTTAAGGACCGCCTCTGAAGAAAACTGTTTTTCTGGGCTCAACACGACACAGAGGTGGTTACAGTTGCTCGGGTGAGCACCGTCTCTTGCTTTCTCAATTTGCCATTAAGAAAAAGAAGAAAAAAGAAGGGGGGTCACGCGATGCAGACTTCAGTCACACCTTTTGGTTTGTGTACGCATTTTCCCCCCTTTTCTTGCGGGCAGTTCACACCTCGCACTCTACACAATGAGCAGAGTAGAATGAATTCTTACTAAATTAAGGCCGCGTCACACACAATGCAAAGGTGTCGACAGCGCTCGCGTTCTAAAGGATTCACCGCAGCCGGCATTGTTCGCGCGATGCAGTGTAAACAAAACAAATAACGTGTACGACTCTATACGTGGCAAGAACTTCTGCGACCGCCCAGGGCACACGAGAAAGAATGAGCTGTGACGGTTTTTGATGCTTGGAAAACATCAGGACTGACACAAACAGAACGCACACGCGTAGCTCAAGTCACTGGTTCAAACGAGCGTTCCGGACTATTCGAGTCGAGAAATCTATGAAAAGAAAGTATAAACACACATTCGTCACCCCTTTATGACTGCTCGTGACACTTCGCGACTTGCCCGCTACACAAAGGCGCGATATGACCCTCCACCCCCAAGACCTAAAAAAAATCAAACGAAACAAAACACGAGCGACGAATTTCACGCGGTATATAACGGTCACCACGCGAACAGCTGTCACCCCGAGTTCACGCATTGTGTGTTCTCTGTGGCTTCGCGCGAGACTACAATAGCGCCACATTTTTCCACATTTAGACGAGAACGCCTAGCTTCCACCCATTTTTTTTTAGCCTCAAACGCATAGAATGGGCGAAAAGAGGCGACAATGAATAAAGGCCAACAGCAGCGAACAGCAATAAAAAAAAAGAACAAAAACTTGACGCGCGATAACACCCGCCTAATGTTCACACGCAAGCAAGCACGCAGGCAGGCAACAACAACAGCGACGCGCAACTCGCCAGACGTGCTGTCGCCGCTCGAGCGCATCGACAACAGCGCCAGCAGGCAAGCAGCGCGAGTTCAGCAGCCGCTCCAATTCCGGCCCGCGCAGCTCACGAGCGCCCTCTAACCGGCGCGATGAAAAGGCGGGCGCGCGGACGGGCCTGGAGACAAGCGGCGTCTCACTGTCGCCGCACACCTTATACACACATACGTGCGTCCACAGGCAAGAACGCAGAGGGAGACAGGCGAGACGCTGAACGAACAACGCCAGCCACCTCTGCATACCTCGAAGCCAACACCCTCTCTCCTTGTCGGCGGCGATGGTGACACAACCCCGTAACAAAGAGCGACAAGCCGCCGCCGCTGCTGCTGCGGCCGGCAGGAGCAAAGCGCGTGCGCGTGCGCATGGCTTTGTTCCTTGGAGCGCGACGCTAGCCAGCCTAGGGGCGGCGTCGGGCGAGATCTTCTTGCACGAGGAAGCAGATGAGGACGGCGCCGGGGCGTCGAGGTTCAAGGTCACCGCGCTCCGCCGCCGTCATGGCGCGCCTCACCGCCGATGCTGCTCTTGATGCTGTTCGCGGGCCGCGTGAACCTCGGAGGGGAGGGAACTGCCTTTTGCTGCTGGCGGTGCTCCTGCGCGGCTGGCCGTTTCTGAACCATGTGTGGCAAAGGCGGGCGAAGTGTAGCGCCGACTAGTGGTTGTCTTTGAAGGTGGCGACGACGGCAGTGGTGGTCTGAGGTCATCAGCATCCCAGCCGTGAGAAAGGCAACGGAATAGTAGTGGGAAGGAGGTGACTCGAGGCTCATCACAGACCGACAAGTAACGCCAGGTGCGAGGGAGACGTTGATGAATTGCGTCCAGGACACAAAGGCCAACTGTATTGCGTTGAAACCTGACGCAACGCCCATTAGTTATGGTGTTCGGCTGCTGAATGAAAGTTCGGCGGTTAGAATCTTGGGCGCGGCATCTCCATTCCGATGGAGGCGAACCTTGAGGAACCCCAGGCGGTCGAAATTTATCCCGAGCCCTCAACTACGGCCTCTCCCATCTGTGAAGCTTCGGGAAATTGAACCACGCGTACTGTATCGGCTGCATATTGTCGTACGATGTCACGATGGCGATGTGGGTACGTGAAAACGTCGTAATGCTGCTCCGGGCATTGACTCGGCGCTTGCGTCTCTGCGAGCCGGATGGGGCGAGTACCGTTGGCCATCATTTCCCGGTAGCCCAACGTACGACGTGGTGTTACCGAAGTATAATTACTGTAGTGCCTTTAAATATCAAAAGAAGAGAAACATACCTGTTATGATACTCTGCCATACGGAAGCATAACTTACCTGTTTGACTGAAACACCTATTCTACCTCCTCATGTGTGTGTCCACTGGATTCAGTTAAAGTCATTCACCGCACGCTGCAGTCATTGTTCACTGTTATCGTTACCTTTCTTCGCCGGTTGTTTCAGGTATCGTTCGGAAAGTGCGTTACACCATGAACAGCAACCCGGGTTCGAACCCGACCGCGGCGGCTGCGTTTTTATGGAGGAAAAACGCTAAGGCGCCCGTGTGCTGTGCGATGTCAGTGCACGTTAAAGATCCCCAGGTGGTCGAAATTATACCGGAGACCTCCACTACGGCACCTCTTCTTCCTTTCTTCTTTCACTCCCTCCTTTATCCCTTCCCTTACGGCGCGGTTCAGGTGTCCACCGATATATGAGACAGATACTGCGCCATTTCCTTTCCCCCAAAACCAATTATTGTTATTATAATGAACAGCAGAACGCAGCAGTAGCATCAAGTACTACGCCATTGTAGCTAGGAACTCGTCACGAAGCATGAAACCAGCAAACAGTAAATGAATGTTCAGAATGTGTAAGCTTGAGCTAAAGATAACTACAGCGATATATTCTAGTGGTTTGATCATCCGTCTTTGATGTGGAAGGTGCGGGGTTCGAACCCCAGTGCCGCCGAACACCCACCGATGATACAATGGGCGCAAGCTTTCCCCTGGCCTGCTGCTCGGGCCATCTGGGAAGAAATACTTCGGAAATGGGTCTTCGACCCCACCTTGAGTACATCCAGACACCTTTTGCCGTGATTCTCTTTGTCCAAAGCTCTCCTTGTGCCATAAAAATTCATCAACAACTTCACTGAATTAAAAAAAAAATTGACGGCATAGGCTAGACGTGGGGAGGACATGGCCAGCACATGTAACGCTCGCAATTGGCAAGCATTCGCTGTTTCAGTCATAGTCAACAAAGGACTGCAGAGTCGACAAAGGAAGGCGTAATGACGAGGACTCTGACGAGATCAAGACAGCTGCTGGAACAACTTGGCCACGGCTGACGCACGATAAAAGTAACCGGATACCGTTGGGAAAGACCTTTACTTTGCAATGGACTCAACTACACTCCGTTTCCTGCATCAGGTGCAACACTGTCAACTCAAAAGCTCTTGTTTGCGCTAGCTACATCCGCGATAAAAATGTAGTGCGCTTCTTGTGGTGAGCGAAACGTAGTGAATGTTTTGCACTCTTTGCTGATCACACTCAGTCGCCTTCTCGTGACTTAGAACACTGGTCCACAAAACAAGCGCGGACTAACAACACTCCTCCCTTTATTTTCTCATGCCGACCACTTCCGTATCTTTCACAGCGTTGCACCCGATGTATGAAATGTAGTATAGTCGTATCACTCTCGATTATGATGACGGTGATTATGAAATAAACCAAGATGTTTTGCCGCCAGGTGACGCCTGCAGCGCGTTATAGCTTCATAAACGGGGCACGTGCAAACGAAATGGACACCCTGGTTGGATATCCGCCGCCCCTATAGTTACGACCGAAGACGAACCTGTATAGGTTTGTTGTCAGGACTTATACGACTTGCGGAGCCGCGTCTCTCCTCTTCGCGGCTGGAATGGGGCCCAGCGTGCCACGGTTATGCACGGAGGTTAACGTCCGGCTCGCTCCCGCGGAGCCCTCCTCGTGTCTGCAGCGAGCGTGCGGAGAAGACGGGGAGGGCGGTGCTGAGTGCTGCGTTAACGCTGTCGAAAGACGGCGTCGCCTCCTCCCCGTTTTCCTCTCGTTCTCACCGTTGTTTACAGGAAGCCGGAATGCCGGCATGACAGGCCAATTTGGACGAGGAGCCGGTGTCGCCACGGCGCTAGATGCACGCGTGCCCTCTCGCTTCATCCTCCTCACCCTTCTTGCTATCAGCAGCTTTTGTCTTCTGCGTCTCCTTTTTCTTGAAGTTATGCCTTCCTTGCTTCCTGCTTTGTGACCTGTCTATTCCTCCTCTCCCGCCTCCTTGTTTTTTTTTGTGAATTTCGATTTAACGCTGTAGGTGTCCGCTAGGTTATGTAACGATAAATTAGGCTAGGACAAAGAAAACTCCCGATGTGCGTGTCGAACAGGTGGTTAACGCCGCCGCAGTGGTGTTGAGCAGCTGCGTGCATGCGAAACGATAGGAACGCCTTCCGTTAATAATTGCTGTTGTTGTTGCTTCAGCGGGACGCGCTCGACGTGTGCAGAGTGTGCTGCGGCATTCGGAGATTGCTTTCCGAACTGACATCACAGGGACCTTGATTACCTGCTCCAGTCAGACAAGTGTGGATAACACCTGCGGGAAGCAAGGGTGTGTTGTTGACGCCCGTACTGCTCGATACTAAATTCGTACTATCGCTGTACATCAAGCCACATGAGGCGTTTCACACGTTTGCGATATGTGTACTCGAGACGCGCCCTTCCAGTATAGTCGCTTACACGGTGCCTGAGCGAGTCAGGAAAGGCGGCAAATTATTGCGACGGCTTCTGCAGTACACAGCAATACTCGGAATAGCAAAAAGTAAAAAACAAACAGTAAAGATATAGCTCCATGGTAATATTTTTTTGTTTGTTTGTTTGTGTTTGTGTTGGGTTTTATGACACATAGGCAGTTAAGGCCATCATGCGCCCATGATAATGGTAGTCCACTTAGTCTAGCTCATAGTAAGGACGCACAACAACGCCATTTATGCCGGCGAAAATACCTCGAAGAGCTGTCGATGTGAAAGATATACTATTTGTTGGTCTGAATTAACACGTACCTTGAACCTCACAAGTCATGGGCATGTACAGGTGCCACACGAGTTGGCGAACGTGCTAAGCGCGACTGGTTTTCGCGTCTTGCAGCTTCCGAAAATGAATGGCTGGATACAACGAACAATGGGCACACACGAAAGCCTGCACTCCGGCATTCCAGAACGAATAATAATCCCGCTGTATGTTCCGTATTGAAACAAAAGGGCCATGTATAGTAGCGCCCAGTCTGACTTGCAACGCGTCACTGGTGACTGTATAGCAAATAAATTCGACGCATATACAAGTAGAACGTGGTTACAATGAAACGGTTTATAACGAAGTAATGGATATAACGAAGGAATGACGATTCCCCTTACAAGCTCGGCCAACACAGGCTATAACGAAGCTAGGGCTATAATGAAGTATTCACCGGGCCCCTTCAACTCCGTTATGAGGAGGTTCAACTGTAGCACCAGACCTGGGGGCACACTGCAGCCAAGTCTACTCTTGCAATTCATGTCTCGACACAAAACTTTGCAGCACTTCTGGGCTCGCTTTGATTCGTAAGGCTCCGATTCATAAAGATCTGACAGAATGTGTTTTCTAGGCCGTTCAAAGGAAGGCTACTCTCGAGCAAAAGGAAAGGAACCGTGTCAATTTTGCTTAATTTTGTCGTTTTGTTCATTTTTGGGCTCCTGGAGAACACCGAACGTATATTAAGGCCCGAAGTCCGACCTTGCTGCGACAAGGAACAACCTTCGCTCAGAACCTTGATACGTGCTCATTTTCAATGAAAAAGCCGGCTTCGCCTTCTGTGCGGTGAGCGCCGGACCGTGTAGATCGCTGCGGGTTGCCGAGCATGAAGCAGCGGCCGTGGTAGTCTTTTCACCGTACACCGTTAAAGGTGCGACAAGGACGTGCCTTGACCCCGCTATTTAAGTAAAAGATAAATCTGGAAGAAGGTTTGAGGGAGACACTCCTATTTAACCTATTGTGGGCTGG
This sequence comes from Amblyomma americanum, assembly GCF_052857255.1. NCBI lineage: Eukaryota > Metazoa > Arthropoda > Arachnida > Ixodida > Ixodidae > Amblyomma > Amblyomma americanum. Next base: position 28,543,578 of record NC_135498.1, read on the forward strand.
CTTGCCAAGCGCCCATATACAAACGCACAAACGCGGGGAACAGGTCGCTCGCTCGCTCGCTCGCTCACTCACTCACTCACTCACTCACTCACTCACTCACTCACTCACTCACTCACTCACTCACTCACTCACTCACTCACTCACTCACTCACTCACTCACTCACTCACTCACGCGCGCGCGCGCCAGCACAAGGTAACTGTAATGTTATCATGAGTGTTCTCACAGTGAAGCAACAAAATTACGTTTGAAGCACGCAACTTGCAGAGGCATGCAACATTTCCAGGCTACCGCAATGGTGGCCTAGTCGTTTGAGCATCCGCCTCGCATGCGGGAGGTGCGGGGTTCGATCCCCAGTGCCGCCGGGTAACCACCGGTGATACAATGGGTACAAGCTTTCCCCTGCCCAGTGCTTGGCTTGTTTAGGGTGAAATGCTTGGGAAATGGGTCTTTGACCGCACCTTGAGTAGAAGAAAAAACCTTGTGCCATGGCGCTCTTTGGCCACAGATGTCATTGCGCTATTAAAAATTCATCATCAACATCATCATTTCTAGGCAGCCAAATAACAGTGAAATGTAAATAAGGCAGAAGTCACTGCAGAAGTGTAGCAATTTCAGTTAGATCCCACAGTAGGCTAGACAGGTGTGAAATGATCTGTCGCGCACGACTGGTTAGAGTCTTTCTTAGCGCCCCTAACTCGGTCACAAGGTACACAACTTTAGCGCACGAGGCGCAGAGATCTACTATGCGTTTTGTAGCAATTTAAGGTACGAGCACATGCGTGCACTCGTTTCTTGCTTGAACTCAGTCGCGGTTACTGCCCGCACGTTTTTCCATACGAACTCTTCACTCTGGAAAGAGTGACCGGCTTTCCAAGACACCCACAGGAAAGAATTAAAACAAAAAAAAACGAGTCCAAAAACAAATGTGACGAGTAACGAAAGTAATCGAGCCGTGCCTAAAAAAAAAAAGGAGGGAGAAAAGAAACCGTAAGCGGCGCAAGAGAGTGAAAGCAAAAGTGGAAAGCAAAAGGGCATCGCACGGGGCACTGTGCCCAACAAGTGCAAAACAAGTGCAAGCGGTAGCAGCCCTCGAGATGCATGCGCCGTACACACCGGGCATGCGGCGTGCACGTACAACGCACATACCGACTCGTCATATCACGCCTCGAGAAGCGAGCACGGCACGACTCACGGCTCAACTTTCTCTCCTTTCGTGCCCGACCAAGAAAAAAGAGAGAGAGAGAGAGAGTTTGCGCGTGCTTGCGTGTGAAGACGGACGGGGGTGGATGGACCACATGCGCAGCAACAGCAAGCAACAGCATCGGTAAGGCGCTCCTCCGCTGCAGCGTGTGGCCTCCTCGGAGCGTGAGTCTCGGAAGCAACGCTCTTTTTCGCGTCTCTCTCGGCAGAGGTGGCGGGGGCATCAGCCGCACTGGGCGCATAACCCGGTGGCCGGCTTCACGCGGTGGGGGAAGAAGTGTTGCGGCGGGCGCGCTGACCCCGTCGCCACGCCAGCCTCCTCCTCCTCCCGCCGTTGCAGTGGGCGCCGGCGACGAGGCCACCTGCTGCTCCCCCGTCGCGGCGACTACGGCCAACCACCGTCTTCCGGTGACCCTGCCTCCGCCCCGTTATTTGTTTCTTCGTTTCCCTCGCAGTTTGAAAACGCTTCCACACTGAGAGAAACAGGGTAGTATCGGTATAGTAACGGTATAGGTATAGGTAGAGGTATCGGTATACGTATAGGTATCGGTATATATCGGTATAGTAGTATACACGAATTACAGCAGTGTACACGAATTGCAGAAAACAGGCAAACAAAAACGGTGGGTCCAAAAATTAATTTGAAAAAAAAAAGCTGAAGTACTGTTCTAAAGTTGCGGAAGGGAACAGCATGTTTATGGTAGGGTCAAAGCTGATGGCGATGTTTCCGAGTAGTTGTCAAAGGTGGAGCCTTTGATGGCCCTAAAGGAATTTTAATGTAACGAAGCCAGCCCTTGGCAGGCTGACTGTACTGACTGTATCAATACTATGGGTTAATTGTGTCCTGCAATTTTGTTCTAGTCATTCAAGCCAGGCAATAAAGAAAAAAAAATTCCTATAGAGTGCGAAAGTATAGCGTAAGATGGCAGGTGGTGCCACTGGTGGAATTTGTGCGATTCACGTTGCTCTTCTCGAGCCACTGCCCTGCAATGGCAGATGCAGGCGCCAGTGGAATTTGTGTGGTCCGGGTTGGTCTCTACAAGACTGGCGGACAAACGTTAGACGATTTTTCTCGGGTCAGAACCACTAGATTAGGGCTTGCGCCCTAATATCTGCTTAGGGCAGTGGTCACCGCAAATCTGGACAACGAGAGTGAAACAACTAGGAGATTAAGAATGGGGCGGAATGTAACTGGCATGTATTCCCAGCTATCAACAGGAGCTTACCAGCATCGCTCAAGAAGAAAGTATATAGCGGCTCTATCTTGGCAGTAATCACCTGTGTGGGAGAAACGTGGAGGCTGACGAAAAGGGCTGAACCTAAACTGAGGACAGCGCAGCCAGCTATGGAGAGGAAAATGATGGTTGTAATTAACATTAGGAGACAGTGAAAGAGCAGTGTTGGTGAGGGAACAAACACGAGTCAATGATATCTTAGCTGAAATCGAGAAGAAATGGGCAAAGGAGCGGCATGCAGTGCGAAGGCACGATAACCGAGGGAGATAGCGGAGAGGATTCCAAGTGAGGACAAGCATAGCACGGAGCGGCAGACAGTCAGGTGCGTGGATCAACGATGGAAATTTTCAGAAACAAGACGACCGCAGCTGGCATAGGGCAGGTTTCATTGAAGGAATATGCAAGACGCTTTTGTCTTGCAGTGGACGCGGATAGGCTGCTGCTGATGTGGTCTCATTGATGCCAAATTCAGAGGTTTCCATAGCGTTTGTGTCACATTTGGCGTCACTCCACTGTTTCGTTCTGTTTATCAGGACCGGCCCTCCGCTCGACGCAAGTTCTGTGTGACGTGATCATTGGACTTTATTATTCATTCGTAATACCATCATATATAACCGCCTTCTCGATGCCGTCCTTTTCCGGTCATTAGGAGTTTAAAATCAGCTGGCTCGCTAAGTCAATTACCAGGATGTGCAGCACATCAGAGTTAAAGTGCCAAGTTAATTACTGTGCACATGTCCATCTTATTTTCACGCCCATAGGGCCATGCGAGGCAAAAAAGTCTCAGCGACGTTAAGAGCGTCCAATATATACTGACTCTAGCTGAAGTTCTACGCATGCGCGAAAGAAATTGTCTGCGTACAGAAAGCAATCGGAGCCAACTATTAACTTCTTTTTCTGCAGACAGAATGGATATAAGTTTTTCTCAGGGGCTTTAAAGAAAAGGTGTGTTGAACCAAAAATAATCATCACATTCTCACCTTCTTGACAATTCTTATGTAGGCTTGATTTCAATTTTGAATTTCTTGCGCTGTGAAGCACACCGGTTTTTGTTGTCGGTATATTGTCATAGAAGAGTATAAGTTACCGTTTTATCATAGTTCTCTGCTTCATACTTCTGCTGCGCGCATGGCTCTAATAAATTGACATTTCTCATTCTACAAAGCCAGTTGCAAAAGGATCGGGACTGTTCACACCGCAAATTGTTGACATTCTAACTTTTCCCGTTTCTACGGTACCTTCAGAAAAGTCTTTCAGCACGGCGTCACTCGCGAGATTATTCCTGCGTTTGTACCATCCTCAAGGCTGTGTTTCAGAGCCACTATCAACTTCAGAAGTGCGTCTAGTCTAGTCCGCCTGGTGATGTGTCTTATCAGGGCAGGAATGAGAAGGTCTACTCTGAAAGCAGAGGGCTAAAGAGAGATATCGATTTGCACTCCGTGCGCATACACCGGCTTCGCGGCCATGCTCTGGATCCACATAATATTCAAGCGGATACTATGACTCATCTTCACACATCAGACGACCCGCCACCTTCCCCTCTTCCCCCAGATCCGTTCATGTCCCATGTTTCTGATTCCGAAGTTCTGCGCCAGCGAACACGCGCTCCAATTCCTCCGTGTTCGCACCCTCTCCCCCGTAGTCTTACTCGGCAGGAGGAGGTATCCGTGCGCCGGATTCGGGCAGGGGCGGCTCTGACACCATCTGTCCGTCATCGGTGGCGTGCAAAAGACCTGCCAGAAACTGATAGGTGCCCTCACTGCAGCGCTGCACCGGACATCTGTGATGTAAAGCACTTGTTGTGGACCTGCCCAGCGACGGCGGCTATTAGAAAACGGCTCCTCAGCGAGGTGGGCCAACGGTAGAACCGCAAGCGTGACTATGTGAAGTGGACTATGAACAATCATTTCATCCGCAACCTCTGCGACTACCTCAGCGCAACGGGTCTTCACTCCTTTTTTTAACTTTCTATCTTCCGCATTCCTTCCCCTTTTTTCAACTTATGCCTGATGGCAAACTTTTCGAATAAAAAAAAGAAGAATATCAGCTTCTCACAATGCACGAAGACAAAGAAAAATGGCGTAGTCTCGTGCCACGAGAACCGCTCGCACCAGCAAAGAAGAAGCTGTTCTACCGTTCGCAAGCTGTTCGAGCCGATCGCTAGAGAATATCGCCTTTATTTTGCTTGCCTGCCTTGACGTCCGCTGAAGCTCATGGATCCCCCCTCCAAGAGCTCCCTGGCATCCGTGCATTCAGCGACGCACAAGCAGAAAAAGCGCAGGAGCGTCTCTTCCTCCAGCAGGAAGAGTCTGAGCGTCGAAGACCAGCGCCACACCACCTCCGCGGTCTCGGACATGTCCGTCCAAGACGTCATCCCCCATGGTATTTCAGACACTGAGAAGAAGACACTCCCAGCGCGCCCCGGGTCGGAGAAAGACTCTTCGTCTCTACGTCCTCGTGGCCCAGCAGCGAATAGCATCGAGCCCGTCGTCGCTGGCCGCTCTCCGACCGCCATCTCGGCGCATGACAACGCGCACAGCGAGGGGCAACTTGCTTCGCAGCGCCCGGACCCCACGGAGAGACCGACCCAAGCTGAGGAGCCCCTGGACGGCCGCGAAAAGCAGCTCACTGGCTCTACCCTCTCGTCGCTCCGTCGCCGCCAGTCCCGCATGGCCAAGGAGGAGCCGCTTCCCATCAACGGGTCCCAGCAACAGCGAGACGCAACCCGCTGCATGACGCATGACGAAGTCGTCTCACCTGCGCGATGTGCCGTCAAGGTGGCACCCGAGAGCCACTTCCTGCAGCCTGCTGATGCCACCGCTCCCAGGAAGCGTCGGCCGCTGTTCAACGCGGTAATCATCGGCGTGTGCCTTGCCATTTGCTTTGCTGTAGTGGTCATCGCAGTCGTCGTCTTGTCCGCAAATCCCGCTCCACCCGCGAACGTTTGCTCGACGCACGAATGCCAGGTGTACGGCAAGATGCTGACGTCCTCCATCGACGCCTCGGAGCGACCCTGCCATAACTTCACGCGCTTCGTCTGCGGGGGATGGCAGCGCGAGCACCAGCTGAGCGTTCGAGAGGAGCTCTACGAGCGGGCCATCGAGCGCATGACGCGCCTGGTGCGCACCATCGATGTGCCTTCGTCGGAACAGAACAGCGTCGAGCGGGCGGCCGCCGTCTACCACAGCTGCAACAACGTGTTGAATGGCGAAAGGGACGATCTGGAGGCAGTGAAGTTATCCCTGCTGGAAGCCGGCATAACGTGGCCCAAACCCAACAGCGAGAGAGACGTGGTGCGCACCCTGTTGCACAGCTCGCTGAGGTTCGGCTGGCACGTGATACTGCGCGTGGTGCCCCGATGGTCCGGACAGAGGATGACCTTGCTGGTTGACCCCGGCGGGGCCTTCCACTTCATTGTTCGTCGGCCGCGTACAGTTGACGCCAATTTACAGGTCTACTTCGGACGTCTCAGGGACATCTTCGGGAGCAGCGAGAGGGACGACACTAAGTTCGAGGAAGTCGTCGACGCCGAGAATTCTTTCCGCGACAAGCTGACCGCTGTGTACAACGATCGCATGGATTACCAGGACTTTCCCGAGAGGACATTCCTAGGGCTCGGGGAGAGTCGTTGGGTCGAAGTGCTGAGAAAGATGAATCTCACCGTCAGCGAGAATTTACAACTGCGCACTACAGGACGGCGCTTTCTCTACGCATTTTTCAACCTCTGGGACAACTATGGCGAAGCGGGGGCTTACAGCTTCACTGCCTGGTGCACCGTCCAGGTGGCCGCCCTGTTCGCGAACCGCGAGCTGGTGCTCAATTACCACGGCGGCAGCATCAGGAGGGCTGCGGCGTACCACGGCGCCTTCTGCGTCACCGCGGCGTACACGTTCTCGCGTTACGCCCTCTTAGGAAGCTACCACGCCGAAGTGCTACGGGGCTGGACGCGTCCCGTCGCCGAAACCATGACGCGAGCCGTGGGCGACGCCTTCCTGAAGCGCCTGTACCGGTGGCGCCACCTCAAGAGCAACATCGAGGTCGTCGCCAATTGGTCCTCTCTGTCCAGGGCGTTCAATGGCTTCGACGCCGTCAACGACTTGGCGCTCGGTCCTGCTGGCTTCGACATGACCACCTCTTTCGTCATGAACTGGCGCAGGTCGACGCTCGTGCCGAGCAGCCTAGACGACATGGTGCTCGTGGCAGCCATCAACTCGCTCGAGCTGTTCGCCCTCTACATCGTCGGGGAGAGAAGGCACTTCCAGCTGCTCGCCGCCGCGCTGTCTTTCCCGCTGTTCGACCTGGGGCTGACCGCCGCCGTCAACTACGGCGGTCTGGGTGCGCGCGTGGCTTGGGCTCTGGGTCTGCTCTTCCTTGCGGCGTACGGCTCCGACGAGAGGTCCAACGAGATCATCAGTCATCTGAAGTCGTGCGTCGCCAGCAAGTCGCGCACCGAGGACGCGGACGCGGTCACAGCTGTGGCAGTCACGGCGGCCGCCCTGCTGGACGCCTTCGAGGCCGACACGGAGGCCTCTCGTCTTCCCATACCGCATGTCCAAGGCTTCACGTCAACGCAGCTCTTCTTCGTGGCGCTGTGCTTCACGCTGTGCGAGGGAAGTGATTCCGGAGGGTTGGCCGGCGTCTGTGACCGGTCGCTCAAGCACGTCCATAGGTTTGCGGAAGCCTTCGAGTGTGCCAGGGGGTCTCCCATGCACCCCGCTCAGCGGTGCGAGCTGCCTTAGCCTCGCTGGTGCCTTTTTTTTTCTTTTCGATGGTTTATTGTTACCTCCTCATAATTTTTGCGAATTAGCTATTGAATTTTTTTTTGAAAACTCTGCAAACTATAGTTTTTGGGTTACACGTGTGAGAAATTATACTAGAGCAGCTATTGTGCGTGATTTGGTGCTAATTTTTGTCATTGCCTCGTTTTATGTGGCTCGCTCCTTCAACATATTTGCAAAAGTGAACGCAGGTGGTTCTACTCCCGTCTTTCCGTCTGCTAAATAGAGCAATACTTTGCCGTGCCGCTTAGGTGTAACTAGCACTTCATGAACTTGTTGCCGCAGAATCTTCACCAGATTTCCTTTTAGACGTGGTGTGAGTGCCGTGCCCGCGGTCTGAATCGCTCGGGAATGCGACTCATAGCGTTGTATTAATAATGCGCATTTTACGTATATTTCACATGCCCTGACACTGGTTGCTTGTACAGGCTGTCAATCATATCTAATTGAATAGCAAGGAAGGTCTTAGGGCTCGCCTTTTCTGTTTTTTTTTATGTTTTGCAATGTTATCAACTTTTTAAGCACAATAGGTGGTGTTCACAACCACCCCTATTAGAAACTGACGGAATCTTCAATTATGTTGACCAAGACATTGTGACGCCGCCAGTGACGCCGCCAGTAGTACTAAGTTCTGGATTGAAGTGGAAGGACGCCACTGAGAACTTCAGCGTGAACCCTATTTGTCTTTGACACGTGTGGACAGTAGCACAGCTGAACCGGCACCGCGGTGCTGCTACGGGAACTTTCGCTGGAAGCTTTTCCCCAGTGCTTGGTGCTGACTTGCCCATAGGTGATACTAGCATCTATAGAAATTGCTCATCTTCGGTACGTGGGGTAGCCATAAGTGCCGAGGCCCGTTTGACCTCCCAGCACCTGGAGCGGTGCCACAAAAAATACTGCAAGGGATGAAGCCTTGGCAATCCCGTATGGCACGGACGCCTACAGCCTCGGTGACTCCGAGAACCTGTTTCCTTCCTCGCCTGCCTTGTTTCAAGTCATCGTTCATTCACGTGGGTAGGACTATTTTCCAGGTTTTCCACATAAAACCTGCTTTAAGAGGCTGTTAAAAAAATCTGGCTTTTTATATCCACGTAAAATGTTTGTAGTAAACAAATGTCTGAGTGAAAGATTGCTTTCGTCAGCATCGCTATACAAACACACATCCAGTGCAGTTGTGGCAAGCTTTGGAGCACCTGAGTACGGCAGGGATTTTGTGGAAGCCACATGCCAGCAGCAGTGTCGCGGACATCGAGGCATTCGGTGCAAGTTTTCTGACTGCACGCATGACATCTGGCGATAACGCCTGCTTCGAGACAGGCTTCTTTGGAAGAATATGAGCAATTTCCTCATTATAGACGCACATGTTCCCATGCAGCCTTCGTGCTTGCATCATCGTCATCATCATCATTACTTAGCATCGGTGCTCGCTTCTGCGAAGAAAAAGAGAACAATATTTTCGCATTTATTTATAGATTACTCTCTAATGAAGCCTGGCAAGTACAATTTTTCCTGTTTTTTAACCATTTTTCCTCTCTGCGTTTAATATCCAAAACTCATTCTCAAAATTTAATGAAAAATAACTAGAAGATTCGCAAATCTGTGCAAAAAATTTGTTACCTCTCATATTTCTTATCTCTACTTCTCCGCATTCTTTTCTTCCATTCTGCTGCGTGGAATTGACGAAAGCGAGCGCATCCGAAGGGCGACACAGCCGGCAGCTGCAGCCGCTTCGAGACAAGACCAGCCGCACGCGCGTGCTACATAAAACCGGCGTTAATAACCCAATAACCGGCACACACCGTTTCCGCAGATCTCGCGCGAACTCGAGAAACAAGTAAATTTGGGGCGGCGCAAACGAGATAGCGACCGCGTTACGGGCTCGATATATCACCCCCCAACCTCCAGCCACTCATCCCTGTAGAGTTCACCACTCCAAGTTATGGACGCGGGCAGAAGCGCCACAGCACCTGGAATCAAACCACGACTACGAACACGCTTCCGGTGGGCCCCGCGTGGTCTGGTCACGCGTCGTGGCTGCCAAGCTTGTTTTGAGAGGGGGTGAAAAGTAACAATAAAAAAAAGAACTGACCAGGCCACGGTATTCATTAAGACAGGACGGCGGAAGCGGGGGGGGGGGGGGGGGGGATTCAGAAACACAGATATTTTTGTGTGTGTTTGTTTTTTTCGTGTTTCCTACGTTTGCCGCATAGAATATCGACACGCACAAGCGCCAGATGTTTGCAATTTGGGTGCCTGTTGGTAGCTGCATGCGGGTTGTTCAACGAGTCTAATAGCACATCTAATCTGTGCGGAAACTTGTGTTCTTATGTATTCTTAGCCTGATGTCGATAAGTTATGAGCCTCAACTGCTTATCTCAACCGCTTATCTCAGCCAAGTTGCTTCTTTGCACTCCTCCCCTACCCCCTTCCCCGTTTTGGAGGTTCTGTCGATAATTGAACATATAAACAATACTGTTAAATACGAACGTAGTTGCACGACGGTCACGTATTTGCAACAAGTGAACGAAAGGCTTTGTTGATGTGTTTTCCACAAAAATTAAAGTAATCGTGCAGTCGAACTGCGATTAATGCAGCCTTTGCCAAGAGAAATCACAAGCACGGCGCAAGCGCACATTTGTATGAGACGAACGAATGTAATAGAAAGAAGGCGGATCACCTGTTTAAACACTATACGCCAAGACATTTCCGGTAATTTTACAGCCAAGATAAATGTTGTTTCAATTAGATTTAGAAAAACCAAAAATTGTAAGAAAATATCCGGACGCCAAGCCTACAAGACCATGTTTTGCAATTCTTAACAACTGCTGAAAGAGGAGGAGTACTTTAATGGAACGGGAGAGGTCTGCCTGGTTGTCGGCCTGGCATGCTACTCCAGAAGTGCTGAAAGAAACATGCCATTTAATGGCTACGTTTGCAGCGGCTTGTTGCCCATAGAGCCAATATCAATGTTATTCAGCTCATTTGTTTTGGAACCCATGTCAAATGCCGTCTCCTTCGCCATAAGTTCGATTCGAGAGAACGCTATTCGATTTAATCTTGGCACTCCTCCACCAAGGCCATGCGTCCAACTTCGTTTTGGCACAGGCTGGCGCACGTCAGTCATGGGCAAGGCCATGAGCTCCACTCTCGTAATGCGAGAATGACGAACACGTTACGATGAACCGTATCGGGCTCAAAATGCATCGTAAACTTACAGCGATATTATTTGCTTTGGCCCGTTATATACGCAGCCGTAGGATGTCATAAATTTTATACAGCAAAAGAAGGTAAACAACCTTCAAGGAGGCGCTCGAGCTGAAGCGTGCAGGAGGGTTGCCAACTTGCAAACTTTTGTTCTTAAACAGACGTCAGGGAGATGTAGGAAAACACGCTGATGTCAAAGCTCGGAATTTTAAAGAACCCTACGTCTCATACCGGAATTGAAATGAAGACACCATTGGCAAAAAGATTTCTGGCTCCAGAGAACGTTTTCTAAGCGCCTAGTATCTGTTGCCTCACAGAAGACTGTCTATCTTTCTTCGTACCCTTTCTTCAAAGTGTCTTCGGTGCGAGTGCTGTAGCTGAGGTGCTACTCAGCGATAAAATGGCAGGCGCCCACAATTAATGATAAAACAAGACCCGGGACACGGACGGCAGCTAATAGCTAAAAAAAAATTATCCTGCAAAAACAAGGTACAAGGTATCTAACAAGCTCGATCCTGCGCTCATAACCTTACGAGACTATTGTACGTGTTTTTCTTTATTACAAAATATACTCGCTGTGTCGTCAGTACCCCTCGCCCTGGTGATAGGCGATTATCTATATGATTGCAGTGAATGGCTTAATATAATTTAGTCTTAAAATGAATTCATAACTACCACATGGTTAATGACCCAGACACGTTTTTCATCCACTTCTCTAGTATATCATTTTTCTTTCAAAATAACATTCTTATTCTTGTATTGGAATCTCTACGTGGTAAAATAAATCGAATGGACGAAAAAATAGCAGACAAGAAGGCTTGGATGACAATGGAAATTTAAAAGGCACTAACAAGAAAGGGCGGAAACGCAGAGGAAGGCAGGGCTTCTATTCGAAACATTGTCTTCAGAGGCTTCCCCTTCTCCAGTTGTTCATTTCATGCTGCTACGAATTCCACCTTCCCTGCTCTCTCTACGAAATCAAGAAACTGTAACAGGGGGGTTATTTACAGGGCTAGATGACAGAGGATCAAAGATGCCGCAACCACAACCGCAACCGCGACCGGATACCTCAAATTTATTAACAGTCCCTTTCAGAAACCCTTTAAACAATGGCCCTTGCATGCTATTTTTCGTATGGTATGCAATTTTTCGGATTATCACAGCCGGCTTTCTTCCCGAGCTGATGTAGTTCTGTAGTTCAACCATGCACGAAATATCCCGGATCTCTGCACTTATCATTGTTATCTGCTTCCTGTACGACCAGAATATGCACTCATAATAGTCTACAGCCTTCAATGGTGTGCTGGCTCGCGTCTTGCGCGGATTAGTTTTATGAATGAATGGTATGAATGCTTGACAAAGGACGTGAACTTAAGTAGTACGTTTAATTACACTACTTCGCCACGTTTCGAGATTCACAATATTAGACTGGTCTCAGGAACATACGGCATCGCTGCTCTCAGGATGAGGCAGATGCTCGAGAACCACAACTTTCCACATAGACGCCGTACTATTTTTGAGGAATTCCTACTGATGTGTACGGCTGTATGCAACAAAATGAAGACGCGGCTCATGTTAACTCGCCATGACACAATGACACGGTTCTTTTCCATTTAAGTGAAGCATACACGTTTACCATTGTGAGTCGCAGTGCAGCGTTGCCTGGCAGTAACTGGAGTCGGTCTCTGCAGAGACTTACGGCGTAAAACACGCCTCTGTCGTACCGAGATCATGCACACCGTCGCAGCCACGAAGCTTTGTCGCCACGAGAACGTCGAATGTGGCACGGCATGATAGGCCACGGCCAAACACAGAGCCGCGTATACTACCAACGTCAGATGAAATCTGAACAGCAAGCTGAGAAGCATTCAGACGCCTGTGATCAGATACTTGCGTAATTCTTCAAGTACGACGACCGCTCCGCGACGGTGATGACGGATCGCGTTAGTATTTCTTCTTCTTTTTGTTGTTGTTGTGCTTTCGCGATCGCGTTTCATTTGACGCCGTTTAATACACGTGTACACGAGCCTACAAACGATGTCAGAACGCCTTTATCGGCAGCAACAACAAAGAAAAAAACACGCAGAAACAGGGGTCAACAATGAGCACGTGTGCGGCTTCTCACGCCGTCCCAAAAGTCCACCACACCAGCCATTCCGTTCGGCTTCGGCCACCTCCGTGTCAGAACCCGCCGCTCTGCTCGAGCGAGAGGTCCAGCGAGCGCGGACAGAAGTCACTCGCGGCGCGCCAGTAGGCGGAGTGCCAGGCGGCCGCATGGCCGGAGCTGACGCCGCGGTAGAAGCACACGGCGTGGCTGCTTCGGAGCGTGTCCCAATCGCTGTCGCGGCAGGCGTCGAACAGCTGCTTCCAGGCGGTCCAGGGCACCGGCATGAGCACGTGCGCGGGCAACACGAGCACTTCCTTGCAGCGGCGGCCGCTGCTCGCCAGGGGCGCCACGCTGTCAACGCCGCAGCGCTCGAGGAGCACGTCCCGCAGCAGATCGGGCCCCATGCAGGAACTGCGCGCCGGGTCGTAGTCGCTGGCGGCGCGCTCCATCACGTCCCGCAGGAATGCGTGGCCCGCCTCGAAGAAGAGGAAGCTGTTGCCCACCGAGTCGCCCTTGCGCTGCGAGGGAGAGGCCGGGATACTGTAATTGTATTCTGCTGTTCGAGATGTGACCCGCCGCGGTGGCTCAGTGGTTAGGGTGCTCGACTACTGATGTTCGAACCCGACCGCGGCGGCTGCGTTTCGATGGAGGCGAAACGCAGAAGGCGCCCGTGTGATGTGCGATTGTCAGTGCACGTTAGAGATACCCAGGTGGTCGAAATTATACCGAAGCCCACCACAACGGCACCTCTTCCTTTCTTCTTTCACTCCATCCTTTATCCCTTCTCTTACGGCGCGGTTCAGGTGTCCGCCGATATGTGAGACAGATACTGCGCCGTTTCCTTTCCCCAAAAACCAATCTTGTTCGAGATGTGCCTATTATGTGTATGCATTTGAACGCGCTATCGCCACTACTGTTGCTGTGGACCGAAGTGGGCTGGGAACTTTGTCAGGGTCTCTGTGCCTATGGTTCCAGTCTCCCCTCGCTTTGTCGAGAAATAAAGCTCTTTCAATCAATCAATCAATCAACCAATCAAACAAACAAACAAACAATCAAACGTTGCTGATGCGTTGATTACGGAACTCGTCATGGGTTTGCGGTCAGGTGAAAGTAAACGCGTCGTGTAGAGACAGGAGGTGGGAGGCTATCATGATACACTACGCGATTCTACAGCGAGGGGCGTATAGGAAGGAGCGCATATTACAGTTCTCGGGAAATCAATATCCATGAAGTGGTCTACATGACCACTCCACTCCACTGCTGGTTTCCAAACTTCGCACAAGCGATAAGAGCCATAGGCGTGCACACGTCTTTTCAAGAGAAGAACGAAGGGTTGGCAGAATTCATGGAAGTGCCTTCCGGTTGACATCAGCTGGGAAGCAGGGAACATTATGGGACGAAATTCGCCCCCACCCTAATGCGCATCGAGGGGATCTCCTGCCTTGACCGTCCCCTTCCACCACGACTGCAGGCCTTTGGACGTCCCCGATTCTGCTCACTGTAGATCAGGCTCCAACGGGCAATCAGCGTGGCACAATTCCGATGACGGCAGTGCTAATGGTTATCGCCAGCTGGTGAACCCGAGCACGTATTGGTCTCTGACCGGAACATAGAAGCTACCTGCCGAATGCTACCGTTGGACTTAACACATCAGTACCAGTTAGCACCTGTGTCCTAGAACGCAACGGTGGTTAGCAAGCCCTGCCTCAGAAGGAGATGGTACGCCCACCAGATATCTGCGTAAATGGTTCGCTTCTAGGTGTTCTATATCACAAGATTCGGAAAAGCGCTCTGGAGTGTAAGTTCAGTCACGTCGTCCCTCGCGTACGGTATCAGTGGAGCCGACATCGCCCGTAAGGAGGCTCACCAGCAGCTTCTGCGAGACGCATGTCCGGAACTCCGAGAGGGGCTTCATGGTCACCGTGTCCTCGTCCAGGAACACGCCGCCCCTCTTGAAAAGCACGGCCAGCCGCAGGGCGCCGGACAGGTGCTTCTCGTAGAACACGCTCCGGTTAATCGCTGCCGACGAGTACCAAGACTCCAGGGGCGTGTCGCGGAACTCCTCCGAAGCCTGTGTCAAGAAACGACACTGGCGCCACTACAGCACGCCCACTACAGCACTTCAGAGAAACTTGCTTCATTGCCAACTGTATGTGTGTGGAAGTGATGTGGAAGAAAGAGCCTTAAAAAAATGGTGGTGTGGTTTGAAGTTTATTTCTTTATTTCTTTACAAGGAAGATCGTGGCTACAGGGCAGAAAGCTGTGCGAGTACCAGCTTGACGAGGCCCTAGCTCCAAAAGGGTGGTAGTTGTCAGCGGGCGTCAATTACACTATAGTATGTGTTACATACAAGATACAACATAAGAAGGTCAACAAATAAATAATAAAAGCTTCAGTATCAAACATAGCCAAAATTATAAATGCCGGGAACACACGTCGCGTGAAATAATACTGTTACATACATAAAAAAGAAGACGCATGCGTTTGTAATGTTAGTTTGAACTAACATTGAACAATGTACACAACAGGAACAAATTAGCAGGCTATGAAAAACAAGCAATAAAGCAATAAAACGGGGTTTCAGAGAACACGTTAGTTTGAACTAACATTGAACAATGTACACAACAGGAACAAATTAGCAGGCTATGAAAAACAAGCAATAAAGCAATAAAACGGGGTTTCAGAGAACACTGGCATAGGGAATGCTAACAAAACGGACAGTATGATGAATGCAGCATCGAATGATAATCAATCATACATGAGGCCTTTCTGCTCTAATTTATTTAGTAACGATGGTAATGTGTACTTGTCGGTGTCAGGCCGTAGTTCGTACGTTGGATAAGTTACATGCCACGTTTCGGGTAAGCGCTTGTTAAAAAAGTTTGTATTTTTGACTAAACCGGCCATCTGAAATAAGCAGTTGTTAGAACGTTTACGGGCGACTTGGTACGAGATCAAAAGCGAAATGTATAAAGGCATGCTTACTAGAAAAGTGTTAGGTCGATTACATATGAACTCTGTATGGCTAAAATGAGGAAAGTCAGCAGTTACTCTCAGGGCATAATTTTGTAAGGTGAGAAGCATGTCAAGGTTAACCACCACGATGTTTACGAAGTACTCCCTCTGTTTTCCTACATTTACGTTGAATATATAGTCGACATGCTCAGTCCAAGATAGATGCTTTGTAAAGATTACTCCCAGTATTTTGGGCTGTTAACTACGCCAATTAATTCGCCAGATATGTGAATTTTTAGATCGTGTGAAACGGGTGTATTTTTTGGACAGAAAGCATACATGTAGTTTTGGTTGTGCTTACTTTAAGTTCGCTCTTAATAGCCCACCTGGGAAGCTGTGATATACGACTGGCTGTTATCTCAACTTCATTAGATGTTGTAGCGGGAAAAAGAAGTGTAGTATCGTCAGCACAGTGGTGCACAGGCACAAGAGGTGCACAGTGTTGAATATCGTTCACAAATAAAAGGAACAAGGAGCCTAATAGATGGCCTTAAGACGCCCCGGTATTAACTGATTGTAGACAGGACGATGAATAATTTTCACAAATTGTTTGCGGGTTGCTAGGTCTGTCCTTATTAAATGAAAGGAAACACCACTGATAATGACGAATCTACTTAGTCGAAAGCCTTAGAAAAAACATGTTTACTCATCATCATCATCAGCCTGACTACATAAACTGCAGGGCAAAGGCCTCTCACATGTCTCTTTAATTAACCCTGTATTTGCAAACGTTGCCAGGTTCAAATTCCAATGACGGCCTGCCCGGAGCCAGAGATTCTTAGCACCCTCCGCTGCGTCACAGGTTTGAACACCTCTTGATCAGCTGCTCCGCAGCCGCTGGGTACGGACGGTTAACTGGTTTGTTCATAGATGGTTGGGGCCAAGTACTACATCACGGTGGCGAAATCCTGTTCTGGTCAGGGTGTGCGTTGTCAGTTCTGGTCACCGAGATCAGGCCGCACCCCAGGCCTGGTTATGCAAGTCCATTCACACGCGGAGTTTTTTTTTCTTAAACCCGGTGGAAAATTGTGCGGCACCGGGGTTCGAACCCCGGTGAGCCGTATACATGTATGCTACCTAGTGTGACCTATCGTATTGTAGTGATGTAACGCCCCTCTCCCCCCTTATGTAATGCCCCGCCACCCAGGGGGTCTTTAAGGGTCAATAAATTATGGTAATGATGATGATGATGAAAATCATTAATTATAATCCCCTTTTGGGAGGGCAGTGCTGTCTCTGTGAACCTTTTCTTTGAAATCTGTGTTGGCAGTCTGTCAGCAGGTTAAAACGTTCTACATAGAAAGATAACCTAGAGTTAAGAATTTTCTCCGAGGCATTTGAAAAGTCGGATAATATCGATATAGGTCGACAGTTACCAAACGCGTGCTTTTGTCCGCTTGTAAATATCATGCTTTTTAACGTAGGTGACGGGACCTGGCATACTGGTTGTAGGGATCGTGCTTGCTGCATTTTTCAGGTAATCATTGAAGGCACTGGCTAGTGACGTACCATGAAGCTGTTTATATCCGAGCGTAATTTCTTTTAGTTAAACTATCTCTTCATCAGGACGGAAAACTTTGTTTATATTTTTTCCATGGCGCATCCGGATCACTCTTCAGAGCGTGCTCTGAGAGATTATTACAGTACTAGTGCTTCGCTTTCTTGAGGGTAGCGTTTAATTTATTTCTGTATGTCTTTGCTTAAACTCGCTCGTCTCCTTTGATTTGATGAATTTCTTCAATAAATTGATTTTATGATTTTATTACTTGGCAATACTTCATTGGAAAGCCATGGTTTTCTTGCCTTTCTACTTATCCCAATTAATTTATACGGAAGGTGGTCGTTATACATGCGACAGCTGGTTTTTAAGAAAGACACTGTAGTCGGCATCGGATGTACCACTTTCGTGGACCTCCGGCCAATCAATTCTCCGGACAGACTGTTAAGCTGTTGGAACCTAATCGCACGCCTACGAAAAGTTTTTGCGATGAGTGAGGATCGATTTTCATGGAGCGAGGGCAACTAAAGCCTAAGAGCACTAGCTTAGGTATTTAACAAAGTATGCAGAAATTAAGAGAGACTAAAAAAGCCGAAGAGCGCTAGCTTAAGTTTGAAAACATGTAGAAAGAAAGAGATACTAAAAGTATGCTAAAACCCGAGCATATGGGGTCAGTTCTAAAAACAGTGACAATGACTTCAGCATAAATATTCACATGGTGACAATGATGAGGCTCACAAAAGTATAGACGATCGATAGAAATTGGTATATAGGGCCACGAAAGTGATCGAAAAAAAAATGTTCAATGTTTCAGCTGATTAATGACTCCCATGACCCACTAATGTAAATAATGGGTCATATGTCCTTGCGATGTGATGGCATCATTTAATGCAGACAGTGACGATGATGCCTCAGGGGTTGGGACAGTGACGGAACGATGTTGTCATTCCTGCCAACAACGCGATATCCGCGCAAAAAAAAAAAAGCCTTCAACAGCTGGTGCCGTCAAACGACCAGGAGTACTACGGAGTCGTCCTTCGACGGTCGCCCATGGCTCACCTGCACGCTGCCGAAGACGACATTCGGCAAGGAGCTGAGCATCCTGACGAAGGGCCCGTCCGGCCAGGAGGAGTTGACGCCGCCACCGAGCGGGTTGCCCGTGGCGGCGAGCACGTGCACGGTCGAGTGCGGGTGGTGCGCGGCCGCCGACTCGACGGCGCACGAGAAGCGGGCGCTCACTTTGGGTTCGAGTCCCGCGTGCACGAAGAAGATGCGCGGGCTCACAGGACGAGCATGCCGGGCTGGAGACTCGCGGCTCCCTGGCAAGAGACGTGAGGGAAGGACGACTTCCCAAAAGAGTTTGTCAGCGATTCGCAGGCCGGTGCACTCCGAAAAATCAGTTGAGAGTAACACAGAAAAAGTGTTACTCAGTGAGACCGCGGGTGTTGTAGTCTTGAAATCCAGGGCTTACAATCGTTCGATTCTTTAATGCGTTAGATTAGAAGCGTCTGTGACAGCACGAATGGCAACCGCTGTCACGCTTGGCGCGTGTGTTTAACTCGGACATAACGAACTTAATTAGTATGCCACCTCGAGTATAGCGACCTTTGGTGTGTTAACCTCGGACACAACGAACCTAAGTAATGATTATGATAGTTAATTTTTATGATGCAAGGGCATCTGTACGAAAGAGAACCACGCCAAAAGGTGTCTGGATCTGCTCAAGGTGGCGTCGAAGACCCATTTCCCAAGCATTTCACCCTAAAGAAGCCGAGCACTAGGTCAGAGGAAAGCTTGTCCCCATTGTACGACCGGTGGGTATACCCGGCGGCACTGGGGATCGAACCCCACACCTCCCGCATGCGAGGTGGATGCTCAAACGACTAGGCCACAGCTGCGGTTCGATACTAAGTAATGCCACCTCAGATGTAATGAACTTTGGTATTTTAACATCTGCTATAACGAACTACCTATGATGTAATGAACA
Source organism: Amblyomma americanum (assembly GCF_052857255.1). Classification (NCBI taxonomy): domain Eukaryota; kingdom Metazoa; phylum Arthropoda; class Arachnida; order Ixodida; family Ixodidae; genus Amblyomma; species Amblyomma americanum. Next base: position 28,562,603 of record NC_135498.1, read on the forward strand.
TAGATATGCCATCTCGGATATGACGAACTTTTGTGTGCTGACCTCGGGTGTAACGAACCTAAGTGTACCACCGCGGATTTTTTGACTGGCTCTACCACGTAGGTCAAGTAGCAGGTTTGTTAAGGGCGATAACGTTTATTTGCGGCTTACCTGTCTGAGATGTACTGCTGAAGGTTAAGTACGCAGTAATTGCCAGAACAACAACCACTGCTGTGAGCCTGAAAAAATGAAGCAACAAAATGAGAAATTTCGGCGTGGTACCAGAATCTAAAATCCACATGTGAGTAAAAAGAAGAAAGAAGACGAAAGAAAGAGTTCCCAGAATGACAACCCCATTTTGACACGGTGGCGAAATGCGCATGCGGTATGTATGCGTAGGTAAGGAGTGTATATACCTCTCATTGCTCTCCACGCAAACACAATGAGCCAGAAGCTTGGGTATAAATGTATTATGCCAGGTGTACACGTGGTGAAAAATCCCGAACACTACAGGATATTTTGACAGGGCAGTCGTCCGATAAAGGATGTACTTCCCTATCAAGCAAAGTGTGGCGCAATTATTACGCAGGAAACCGTGCGCAGCCATTGGATAGCGCGCCTTGCAGCCGTTTTCTGATACAGTTCACGCCGTAAACCCGAATACGCCTATATGGGAGTAAAGAAAGGAGTAAATAAGGGTGTGCGCTAGAGGACAGCTTACTCCCTTTTTTTACTCCTTTCGTGTTCAGAGTGTAGCACCATGCTCAGCACGACAGATGCTTGGGTATACAGCATCGCTGCTATAGCAGCTTCATTGCGTGCGACAGGCGCCAAGGTCTTCAACAATTTTTTTACGACGAAAGCTTTCTGAGCTTCCGTCTCCGAGTGAAAATGGCGTCATTGTGTATATTAATTCGTCTTCCGTTGAAAGCGGTTTGCTCCTAAATCGTGCATTGGTGCTTGTGTATAGCACCCGTAAATGTCCTAAGCTTAGGCTGAGTGAAGATTCGAGTTCCTCTCGCTTTCAAGAGATCAGGAACGCTGGCGGCGCACAGCAAGTTACACTATACGGTCGCGAAGCGAATCCGGTGGCTTCGTATGTAGCTAGTGTAGGTCTGGACTCAGTTACGCCTGTACGGGGCTGCTGAATCAGATGGGCTGCGGCTTCCACATGGGTGCATCTAAACTCGGCGCCATGGGTGCATCTAAACCACATGGGTGCATCTAAACGCGCCGTGGGTGCATCTAAACTCGGGTAGTATTCTTCTCCTCGTCTTCCCCCCCTGACATCCACGCCAGAAGCGAAACACAACCTCACCTTCCGGCGAACCGGCGGAGGTCGTTGGTGCAGGACACGACACGTCTCCGGATGCTCTTCTCAGGCGCAGGGGGAACGAAGGCCACTGGTGGCCGCGACGCGTTCTCGATGGAGGACAGCAGAGGGGTGTTCTCCATGGTCGCTGCGGGTCACTTACGCCCTTGCTTTGCTGCCCGCTGAAATGGCGGAGACACGTACGCGAGCACTGGGAACGTGCACTTCGTTGTTCTCTGCTTCTAACCTCCGTCACAGGACGGTTACTGAAGAAAGAAAAGAGGAAAAATATCGAAGACTTCAAGTGCCCCCAGGTGATCAAAAGTGACAGTTGTATTGCACGGTCTTTGTGGTGACGTTGCAAGCTGACGCGGTTCGAATTTTGAAAGCAAGTTGGTAACCACGTGAGGAAATATGGACGACGCCAAGAAAAGCTAGGGGAAGAGGTGTCCTTTTTCCATTCATTTAATCTCTACTGTATCATTCATCACACCTTCATCCATCATTGATGCCCTGGGGCAATAAATTTCGCTTAAAAAAAAGAGGTGTGCTTACTGCTGCCTGTGTTTTCACGCTTCCGCGTTCCTTTGCGCGGTTCCAAATGCCTTCCGCATCGAGTCACCAGCTGGCTCGCTTGTCTATGCTAACTATTCGGGAAGCACGGCAACACCGTCTATCACCACGGCACCTTCAAAAGGTTGCCTGCGCAAGGGCTTCTCCATGCGGCATGCCATCCCGCCATCTATGGTTCCTTACACTGTACGAAGACTGTGATCCAGAGGTTGCCACAGTTGCCACCCCATATCCCCATCCCCAGCAAAGAACCCCGCCAGCCCATTTTACCCATAGCAAGAACAGCTTTTCTCTTCACGTTTAGCAACTCACATTTCGCCTAGCTGGATTTTTACTGGGATTTTCCCTGCCTGACCATGTACCACGTGAAAGGCAACCGCGTTCGACACGACGGGCTAGAGCCGCCAACGTACTCTAGGAAACGCAGTAACGGACACGGAGCTCGTGGCACCGTCCATCCTTCGGCAGCGCTTGTACCGGAGACGGGAAACGCTTTCGCCAGTGCAGCTCTGCTTAACCTTAAGCTACTCACTTCGTTCTGCAAGAAGCGCTGCACATTTGTGAGAACGGGCACCATGTAACATTTTTCAATAAGTAGCGAGCGGGGTGGAAAAGACGTTTATCCGATCTTCTGCGGCTTCCATCATTTCCAAGCTACACCTGTGTGTCAGCTGTAGAGGGAAGTATGCCCTGGTAGCGAAAGTCTCTTATTAGGTAGGGCTAAGGCGTCTGCGCTTGCAGTGCTTGTAAGCCATTAAGCAGACCGACGAGCTTAAAGACATGTAGAGATAAAGGCAACGTCTGTTTTACATCATCACGAATCTCTCATAGTATGCACAGGATGCCGCTAAAGATACCTAACGGTGTGCATGATCAGGTGGTTTTGTAGCCTGCGAGCAATGAACTTCAGTAGTTTGCTATGAGGCTGTAGTTGATCACAGTTGGACCCTTACCGACCGAGAGGCAGTGCACAATTACTAAGGCCTAGCAGGACTTGAACGACTACATTCTGGGTGGTCCGAAGCGCAGCTGAGAACTATACTCCTAATGCCTTTTCACCTCCTATAATATTTACAATGTTTGAGGGCACCTTACGGGAAGTTCGAATCAGCAGAGCAACGGTGCGTGCACCTTGCCGAATTTTCATGTTGGCACACGCGACAAAAGGCATGTTCTCTCTCCTTCCTTGCATTCTTTTTGTGGCTATCTCTCTCCACTGTATTCAAGAAAAAAATGGTCTAATCACTTATATTCGGAATGAATGACGTCCTCGCCGAAGTCGGAAGCCTTTTGAGGGCGATCAAAAGCAGAGATACCTTGACGTTCACTTTGCGCACCATTCGTCACCCCGTTTTTCGCTCAAGTCTAAGGTTGCGAAGCCTATGCGACCTCCACCCGAATGCGGAAGGCTCGTTCTAAATCGGGAAGCTATCGCCCTTTCGAGAAAAGGCATCTGCCAAGTAGGCCTTTCTTATTTCAGTCCTCGTTCCAACAAACAGCGGAGGCCAACGAAGCCCAATCTCGAGGCCGCTAGCGCCTTACCAAGAAAGAAAAGCCCGCAGAGAGAACAACTCAGACTGAGAAGAGGATGCAAGATCAAACTAGCGCAGGACACACATATGAAAGTTAACGAAGAACAAAAAGCACGCAACATTGGCGAAGAAACAGGCATGCAACCACTTTCCGAGCAGCGCCTCAACTCCGCTGGAAACGCGAAAACGAAAGCGGAGGACGAGTCCGCACGCTTCGAGCCGGCCCCGGCAGACGGACCGCCGGCGGCGGTGATTCATTGTCTCGAAAGGCTTCTATCGACACTGGCGTTCGGCCGGAGCGCCGCTCGAGTTGGCGGCCGTCGAGACCGGCCGGCAAAGCGGCCGACGCGTGCCAGACAGTGTTAAAACGCTCTCGCATCGCCGGGCATGTCTTCTTGCGCCGCGCACGCCCCGCGAACAGCGTCAGGGTCAAAGGCCGCGGTCGCTCCAAGACAAAGACGCATTGAATTAGGAAGCCGCGCAGCGCCGTCTTGTGGTGGAGTGGCGGTGGCCGGAGGATGTCCAACCCTCCTCCTCCTCTTTCCTTTGCTTCCTCTCGCTCGCCTGCCGGTCCACGCCGGCGCTAGACAGCGGAAGACGAAGAAACTAAGCCTAAGCCGGCTTCGCCGCTTTCGTTCAGTTGTTTCTTGGCTACGCGTTTTGTGCCGCATTCGCGGCACGCGGCCTGGCGCTCACTCGGCCGCTGATGAATGGTGTGCGCGCGCAAACAAACGGCTTGCGGCGTCCGCAGCGAAACCGAGCGCGAACGTAAAGGTCACGACGCCGCTTGTATGAAAATCGTTTTCGTCGTCGACGCTCGTGTTTGTTCGCGCGCACGTGCGCGGCGCAGGCGCGAGGGTGTGGAGAGGTGAGCTCGCCGACGTTTCAAAGTGTTCAGTTGCGTGGATGTGGGCCACTCGGCGTCTGGTTTGGCGCACTTGGAATGTGCGTGGGTGGCGCTCTTAGGCTAATAGGTTGTTGGCTCGAATGTTGGTGAATGCGTTTAGTACACGCACTGCGCTCATGCGTGTTACGGTCCCATTGTGTGTCTGCCCCGTCGAAACCTGCCCAGCATATGCTTATCGGCACTGCGCGCTTTTTTGGCAGTGCGGTGCAACGACGTATGTTATGCTCTATGGCAGGGCGTATTGTTAGCCTCTCCGTTGCTTCTAAGATGGCTTAATTGGGGCCGGTTCGTGCTGAGTTTCATTGCAGGGCTGTATGGACAAGGTAATGCAGAGTGAGTGGTACGAAGCAGGTTTGTGGTCCGGTTTGTCGAGGTGGCCGCTATTCTTGAACCTGTTGCCTTGCAGCTTGCTGTCTATTAACGCGAACTTTACCCTTTGCTAATACTGCACTCGACAATTAATTAACGCCGACGAGTGGTTGAAGAATGTTGAGAGATGAATGTCTATTGATTTGCATTGGCTGTTATAATTAAATTCTTTTCTTGAATATGAATGCAAGCACGTGGTTCGGTTTACGTCCTCCGCGAAAGGTGGGCAGTGCCTGCGAAACTAGAATTCTTTGATGTTTTTCGATTTATAGCTTCGCCAAGTGTGATGTTCTCCAAGACACAGTGAAGTGCGCGGGGAAAAAATAAGGTAACGAAGACTATAGTAGGATACAACTTAAAAAACAGCAGTTGCTAACACAGGACCGCGGTCCGCGGCGTATTGTATTACTCCGCTGGCCAATCGTAATAGTAAAATAAATCAACTTCTTAACGTTTTACTATTATAAACAATCTAGGTATCAAAGTTCTAGCTCGTATAAATTTTTCTTCTTGTGATTAGTTCTTTGTTTAGATAACATGGAAAGATTTAACAACGGGCTACTTTTTTTTGTCGTGGAGGAAATCTGTGCGGCGGTCCTGAATGTGAGCGGAGCTTTACTGCAGACTTAAGTTGTATCCGACTGTAGAGCACTTCTCTGGGTCACAAGTCCAGAGTCCACTTCCAGGCCTGCTTCAAGCGCGTAAACGCTGCCATGCCCCAGAAAACCCTCACCTGATCCACTTAAGTGGGTCTAATAAAGTTATTACCAGCCAACCAATGTCTTAAGCAGTGGAAATGCAATATTCCGACGATGCCACGTTTGATCACCGACTCCTATAGTTTCTGTGATGTCATCGACTCCAGGTTTCCACTTTCTAAAATCCTAGTGGTACATGCTCGGTCAGCTGTACTCTAGATTAATGTACCATGATCATAACCCTCGTACCCTACATTAGCAAATCATTGCCATCGCCGAGGCTGCGTCCACTGCAGGAAAAATCCCACTCAGTTTTCCACTGAGCTTTATTTAGGCATCCCTAGCTCTGAAAGTTTCCCAACCACATCTCCACTTTCGGCTGCTGATACCAGGGCCGCGGGGTCAAATCCCAGTCGCGACGGCCACATTTCGTTTGAGGTAAAACGCAAAAATGCCCTTGTGCTCTGCGATCTACGCGCAAAGCCTAGGTGGTCTAAATCAATCAGGAGAACTCCACTGTGGCGTTCATGTAGACTCTGTGCAGCTCTGGGCCGCTAAACCCCACATACCACCGCCAATCTCTTCCCCCTCCCCCTCCCCCGTCTCCGGCTGCCCCCAACGACTTTTTTCTTTTTCTTTTTAACGAAAACCATTCTATTAGGCTATCAGTTACTTCCTCACACCACATCTCCACATCTCCACTTTCGGCTGCTGATACCAGGGCCGCGGGGTCAAATCCCAGTCGCGACGGCCACATTTCGTTTGAGGTAAAACGCAAAAATGCCCTTGTGCTCTGCGATCTACGCGCAAAGCCTAGGTGGTCTAAATCAATCAGGAGAACTCCACTGTGGCGTTCATGTAGACTCTGTGCAGCTCTGGGCCGCTAAACCCCACATACCACCGCCAATCTCTTCCCCCTCCCCCTCCCCCGTCTCCGGCTGCCCCCAACGACTTTTTTCTTTTTCTTTTTAACGAAAACCATTCTATTAGGCTATCAGTTACTTCCTCACACCACATGTTCTGGCCAAGTCAGTTCCCTGTATCCTTGACTCCATCCAGGATCATTAAAAACTCGACGTTCCTTACCCACACTGCTGTCTTTCTGATTCCTAATGTTAGTCGAAACCGGAATTTTTTTTTTCCTCGGAGACGGTCGTTTTATGTCCAGCGGCTGGAAATTTTCTTATGTTCGTTTTAATGTGACTCGATCGACATCGTTACAGCTCAAGTGCAACTCTGCATAGGCCACTAATGTATCTCAAATATCGCCTACAGCAGGGGTAGCATAAATAACCGTTGGGCTGAAAGAGTAGCCGAAATAAATACGCAGCCCTTTTCCTGCCGCGCTGATCACAACTCTCACGGTGCCGAGTCGGTCCACAAAACCACAACCTGTTATTTCACCCGTCCCGAGATGCGCTTCTGCATAGCTCCCTAGAGAAACGTCGTACCCACCACGGGTTTGTTCATGGTGGTCCCTCACGCCCACCCACACCTTTTATCGAATTAGGCGCCATAACGACCGAACCCGAATCTGCGCCGTGGATGTATGTCGGCCAGCGAGCGGGCGACGAACCGAATAAAATTAGGCCCCAGCAAACACTTTTCCGAGGCGTGTAAGCATCGCGTGTTGCGCGTCTACGGCCGTCCGAAAACGAAACCACCGCGATGTCACACATCGGGCCGCTTTCTCAAATAACAGCCCTCACACTCGCGGGTCTCGATAACTATACGCGATACGCGAGCCTAGTGGGGAAGACAAGACCGCTCCCCTGCGTGCTTCGTCTCCAGAGATGATCAGGCTCCAGAAAGACGATCCCTAAAACAATGGACTCGGCGTGTATGTACCCGTGTGCTCTCATTGTTACATCGTCGCGCACGCAGCGCGCGCTCTCTAAAGAAGCATGCGCGCGCATAAATAAGAGATGAATCACCGCGCATCAACCACTTGATACGCCTCGCGATGGCTCGTAAGTAGGCTCACGCTGAATTTCGTCCGCCGATGGCTGTGGGTGTGTGTGTGTGTGATTACAAGGCTGCTGTTGATTGATGAGACTATGCCTCGTAAGCGACAGGTATACGCTGGTCGCATCTCGCCTGCAGAGTGATCTGGCTCAGGGAACCACCAGGTCAGGGTCTCCTTGCCGACGCTCAGAGGGTGAAAACCGCTGTACGTACTTAGGTTACACTTACCGGGCCACCCCTGTGGCGGCGAGGATCAAGGTTCTAATTTGCGTCCCGCGTAAAAGTGGATCGCGAAGGCGAGCTTTTGCGTCGTTGTGCAACAAGTGCATTCGCGAGGCTCTCGCCGCGCTGGCTGAGCGCCTGGGAAAGAAAGGAGCCATGGCTTCAACGGCACCGGATGCTGAAGCTTACTGTTATGCTCGGCGTTGCTGCTGCTGCAAGGCTGCGGAACGTGGGTATTTGGCAACGAAGTTTGCTCCCGCATGCATTCCTTGCGTTTCATCCGTGACGTCATTAATGGACACTAAGTCGACATGATTTTTGTAACTCCAGCGAAGCGGTGGACAGTCATAAAAAATAGCGGCTGACTCAAGTGTTGGTTTGGGAGGAGCTGTCTATTCCGGCCTTAACGCACTCGTCGGACAGTTGTTGCGCGTGGGAGACGCTATGTGGTGAGGTGTTGGCTGCAGCACAACGGCCCACTGCGCGGGAAGGTAAAATAAATTCAAGCCTAACTTTGAGGACCTGGCAAGGTGCCCCATAGGCGTTCAAGGTCGGCTGCGGACGTTCTTCTAGACAGTTGAAAGTTGATAATAACCATTCACAAAAGGCAAGGGACAAGAGAAAGAGTGTTCTCACCACAACTACTGGACTATCAACTGGTTGATAGTCCAGACGTAGTGGTGTGAACACTTGTCCCTTGTCTTTTGTGTTGATAGTCCAGTCGTTGTGGTGTGAACGCTCCTTCTCTTGTCCCTTGTCTTTTGTGACTGGTTATTTTCAAATTACAATGTACCAACTGGCCCGCATTTCAACCCTTCTGTGGACAGTTGTGTCAGCCTGTATTTTGTTCCTAAATGAGTCAGCACGGCTTGCAGAGGCGAGCAATGTGTTCCGCGGCCGAGATCAAGACACGACCGCAGTCAAGTGACAGATAGTTAGACACAGTAGTCGGAAGAAGCCGAACGAATGAAATCTGTTTCTTTTTTTCTCACTTCTTGGCCCAAGTTGCTTCACAGAAACGTTGATGTTCTGTGCCTGCATTGCAGCTCAGAAAACGCAAAAACTTCCGCTATCAGCAAACCTGGCTCCCTCGTTTTCACCATACATACGAATCCTGCGCTTAGAACTGAATACATACACTGGCAGTACATTGACCATCTCAATACCACCCCCCCTCGCCTACAGCAACACCACCGCACCACGTATATCACACCAAACTACTGCACGCCGCACGTCTTTCCCACGGGGCAGGTCGTTATGAGCCCTTATATATAGACTCAGACCAGCAGCCCGCATGGCCATCAAACGGCAGGTGAACTACTCCCGACCCGTCTACCATGTACGGACGCCGTATAGCTTCGCATAAAAGACGCTCAGTACAGGCTGCGACCCCTGGTAGAAAAAAGCCTCTATATGGTACATACCTCCACCGTCAATTCACGCCCGCACCGCCACTCGACAGAGTAGCGGGAACGCGAGAGCATCGACCGACGCAACTTCTGGCACGACGTACAGTACACGCGGCCAAGTCTGCGCGGGTCCCTCATCCACCGTCATCATCCGCTCTAATCGGCACCTCGCTCGGTGGGTGCGGCGGCGTGTGATTTAATTCTCGTCCTTTTGCGAGGCCATTTAGAACACGCAGAACTCGCTCTCACAGCGAAAGCCGCCAAACCGTGCGCGCACTGCGGACCCACCCTGCCGGTCACACCTCGCGGCATCCCGAATCCTCCTCCGGCCACACATATACCACACCTGAAGAAGCAGTCGGTATACATTCATCTGTGCATCGCCATTCGGAGGCGCCATTGCATTAGTCACGGCCATTCGTGTGTGTGAGAGGTCCACGGGCTTGAACTTACTTGCTGGTCGTTTTTCAGCGCTACGCACGTTGCAAGCTGCAGAGAGAAGAGGCTCCGTTCCAGTTAAGTAGTCGGGTTGGGTGTACCCAGAAGTACAGGTACAGCTTCGGCGCGGTTTTTTGCCTGGCGCGTGCCATTGCTTCTGAACCACCGCGGCTGCGTTATATTTAGTTTTCCGTAACGCTGATGAGCGATTGCGCGGGCAAGACATACAGTCTTCATTTTTTCTCGGAGCTGGTCAAAAGGACTATTCATAGTACATAGCACCAGTCAAGCGTTTCGAAGTATTTGTGACTCACCTCGCAGAAGCCTGGGCGAATCGGTGGTTCTTCCTACTTATTTATATGGAAGGAATGCACGCTGCTGATGCTTCTGATGGTTGATCGCGGTTTTCGCGGACAGAATCAGAAAACGCGCTCGAGATCTCTCGCTTCTGCCAGTGCAGTCCACCGCGCTCGGGCTATTTCGGTCGAATGGTCACGCGCTGTTAGAGACGCTTGCGCTCTTCTACAACCGTAACGGGTTCATATTGGGAGTTTATATCGACGCTTCGAACCCCTACAACCAATTAATCTATTCTTGAAGCATCTAACTGCTTGGTTCGCCAATCAGAGCAGTTAGACCCGCCGTGCTGCACGTTGGGGTATAGATATTAATCCGGGCGCAATTATAAAATCTGCACTGGCCTCTCGATGCAGTTCGTGTGAGTGCAGATGGCTTCTCTGCTTACCTCCGAATAAGTAAGGTCTGCTAGCTAAGAGGCGAAATCGCAGGAGAACCTGACTTTGTCAGGCTTCAGTGCTCGACTGAATCAACAAAGCTGACTTCCAGAATAAAGACAACCTAGGAAAGAACGGTCAAGCTATGCGCGTATGGGCACAAATGCAATTCAAAAATATGGCAGGCTGCAAACGTGAATGTTCCTGAAATAGTGCCATGAAGCACTCAGAGAAGCACAGCTGGGGAAACACGTGCGGGACACAAGACACGTACACTAGCTAGCAAATGTAGACAACCTTTCTTCATGGTGATTTTTTCGTTCGGACTTCATTTGTTTCAGTGCAATTTCTTACACTAAGGAATAATAACGGTATAGTACATTATAGTTACATATTCTTTTTCATCCTAATTCCTGCTCCGTCCATTGCTAATCATACCGGGACGATAACTACATAAGCACTGACGGTTTTGTTACAATGACGTCGTGTGTCCCAAATGAGACAGTGTTTCGCCCTCGCGACTCGGGCGTGGCATTGAGCACTCCAACGAGTAAACAGGCTGGGAATGGACCGTTAGGCCGCACTTTCGGGAGAGGTGCGCCGCTCTGGAATGGTGTCGACCGTGCAGCGCCGCAGCGCAATGTACACACCGTCGCTGAGAGGCGTGTCGTCCCAGCCCCTGCGACGCCTAGTTGCGTACGTGGGTAAACTCGGCTCCTGCGCTTCGACACGCCGCGACAATTAAATACTCGTCTCGGCACAACGCCCATGCGCACACCCGTCGGTTACAGGCGAGCTTTGGTTACTGCGAGAACGCTGTGCAGCTGCTGAAGCGAAGCGCAGAACACACAGCACTGTAGGCGCAGCCTTGGAGCAATGCTTTGAACAGAAGCCGAAAGGGTCAGCCTTACGATTCACAGGCCTTGCTACTGTGGGAGTACTGCTAGTCGCAACGAAGGGATGAATGCGAGTGTTGAAACTTGTGCGCATAGGAATGGAAGCCCTGTTTATAATAGACCTTTAGATTTTTGTCCATTGAAAAGCAGGCCGGCTCATGCGATTGATAGCGCGGCTATCAATTACGACAATTACGACCACCGCAGCGGGCGAAGCGAAATAGCTGGGTTGTGCTAAAGGTACTTTTCAAAACGAAATCGAGTACGAATAGCGTTGCTTAAAACTGAACCGATTACAAATCGAATACGAATTGAGTCGTGCTGGCCCGAAAGACGCGGGTTCGATCCCGGCCGCGGCGGTCGAATTTCGATGGAGGCGAATTTCTAGAGGCCCGTAGACTGTGCGATGTCAGTGCACGTTAAAGAACCCCAGGTGGTAGAAATTTCCGGAGCCCTCCACTACGGCGTCCCTCATAGCCTGAGTCGCTTTGGGAGGTTAAGCCCCCATAAACCAACATAAACCAAACGAATTGAGTCCAATACTAATACAATTGAATACGAATCCAATATTTTTAGTAATATTATGTATTAGTATGTTAACTCTACGGTTGTCACGCTATATCTATAGAAAAAAATACATTTTGCTACTGATAACAACAGCGAATAATCTAGCACCACATGTCAGTAGATGAGAGCGCCGAGAGCTACTTGTGAGCTAGACTTTGATTTGAGCTAGTTGGTTGCCGCATGACATGGTTTATGCAAAAAGCGTACATGGCCACTCACTGCAAAAACTGCAAATGCCGTCGCGGTTTTGAAATCACTAAATTCATTGCAAATTCTAAAGACAGATTGGAGCGTAAAATAATAGAAGTATATTACATCAAGCAGAGCGGCCATATCTGCATAAGCAAGCCATCTGTGTCGCTGTCAGACGAAGAGATTAGTTTTCTTAATGAGTCTTTGTAAGCGTTATAATAATTGCTTTGCTCCTTTTGGAACGTGTGCCTTTGTTATGTCACCTCTTGTATCTGTTTTGCTTTCATCTTTTTGCCTGCTCGTGTGGTTATCAAGGGCTTTTTCCATGAATAAACTTAGTTGGAAGTTGGCGCCAATCCTGTCTTGTGTGTGTTGTCTCCGCCTTTTAGCGCCAGTACGCTTTTTGCGTAAACCATGTCATGCTATTTATGAGCCATAGCCTCCGAGATCGGGCATCGAATCAGGGTTCGCTGAGCCTGCCGGAATTCTACCGCGTTGCCCAATCTTGGAGGCCATGTATTTACATTTTAAACGTTTTCTACTCGAATGGACCGAGACTGATCGCGGCAGCATGCTGTGCGACGTCGAGTGGGCCCCGTTTTTGAAAGAGTCGTCTAAAACTACAACGTGATTTATTTGAATTTCGTAGTAGTTTTTCGAACAGTATTAAAAAACTTGAGAGAAAAGTTGATCCATATAGAATAATTTTGAAAGTGCATTATTTGATTCGTTCGACGAAGCAAATAGGAGAATATTCGATTCGGTTGGTTTGGTTTGGTTTTTGGTTTGGTTTTTGAGGAAAGTAAATGACCCAGTATCTGTCTCACATATCGGCGGACACCTGAACCGCGCCGTAAGGGAAGAGATAAAGGAGGGAGTGAAAGAAGAAAGGAATAAAGAGGTGCCGTAGTGGAGCAATATTCGGTTCGGAAATTTCGAATTTCGCATACCCCTGGAAAATAGGCAATTGGCACGCGTCGGGGTCATCACCCTTACAAAAATTTCTTAATGTTCATAGACTTCCGTCTATAAAGTCTATAGAGTGTCTGCAGACAAATACTACAAAATAGTCTATAGGAAATACAAATCCGATAGGCAGTCTATGGACAATCTATAGATTTATGGCCACACACTTCTAGTGGACTTTTGTCTACAGACAGCATATAGACTATGAATAGACAAAAATTAATTATCTATAGGAAAGAAGTAGAGGCTAAAAAGTCTATATAGACTGTCTATAGACTATTTTTATAAGTGCAGTGTAACTCTGTCTGCTGTACGGTGACAAAGGAATGCAGCCTCGAACAGGCGGGTGTTGCAGGGACTCGAGCCCAGCCATGCAAAGGTCAGAGCAGACTAACCTAGCGCTATCATGACTCAGTGATTCAGTGTCAGTTCTGCAGTTACCGAGCACTCCGAAATGTCACGTCGCAGGGTATTTACATCTTCATTAAGAAGCCTCTTCAGCAGCCCTTCCCAGTCGTTTCCTGGGCGGTACGCGTATGTAGAGCTCGTCAGAGGAAGCTAGAGTCATCCAGCTGCAGAGGGTATCCAGTGACGAGGGATGGCCGGGTGCCCTCGACCTTGCCGGGCTTTGTCTCCCGCCCATTTGTGGTGCGTCGGAAATCCGGCGTCAGGTGAGGCTGGAGGTTACGAGGTGGGGAGGCTTTGCCCGAGGCGAGCCTTTTTTGCAGCAGCAACCTCTTCTCGCTGGTCGCGATCTCGTGTCTTGAAGAGTGGCGGGCCCTGCCTACAGCCGTTTCTGAGAACACGCAAAGAAGACACCGCCCACAGTCTCTTTTTGTAATGACCTCGAGAAGCCAGTTTTCTCAGAGGACGCCGCATTCATTAAGAGACTCAAGAAAGGTGTGTCTACTGCGCTCCTGCGTAGATTTAAAAAGAGCAAAGTGGTCTATCTTAAGAGCGCATAATTGTGCCATGAGCACGCGAAGCATGCCGTCTTCATTTTTACCGCACGCGATGACCTTTGTGGCATGGTCGGATTGTAGTCCCCGGTGGCGTGGCGCGTCTTGAAGGAGGCCCGTAATTATTGTTCGGTTCTTCTGGTAAAACCTGACATTCGTTGGTTAGGTAAATGACGAAGTGACGTCTTTTGAAGGAGTTTCAAGCCCGCGGCAAAGCAGAAACAGCAGTGCACTCCTCTAGATTATATCAATTCCTCTTGACGAAATAACCATCATCGCCAATTGAAGAAAAATTACTTTCACTGACTGATTATCTGAAAGCCGAGGTGGTCTGCGCGCGCACGCACGCACGCACGCACACACACACACGCCACGCGCATCCGCCACGCACATACACACGCACACACGCACACGCACGCACGCACGCCACGCACACACACACACACACACACACACACGCGCACACACACACACACACACACACACACACACACACACACACACACACACACACACACACACACACACACACACACACACACACACACACACACACACACACACACACACACACACACACACACACACACACACACACACACACACACACACACACACACACACACACACACACACACACACACACACACACACACACACACACACACACACACACACACACACACACACACACACACACACACACACAGACACACACACACACACACACACACACACACGCGCGCGCGCGCGCGCACACACACAAACACGCACGCACTCACACACAAAGTGTATCAAGCCCAGGCTAATACTACTCGCCATCGCATCACATTTTACTGTGTCCCTGTTTGGTCGTGCACTCTAAACAGAAAGGAGTAAAAAAAAGTAAACTGTCCTCTAGCATACAATCGCGAGTAAAGAAGATTACCACAATGACATCAGCGGAGCGCCGAAAATCCCACCGGGCGGCTGGCTCGGGGCCGTGCGTTGCGAACAACGTGGCATTTTTCTTATCGGCATGTTCGTAACCGCAGCTCCGAGCGTCTTTACCTGCCGCTCTGGTGACACGTGACAAGTGCTGATCTTTTTTACTCGCGACTGTACACCCATTTAGAAAGTGTGTGCGCTAAAGGACAGCTTGCTCAGTTTTTACTCCCATATAGGCGTATTCGTGTTTAGATTGTATGCATGAATCAGTGGATGAAATATACAGCGCAAAAAAAAAACAGTTCATAAGCCACAACATCACCTACACGCTGCAAACATAGTGGTGGGGGACTTATACGAGAAAACAAGCGCGCCTATTCCGGGACGAAATTAGCCCACGATAATAGTGCGATAAAGCTAGCAGCAGTAGACGTTAAACCTCGAAAGCAACCCAGTGAGTTAGCAGGGCGGGCAGTTGTTGCACTTAATTCGTACTAACTACTAGAAGCCGCAGTCTGACGAGTCATAAAACCACTCTGAGCGTTTTTCCCAGGCTGTGGCCAGTCTACTACACCACCTGTTTTCTTTAAGCGCGGCGCCTCTTTCGAAAAGGCGGACGGTTCTTCTGCTGCAACGACCGCCCACGTCTATAGACCGCATGCATGTCTGATGCGGCCAGTCCGCACAACGCGTCCGAAGCGCCAGGCGGTTTTGTGTACGGGTGTACACTTGCGGGCGAGGCGCGACGCACCACGCGTTCACAAAGCAGCGTACGGCCTACGCATTTTTCGGTACAAGGTGTCGGTGAACTCGCAAATAGAAAGGTCGTCGCCAACACGTGAAAGTTTTGCTACGGGGCACACACCTTCCAGTGGAGGCGTTAGCGTGAAGAATAGGTGCGCAAATGCATGAATACGTAAAGCCCAAATAAAGTAGGGCTCGCAGCACGTTTTCCTTTATATATTCGTTGCCTGTTTTTAGCACAAGCTGTGACGTGTTCAAGAAACGTGTAAGTTGGAACGGCTGCAAACATCAGCCTTGTGGAAAATTCGACTGGTCTATCTGGAGCAGGCAGTACCGGCGTCTTCTCGTTAACGAAGTTTTTACCGTAAAATATGGTGGGCTTATTTGCTCCTAAAGGTAGGCTTTCAGGGGAGTTTTGTAGCGAGTGCACTTAACATTGCAAGGGGTGCAGAGTGTCTTCCCAAACGTATGCACTGCTTAGAAGACACAAAAAGGCAGAATGACATACGAGTGAAGTAATGCATGCGTTTTGGAAGATGATCAACCATCTGGCCACTGTGTTGGCATTGTGTGCAGAATGTCCATGGTATAGGTTCTCATACGGTGAGATTAGAATTGTGCACACTGAGAGCGGAGTAAAGTGCTGTCGAAGCTTTATAATTATTTAAGCCAATTAGGCTTATAGTAAACTTGCGATTTTTTTCCGAGGACTTCAGCTGAGAGAGACTGCTGGGTGTTGTAAACAGTGAACAACGCTTCCATGACGCAGCAAATGAAGCAAGCATGGAGGTCGTAAGTCGGAAATTCTGGATAGGGCAGCTTCATTTCTTATCGATGCAGGCGCGAATGAGTTGCTGAGAAGTTCATTGAGGAGAAAGGACATCGCACTTTGCGTGTGGATCAGTGGCACCGATGTCGTGAGAGGGAGCGGCACACGGAGGACGAGAACTGAAGAACTGTAGGATTCTGTGTTCATGGGTGCATGAATGTTCGCTAACTTTGGGAATATGTTTGAAGCGCGCATACGCCAGAAAAGTGTATTTTACTTTCTCTCTATGCGCTGCTTCCTGAAATCAGTCTTTCCTGCACAGTTTCATTGCGTTTGTCGTTTAACAGCGTTACCCGGTAAAAATGTGATGAATAGCAAGACGTGCTGTTTTGTCGATATCACTATAGTCTTTACGAATGACCCCGGTGAAGAGCGAATTCCAGTTCGTGATTTTTTTTCCTTATTTCCTGAAGCTTTGCTATGGCTATGACAACTGCATTAGTGAATGATTTTGAATTCATTTCTGACACTTTGATGCGTGCCGAAATATCAGCTCGCCAGCTTCGTTTCATTTCACTTACGTTGGTCGTCGCAGCCATTGCAGAGGCTGCAGGTAAAGAACCCGTCATCTCGTGCTTTGCAGTAGAGCACCATAGTCGCAGACGAAGTCCAAGCACAGTGGCTCAGTGGTTATGGCGCTCGGCTGCTGACCGGAAACGCGCGGGTGCGGCGGTCGCATTTCGATGGAGGCGAAATGCTAGAGGCCCGTTTACTGTGCGATGTCAGTGCACGTTAAAGAACCCTTAATGGTCTAAATTTTCTGGAGCTCTCCACTACGGCGTCCCTCATAGCCTGAGTCGCTTTGGGACGTTAAAGACCATAACTTAAACCAAACTAAGTTCAAGCACATGCAAACACATACGTCACAAATATGTCACAGACGCGAAACACATGGTATCACGGACTGTTGCATGATCGGCGTATATGATTTTCTTTTTCCATCTAGGTCTGTTTCTCGGGAGCCAACTTCCTGCACGCATGAGCAGACTATCCTGAGAAATCCTATCGAGCCGCAGAACGTCCCCTGCGAGTGCATGTGTTCAAATATATTTCGCTTCATTGGAAAAGATGGCATCAGTACAGCCACCGGCAGTGCTTGCGTTTACTGCATACATTGGCGCTTATGTTTAACTGAAAGCCAGCGAATAAGATACCCTGGAGGTACTTTTGTTGCCAAGGAGAGACAAAATATCCATTGCTGGTGATTTGAACGCGCGGAATAACGCCTCTCGAAGGCGAGAGATAGCGCGGGTTTTTCTTGGCAAGATACTGTCTCGACTGTTCACGTTGTTCATGCCTTATGGAAGACGAGTCGTACGCTGCATGTTTGCGCACCCAATGCAATCCTGTGCAATGATAAGACCGCATCGTATGGTTTTTCACTGCATAAACCCTTTCACTGCAGCAGTGACTTCAACTTAGTGAGCGGAGCCAGGTAAGTTGACGTCGGCCGGGTTCTGGATCGTTTCCAAAACAGTTCCGGCTGTGGAAGGCTGAGACAGTTTCGTTTGGATACGACTAAAAAATTCTCACAACCCCGCTAAGGGGAACTTATAAAACTTACACTTTTTATGAATATTTATACAGCGCCATACGTTGATCGTCGAGGTGTCACCTTGTGCACTGGGTACCACCCCTTTTGGATGTTCTTGAAATCTTTAGGAATTTCTACTGCCACAGGTGTTGAGCAATAATTAAAGCATGCTTGCGCTCTCATTCACATGCTCTGCCCACGCAACCTGCAGTGATGCTTTTTTTTATTGTTACTGAGTTTTATTTCTAACGGCGCACACAATTACAGGCGCGCTGTTGCTGTATCTTTATCAAAGGCCTTCGCCTTCAAACGGAGATCTGTTTTTCCTCCGGCGCTAAAACGCTCGGATATAAGTTGTGGAACTGCTAAGCTTGCCATATACTCGCGACAAACGCTGTCGGGGGCCGGAATCAACTTGCACAGCAAAGCAGGCTTTGTGCAACATCATGCTATGCACCACCTAATACTATTGCTGCCTAGGCTTATTTCTTAAATGGGGATACCGCGTTATGTTTAAGCCTGAGATGCTTATAGCTTCCTTTCTGGGCGAAAAATTCAGCAGAGACACCTAAGATTTCTTACGTGTAGGAATGCGCTGTCCCTGGGTGCGTTGTTTACTCGTAATATTTGTACATGCACTAAAGTTCTTTTCTACGAGTTTGTTTTTGCGCGTATGACACCACCCGGAACGCTGTATGACGAACGGCTGCATCACAATTTTGAAACGAAAGTCTGGAAGCCTGGAGAGGCATGCAATTTAAAGCGCATACGTCGTCGGTTCGAATCCCTGTCGCAAGCTAGCCTCCAACATGACTAGCACATGTAAGCTATATGCAACGAGAAAATATATGACACCACCCGGGACGCCGTCACAATTAGGGTACGAATGTCGTGAAAACTGGCGCCATATGGAGGTTGGCCAGTGAGTAATATATATATATATATATATATATATATATATATATATATATATATATATATATATATATATATATATATATATATATATATATATATATATATATATATATATATACGCACACACAGGGTGTCCACACTAACTTTAGCCAGGCTTTAAAAATATGCCGCGGCGCTCTAAGACGACGCGACCAAATGCCTGTTGCTGGCTATTGTATGGAGCAACTCACACTATTTTTGTGGTGTGCTTAATTGCATAATTAGTCGAGACTAATTAACAAACTTCACAAGCAATGAGGAAAGGCTAAAAAGTCCAATGAGAAAGTTGAACGGTCCGCCAAACGTCCAACTGAACAGTTTCTAACTTTCCATCCGTTACGTATCGGCTACTTTTCACCCACTGCAGATGCCCGCGAAATACAAAAAAAATACCACGTGAGATGCATGTCCGCTTGCGCGCCGCGATTGCAGCGCTCTCAAACGTACCGTGTAGGAACGAACAGAACATTTAGCCAGGTGTGCTGCTGATTAAAAAGGTGACAGGGCAGCAACGCAGCAGCTGGCTGTGCGATATAGGCAAGCGCTACGCTTCCCTTGTGGCGCTTGATAGCGACAAGCAGACAAAATCCTTATCGCTTGAGCTCGCGTAAATCGCGCAGCGAGCGCCAGCGTCGCAGCCTTGTCACCTTTTTTTCAGCAGCAGCACACCGGGCTAAATGATCTGTTCGTTCCTACGCGGTACGTTTGAGAGCACTTCAATCGTGGCGCGAAAGCGGGCATGTCACGTGGTATTTTTTTTGTATCTCGCGGGCATCTGCAGAGAGCGAAAAAAAGCCGATGCCTAATAGATGGACAGTTATAAACTGTTCAGTTGGACGTTTTGCGGACCGTTCTACAACTTACTTTCTTATTGGAATTTTTCGCCTATCTTCGTTGCTTGCGAAGTTGATTAATTAATCTAGACTAATTATGCAATTAAGCGCAACACAAAAATTGTGTGAGTTGAGCCATGCAATAGCCAGAAACACGCATTTGGTCGCGTCGTCTTATAGCGCCGCGGCATACCTTTAAAGCCTGGCTAAAGTTAGCGTGGACACCCTGTATAGACGAACAACATGTGTACGATTGTCTGAAGTGGCGGTGCTAGGCTTTCTGTGTGTATCATACGCGTTATTCTTGCCATACATCGCTGAGATTTTCTGCCCCATCTGCGAGTACACACCACACACACACGCCGGAAGCTTTTCTCGTAATGGTATTACTAATGCTTTCGCATTAATAAGGCAGAAGCCACAGCGAACCTGACGCGGAACATGAGGGCGAGCCTCAAGCCAAACATAAGGGTGAACACTAAGCCGAACTCATTCGAAGTACTCCGAACCGAAGAGATTTGTTTCCCGAAGTCCTTTACTTTTCAGTCAACCCCGCAAAATGTTGCGCTTTCCGTTGTATATGGCCGTCTTCATAATCTTACGTCCGTTCGCTCTGCGTCGCCAACGTTTGCGAAGGCCCCTGAAGAGCGGTCGGGCGCTATGGCGCATCAAACAGCGAAGAGGATGTCCGAGAGCAGAAAGAGAAGTTGAACATGCTGTCCGGTACGCAAAACAGAAGCGGTTGAACGCGGTGGTACGTCAAACACGTGTAGTGAATCGCGAGACCAGCGTCAGCCACGTGCCGGAAAGGAGGAGGTGTTGCCATCATGCGCTGCAGGTCGCAGGACCGCGATCACACTTGTTGCGGCTGCGTCGATGTGCTGATCGACGGAGCGGCGGCGTCGGCGTCTGGCGTTGTCCATTGTTGTTGTTGATGATGTTGTTGCCTTAGGGACACGGCACATACCCACGACGGGGGATTGGCCAGGGTTCAGAGAGGAGAGCCCTAACAAGAGGGTTGTTGTTGTTGTTGTTGTTGTTGTTGTTGTTGTTGTTGTTGTCTTGGTCGCATGGCACATACCCACGACGGGGGATTGGCCAGAGTTCGGAGGGGATACCCATAAATAGGAAATGCTGGCGACAAGCTATTTAAAGAACCTTGGGTGAAATGTCAGATTAGTTTAAAAGAAAAAGAAGGAACAACTGGTAATACATGCTTCTTCTTCTTCTTCCTTTCCTTCTTCTTCTTTTTCTTTTTCTTTTTCTTCTTCTTCCCCCTCTTCTTCTCCTTTTTCTTTTTCTTTCCTTCTTCTTCTTCTTCTTCTTCTTCTTCTTCTTCTTCTTCTTCTTCTTCTTCTTCTTCTTCTTCTTTTCCTTCTTTTTCTTCTTCTTCTTCTTCTTCTTCTTCTTCTTCTTTTCCTTCTTCTTTTTCTTCTTCTTCTTCTTCTTCTTCTCCTTCTTCTTCTTCTTCTTTCTTTCTTTCTTTCTCTTTTCCTTCTTCTTCTTCTCCTTATCTTTTTCTTCTCCTTCTTTCTCCTCTTCTTCTTTTCTTTTTCTTTTCCTTCTTCTTCTTCTTTTCTTTTTCTTTTCCTTCTTCTTCTTCCTCCTCCTCCTCTTCTTCTTTTCTTTTTCTTTTCCTTCTCCTTCTTCTTCTTCTTCCTCCTCCTCTTCTTCTTTTCTTTTTCTTTTTCTTTTCCTTCTTCTTCTTCTTCTTCTTCTTCTTCCTCCTCCTCCTCTTCTTTTTCTTTTTCTTTTCCTTCTTCTTTTTCTTTCTCTTCTTCTTCTTCTTCCTCCTAACACTGCCACATCTTCTTCGGCACGTGGCCCGTGCTGGGCATGTGGGAAGAGGATGAAAGGGAGAAAGACTTTTATGCAAAGAAAATATTGAAAACAAGGGCAGCTAAACATCAAAAGCAGCGAAGGAAGCCGAGTGAGCTTTGCGGCTAAGAAAAGCGGCACGTGAAGAAAACGCGGTAGGAATCGATTGTGGGCACCATCATCTGTGGGACGTCCTATAGGGTGCGCTATGTCTTTCCTTCAGTGCATCTTCAGCTTACCTTCGCTCTCAACGACAAGCTATAGACTGTCAATGTTTTCGTTTTTGCTTGTGCTACAGCGATAATAACGTTTCGTGTGATCCACCGTTGTGGCGATTAATCTGCATTTCTTATCAATACTGAACCATTCGACCGAAATAATGCACTTTTAATGCGTTTGGCGTCCTTGGGGGCACCGACTACTCGGCATATATGCTTGCTTAAAACTGTCCTTGTATGTGCATTCGATCGTCAGTGATTGAATAGCTTGTATAAACCAGTACACCCTGCTTGCGTTTCCGCATCACAGTCCATGTTCTAGTTCAATCTTCCTGACAGGTGTTGCAGTCTGTCGCTGTTAATTGTAATCGCTTATATTCGACGTTATGCTGCGGAGGTATAGCGCTATAGCCTCTTAAAAAGTATCTTCAACTAAGCTTTCTGCGAAACGCAACGCAGAATCGTCGCTGCTGTACGGTAGCTCGATACTGCCAACCTTGTAAAAAAAATGCAACAGAAGTCGCTCCCTCGCTCCAATTCTGCGTTCGCTGCGGCTGCTTCGCATTATGCGCGAGAATAGAGATTAAACCGAGAGACCCCCGCTGGGGACCCAAGCTGGGATTAAAAATGTTTAGGAAACGAATCGAACGTTTGCTTTGCAAATACTTCTCACTGGTTGTATACGACTAGTCCCGCATGCCCGCAGACAGGCATATAAGAGGAGCAGTATTTAGGTCACAAGCATATTCAGAGCAGCGGGGTAAAAGATGGCCTCCAACGCGGCACGCCAAGTCCACGAGGGACGATTATAATGGACGCCGTCGCATGCGGAATACAAAAACACGGCTTTCTTCTTCTTCTTTACCGTGAGAGTATAACGCTCACACACGCACATGCACACACACACACACGCATGTGCGTGCCCGTTGTGACACAGCAACAGCTCTCGAGAGCGTAATTGTAAATGCACCGCTCCCGCGCGAGAGATCAAGGCTGATGAAAATCACACCAGCCAACGTCAAGGCGAGACAAGAATCGGACGAGAAAATGCAGGGACCTTCGGTCCCGCCCGTAGAGCATGCATCTGTTCTTTTTCCGAAAGCTTCTCGCTTTGTTTCTTGCGCCTTCTTGGCTGGCACCACCGAGAAAGTGAGAGAGAGAGAGAGAAGGAGAAGAAAGAAGACAGGTGGAAAGAAATATAAGAGCGGGCAGGTAGGAAGAGAAGGAAAAGCACAGCGTGACTCACGCTATACGTTTAGTTATCGCGCACAGATTTCCGTGGCTCGGAACGGAAGCTATTAAGGTAACCGCGCGAGGTGAGCCAACAATTCTCACGAGAGCCTTTCCCTCGCTCGTTGGCGGCGAAACCACGAAGGGACACTGCTCCAGCCTCTATTCTTTACAGCCGCTGAAAATGTGCCCACAGCGACGGACTAATTTTCTCATTGCACGGTAGCAAAGTAAGACGTTCAAACGGGAGCCGCTTATGCGCCAACGCCAAGTGCACGTTCAATAGAGACGGATGTAGGAAGACGTCGCATTAGAGAGTTTTAGCATAGTGTGGACGTATTAGCGTAAACGTATACCGAATTTACTCGCTGCGCGGCCAGGTGGAATGCACGCCTGCCACTGCGCTTTATTTATTTTATTTAACAAATACTGCAGGCCCTAAGTGGGCCCTAGCAGGAGGAGCGAAAAAAAATACAGCATTGTGAATATTAATTCATCGCTCGAAAGATACGTAAGTAAAATACACTGAGACATGTTCAACTCTTACAATAAAACATGCATAAATACGAAACACGACTATGAGGTAGACGACAACAATTTGTCAGTGGAATCAATGGACATGATGACATCAGAAGGCAGCTTGTTCCATTCCTCGATAGTGCGTGGATAAAAAGAATATTTAAAGGCATTAATTTTAGTTTGGTACGGCGGATACGTCTACTCTTGCGCAGTAGGAAAGAGTAATTCCGTATACGTCTACGATAATGCGTCCTCACTATGCTAAAGCTGTCTATTGTCTGTACCGAAAACATGAGCTTACTAAGCACTTGATGACATGTGACCAGGGGCGTATTTATGGATGACTCTTGGAGGAAGCTTAGGTTAAGGGGAAGTTTTTATACGTGCGATGCATTTCTTGGCTTTTCTTCACCGAAATAAATCCAATTGGAGTTTTCGGGGTCTTTTTCGAAGGTAGCTTCGTGTAAGCTTCACTGTTTTCCTTCTTTTGCGCTGACAGATAATACTACACTAATCAGAAATAAAGCCAGTAATAACAGCCGTACTTGGCTCTGTTCGCATTTTCTCATCATTGTCTAGCTGCTTTCTATACCGCAAGTAGTAAGTGGGGTCGTTTACAAGTACCGCAGGTCATTTCGTAAGGTTACCTCGTGGTCTTGACCATGGCCTGCATATGTCACGTCGCGACAAATCGTTTTTCATAATTATTAATCATTAAAGTTCGAAATTTACTCGGGTCATTATCGGCGGTAATCAATTAGTTGATACGGGTTGTGTCATTGTATGGACGTAACATCGCGTATTTATTCATAAGACAAGTATCCTGACTGCTTATCGATACATTATCGACAAAAGCGCTTCCTTTGTCGTGGTTCAGGGTTAAAGGATTCTGGCCTTGGCCGCAGCCCGCAGCCAAAGCCTTAGACGTCACTGGGAGCTTTAAGCACTCATTTACTTCTCTTTAGACGCTTTCGTATTAGGCCTTCGAAAACAATATGTTGACCTGCTCTCACAAATGATTTCTTGCCTCACGAAACTCTTCAAGAGCTTTATCTTCCTGGTGCTATTGTTATCCCTTAGCCCTTAGGGAAAGTTTCGCGAGCAACCTGCATATATACGCTGTTTCTCGCCGTTAGGGACTCAGGCATCGTGATTCGTTGGATTGTGATTAACCTCCGTGCCATGCATGCCATCCTGAAGAAAAACAAACTGAAACCTACGAGCAAGACAGTCTTGCACAGCGCTACAGGTTGCTTGCTTCGAGGGGTCACCTGAGGCGTGGCCGAACCTCATTAAACATAACTTCCTCGCATTCATGCCCACCGGAGAGGCAGTTTTCATGACCACTAGCGGACGTTCCAACTCCGCTTACTACATAACACCACGATGCTTCAGGGCTAATGGAACAAAACACGACTAAATCTGATTGACGCTCCTGTATTAAGGACACATATATACCATCGCCTTGTTGCGCTAAAATACTGTCCGCGGCCGACCTAAATTGCCTTCTAGAACATACGGGTACCAATGAACCCCCTGAGTGTATATTTCTCGGCCAACGAATGGATGGTCGATAACTATTCTGGATTCTTTGTTTTTGTTGTGCTGTTGGGGTGTTTCCTTTACTTTTATTGGTTCTGTGTACACATTAGACATCGGGATAACAACCTGGCCATCGAGACCCGGTCCCCCGTAACTAACTGCAAGTTGTTTGTTGTTTGCGCTCACCCTCCGCGCTGTCAAGGAGGCGGGCAGTGTTCGTAACATGTTTATCGCCTCGCCGCCTGCGCCCTACTCCGGGCTCCCGAAATCCGGTTCCACCCGCTGCTCCTCTTGCGTTGAGGCATCACCTCTCAAGGCACCCAATTTGGATCGTGGACCCTATACAGTTGCAATCCTGCTGTGCAGCTGACAGGTCGTTCATACAGAGCCGTTTGCAAAGCACGGTGGTGCCCTGCGGTTTGTTAGCGGAGCGCGGCAGGTTTTGCGTGCGGAAGGAGGAGTAATGCTTCGTCTGGTTCGGCTGGCCGGTTGTATTTCGAGAGGATTTTCAAATTCGGTGACTATATATACGGGGTGTTTCACCTAAAACTTTCCACAATATTTTTGGCTGCGTCGCGCCAAAATACGTGGGGTTTCGAGCAGCTTGCAGGCAAAGCAACCTCTCCAGTGCACATAACAAGTCAAAAGAGTGAAAATTTATTGGGCCACGGCGCCGAATATAACCGTGTTTTCGAAATTCTAAAAACTGATATGGACGTTAATTACGATGGGCTATGCTTCTCTCAGTAATTAAAGCGCGTAACAGCAATAGTTAGAAAGCTAACTATTCAAATATTAGTTCGCCAGCCTGCTAGATAGCTCATCTTAGCCGCATTTTGATGTAGTGAAACGCTGACTATCCTCTCTCATGTCTCTCCATTTAACCTTGCCCTCTGCCAGCTGCGGCCACCGTATTCTATGGAGAAAGAAACGATCTCCTAACTCAAAAAAGGCTATTTTTAAAAATTGTCGAGTCTTGCGTGGAACACCCTGTATATAGGCATATATTATTCGCTGCTTGCTTGACGCGCATATGGCGTAAAAATTGCGCGCTCGATAGAAAGATAGGGGAGAGGGAAGGCGGGGAGGTCAACCAGAACGACGTTCTTGTTTACCCTGAACTTAGCAAAGGGAAACAAGGGTTGTAATAGAGAAAAAGAAAAAGAAAACATTGTGTGAAGTAATCGTGAACGACGTCAACTAAGGACAGTCGTGCAGCATTGTCATAATCTGTCGCGCATGTGCGATGCCCTCAGGGTGCGAATTAGTGCCCAGGAGGCCCCCAGGGACCGCTGCCTACGTGGCCATCGTCCCAGGATTTTTATCTCCGTCACCAGGCTTGGAGAGAGGACGTCTAGAGAACAGCACTGGGCACGGGTGGAGATATATTCCAAATATATATGCATAAATTGACACTCATCTGCACATACGCGCATACCACGAAGTACGCGTATTACAGGGGACGCATGAAAGTAAACCATACAATACGCGAACAGCATCAAAATCGGAAGTTTTTTTTTATTTTTTACAGAACAAATACCTGCGGGGTCAATTATGACTGAAAAGATTACTCCACTTCGGAAACGATTAATAAAATATGTTTATGTTCATTATTCATCAAAAAATATTTCGGTTTGCTTGCGTTGGCATTGGCCCGTTAGCATTTTCATTTGTCCTGGAAAACACATCCAGGCGTTATACATAGCACATGCATTTCTGAAGGCACGCTTGGTGGCGACACCAATTTCATATCCGCCCGAAAGCTCGCACGGTTCTTCTTTCCGCTGCCGGTAAAGACCCTTGCACGATATGAAACGGACAAGCATCAGCTCTGAAGCCTTCTCGATAGCTGTTCCTTCGCATCAGGAGGCCAACAGAGTTGAGAGATAGGTTATCACATTTCCACGTTCTCACGATAGGTTCCTATTGAGTGTGCATTAGGTTCTTGCTTCTTTACTCCGTCCTTTTACTTTTCTGCTTCTTTTTATACCTTTCGTCCCGTGCATCAGTGTCAAACAGAGCTCATTCTCATCTTTACTCTGTCTGCTGTTCTTTTTCCTCTTTCTTTCTATCTTGTCACCTGGAGTTAACATTGAATCGGTAATAGATAGTAACACCGAACATGCAGACGCCACATTTGTCTCCGATTTGTCAAATACTGTTTGTTACCATATGAGCGTCCAGGAAAATCAAACCAGAAGGAGCACTTGGAGGAAAAATTCAAAAAAGAAAACGCACAGGTGATCGTACGATGTGATGCGATAAATCGGCGTTAGATGTGTTGGTTGTACATTTTCGGTTTCACAATGAACTCCTTCCCATAGCATATTTGAACTCGATTTCGCCGTCTCTTTTTCGTTCCTCTACTGCGTGGGCTTCTGGTGCAAAGACGGCTGGAGGGTGGAGGGTGTTAGGTGGGAGATGTGTTGTCAAAGAAGGGTACTCGGAGGTACACCCACTCGTGCAAAGCCTGATTTCTCACCTGCTGCAAAAATGCTCTCCCCTCATTTTTTCGTTAATCGCAGCTGCGGAAGATCTTTTTTCTCAGCGTGCTCAACGCATACATACGGCACTACTAACTACTACTAATACCTTCACTAAACCCGTCTTTGCTCCTATATATACCAACGGAATTAGCTACCACAGCTAATAACTAATGAGCACTACCAAGAATTATTCAATAATTTGCTCTCAGATGGTTTCTATCATTAGTTGTCGTTTGCATACCTCTTCTGCTCCTCCTCAGTGGCTTCGTAGTTTTGTACTTTGCATATATTTTCAGCGTTAGTTTTGTTCACTTATCCGAACATTTTTTTAATGCAAAAATGACGCTGGTGCACAACTGATGCTTATGAGCCTCCTCATAGAATGCGTCCACCTGGGGACTTTACAAGTTATTAAGTCATGACTACGATTATGAAAGCGACGATGGTGATGAATGAACACAAAGGAGTGCTCAGTCCTCGCAGCGCCATCGGCAGACGTGGGAGAGATTTCAAAAACAACGATCCTCTCTCTCTCTGCTCTGTTTTTCCTCTGCAGGCACGGTCGTTGGCGGGTGCTCCGCTGGTTGCTCCTGGCGGCGGGTGGTGGTGGAGGCCACCAGCAGGGTGGCGCCATGGCGCCCACTGTGGCCGCCCTGCAGTCCCGGACGGGGGCCCTGGCCCTGCACTACGCGGCAGCCAAGGGATGCCTCGACTGCGTCGTCCTTCTCACCGAGTCCTGCCCGGAACTCGGGTCAGTACTCCTCGCATTCCCCGCAAGTGGACGGGAACAATGATGGCCGCCCTTCACAGCCTGCCCTTTCCACTGAAATGTGCTTGGCCATCTTTTTGGTCTGAAATGCGCTCGGAGGCGAACAAAAAGATTATGTGGTACTGCGAATATATCAGACAAAGGTTTGCAGATTAGGAACTCGTCAGAATGTGTATGCGAAAGAGGCTATCAGTCACTGAAATCAAAGAAAGCGTTAGGCGATGCCTCTTTAATTCTTATATTTTCAATGGTGTTGGCTGGAGTGAGAATTTAATTGCACAATCAATTTAGAAAGAAAATAACTTTGTAGAAAGTAGAGGAAATGGCAACCGTGTCCTGCGAACATTTCGCTTACCAGTGGTTGCTTGCGTTTTATTCTAGCTCCTGTAAAATCAGCAGCTGTCAGGAATGCTTGCGCAACTAATTTATCAGTCTAATCAACACCTGCACGAACAGACAAAAAGCTATGGCATTCCTCTATGCTTTTCTTGGTTTCATTGGCGGTTGGGTTTTTTACCGTCAGCAGGTTGCACTATCGCGAAGTCTCATCTTCAACCGGCCTTGATGAGCGCGGTCTCGTCCCTCGCAGACTCCATGCAGAGCATATGGGTTAAATGTACAGAACCCAAGGATCTTGTTAATAAACCGCATGGCGGGACTACTGCGGCATCCGTGGAAGTCGTAAATTTCAAAGGCCGGTGACGAGAGTTCTCTTACTTCTAAGTGGTCTGGAACATTGCTTAATGAATAACGAGACGCACAGCATGGGCCAGAAGTAAATACCCTTGGTCTTTGTAGTTTCGACAACGGCTTTACATCCCATCACTAATGGCGCCGTTGCAAGCCTGTCGTCAGACGAAGGCGAAGAAGTGCTGAAAGTCGTAAGCAAATATTACGTAAAACACGGAACTGTGCCTGCGTTTCCTGGTTTCGAAAAGGCTGCCTAAACTTTAACTGGGCACTCAGCAAGGCAGTTAAGCTGGCTAACCGGTTACAAATAAAGGTGTTGTCGTTAGCGATATCTTATTTGTACAGCATAAAATAAGAGTTAAACACTACTTTATGTAAGGTAAAACCTTCAGAAAGAATCGTGCAAATAAATGGGCACGGAACAGGTAAGCGGTGTTACCTGTTCAGAATGTAAATTTAGGTCTCCCTTGGTCACCTTCCTTCCAAGACGAAAGTCGGGGGCCAATGCGTGAGGGAGAGCGTAATCACCAAAATATACGGCGACACAGCTGTGTTAAAAAAGTAATAAAAGTTTTAATAAAGCCCAATACATACAAAGAAGAGCCCGTGGCATTGTTATACTTTTTTTTTTTACGAACGACTACTAGCAGTGCTGTCAAATTTAAACCTGAGCGAAAAACAATGATACGCTAACGTTCGCGCTTTGATCTCCCGTCTATTGTTCGGAGGCGCGCCGATGATGTCTTTACACTCCACTGCACAGAGCGAACGGCCGTTACAAAGCCTTTAGCCAAGTCGGGAAGCGTGTCCGTTCAGTTTTATCCTTGGAGCACCGGAAAACATCGCGCGTTTACCGCGGCGACATATCGGAAAGGTTCCACTCCACTTACGTCTTCCGTGTAACCTCGGGGACGCATTTGCGCTGCAAGTCTGCTCGCTTTGCCCGATAAAAGTCAGAGGAGGAGGAGGAGGAACCAGCAGCGTGGAGGTGCACAGCTACACGAGAGTGTCACACGGTTCGCCTCACACAGACGCCCTTTTATATAACAGCACTATCCGGTTAATGTCGCCATGTGTGTGACAGAGAGCGGAGTGACTGTATCCGAATTTGACGGGTAATTATGTCACAGGTAAAGGGAGAGACAAACGCGACGCGGTCGATCATCGGTTTGTCGGGAAAGAAGCGGTCGCGATAGCAAATTCACGCTTGTTCAGAAGTCTGTATACTGCTTGAAACTGCGTCCACAGTTTGGATCCAGCAAAACGAATCACCAGCATTCTGCCTCTCAATCTCAAGAGAGGAGCTGCAGTGATTGAGCAGTAAGCTTCATTCCCAATCACTGGCCTAGCTGTGTACCAACAACGATAACGAAGCTGAAGCATTGTTATGAATTAACGAAGTAGATAACGAAGCGACTTACATGCTTCTCCGAGACCCTCTCAATTGTAAAGATTGTAGAAATTCGCATGGATCTTTTGCGTTTGATTTTTCATCAGTGAGTTGCTTTACCACATTTTCTTTCAACCCCAAGCGTAGGCCGTTCGGAGAGAGATTGATCAAACGCATTTAGGCCGGCCGAAGCCTTCATTACAGTCGTCTGAGTGCATGGGCAGACAAACGAAATAAAAAAAATAGTGACACCGTTACTTAGGCCGTCGACTCAATCATCGAGACGCCGATGATAACCGCTCTCGCCGACTTGGCGAACGCGCTGCTTTGGCGACTAAAAGCGAAGCGGGGAGTTACTATACACGGAATGGCGTCCGCCCCTCGCGTAGCTCCTCTCGTATGGAACACACCCCTCCGTGCTGCTGTTGCCTTTGCCGGTGAAAGCCGCGCCAGCGGCTTGAAACTGGGCTACCTTGGAGGGAGATTAATGCCTTCGATTTCTTTCTCGTTCCGTCTCCTTAACTTCTCCCCAATCTCGCTCCGAACGGCGGCGCTCGTGCATGGCTGCCGGTGCGTGGTTGCGCACCGCCGCGCCTTCGGAAAACACACTTGCAGCGGCGATTGGAGCCAGTGCACCTTCCCTCCGCACGGGCCAATAGTCGTGACGTGCTGTAGCCTCAGTCTGAGGCGACATGAAGGTTACCAGTTGAGTATATGTTAGCGAAATCAAGTTGATGAACCTTGCTCGGTGCGAAAGTCACTTCATCATCGTCATTGTCATCATCATCAAAATAATAATTGGAGTCATCACCACTATCTCCGTCATTATCGTCATCATCGCCGTCGTCATCAACGTTATTTTCATTATCGTTTTCGTCGCTACCGTCAGCGCTCTGTGATTGTACTAGTTGCCAAAGTCCCGTAACACGACTAATCCCGTGCCAACTTCGCAGAGGTTGGCAGACGGTGGTGCTCTCTATGAGCAGAATAGCGAACTATCGCTTACGCCTTTTAGTTTTGGCGAAATTCATTTCATTGCAGTCATTGTCATCATCATCACTACTATAATTGACGTCAACGTCACTACCACCATCGTTATCATCATAATCATCGCCGTCGTCATCATCACAGTAATCATCATTTTCGTCGTTCCGTCACATTATACTAGTTGTCATGCGATGTTAGCCCCGTAACCCGGCTATTCCCGTGCCAACTTCGCAGAGGTTACGGATGGTGGCGTCCCCTATGAGATGGGCAGTGAACTATCCCTTAGGCCTTTGAATTTTGGTGCGAGTCACTTCATCATCGTCGTCGTCGTCATTGTCATCATCATCACTGCTTTAATTGACGTCATATTCACTAACAGTCATTATCAACATCGTCGTCATCACTGTCATTGTCATCATCATTTTCGTCACCGTCAGCGCTTGATTATGCTAGTTGCCAAAGTTAGCCCCGTAACCCGACTAATCCCGTGCCAACTTCACAGAGTTTAGCAGTTGGTGGCGCCCCCTATGAGCTGGGCAGCGAACTATCGATTACGCCTTTGAATTTTGAGTTATCCACTATATTTGTATTTTTGAGTAGCACCTTAAGCAGGTCGTCTGAGCACCGCAAGTGGAGCAACCGTCTGCTAACCTACAAATTTCGGTGCAATCAGAGCGCCAGATTTTTACACATGGGTTCTATGGGGTAATTTCGCAACCGGTATCATCAAACAACTGTGCTTACCATAGCCGTAGTTGTTCTTATGATCATCATCATCATGATCGTCAGTGGACTTGAGTGCACTGCTTGACAAACTTCGCTCCTGACGATCTACATTTATTCTTGCATTGCGCCACCCCAGGTCATGTTTATCCCAGCAAATTTCCGAGGTCGCACACACACGTTAGATACACTGGTACGCAGCGTCCCTTCGAAGACAAAAATAAGCTCAGCTTATAAATTGCTGCTACAAGATGTTTGCCGCATGTCGGTACCTGGTTTCCACGTGTAAACTTTGTATTTGCTATAACTTTGCGGCCGGTAGCGGTCCGAAAACGTGCGTGGTGCTGAGACTGCACTCCCATGAAACACTGTCTGCTTGTCTCTGCTCGCTTATAGTCGAAGGTCAGATTCATAGTACGTTTCCTGGCTTCGCAGCAACGCATTAAAAACCGCGTTTAAGGTGACAAGTTTCAAGCTAAGAGCCAATAATCTGCCAGCAAACATTTTTGTCCGATTAAACGTGGGCTCTTTTCGTAGAAAGCTTGATAAGTGCGTTCATTGGAATCATGACAAACCTTGCGGAAACCAGTTCTAGATGTAAGTTTGAAAAAATGAAACGCCGACGGTAAACGTATTAGTCCGGTATGAATATTACTGACAAAGTGAAGAAGTGATTACCGTTTTCAAACCCCTACATGTTCATTGTTCACCAGAATTGCTTACCACACGTTGACTTGACAAAGGGATTTGCCCTCACTATATGGCGTATGATAGGACAACTCTTAGCGGAACCCATTACTGTAGTTTACACCCCTCCTTGAGACATAGCACACGTCACTGAACTTGGGCGAGGAAAAACGCTTTAAAACAATACGTTTTTTCATGTTTTGTGGCAATTTTTCTCATTGCGTACAAAAACGCGGGTTAATGTCATGCTAGTCGGAATCAACAGGAAGAAATGGGCTTTGTCAGGGAATGTAATGCGAAGGTGAGGTAGTCGCTGCTGCTTAAGGGTAACGGAGCGGATTGGCAAGAGAAGGCAAGCGTAGCAGGGGGCGGCAGAAGGTTATGTGAGCGAAGGATGCAGTTAAGAAGTTTGCAGGCGTATGGTGGGCGCAGCTGGCAAAGGACATGGCTAATTGGAGAGACATGGGAGAGGCCTTTGCCCTGCGGTGGGCGTAGTCAGACTGATGATGATGATGACTTGAAGTGGCGTTCGGATTAGGCTCATTTGAGACAGTTCTGGTTTATTTCTCATTCTAAGAACCATTCAACGTCATGTTTCGTGCAACAAGGAGCACACTGGAAACGCATGCCATAGGTTTGTATTTGATACCAATTGCTTTTCACGCCTACTATGCCCATGAGATGCAAGCTCTGGAGCCGTACCGCCTCACGCAACGGCACATTTCCCCTCCCCCTCTTTTTGATCTTTTCATGTTTTACTTCCTTTCTTGGAATTTTAATACAGAGGAGAGCCAAGCCGTGACTTTCCATTCCGCGGAGGTCACCGACGATAAGACGCATGCACGTACGATAACAATCCGCATACAGCAAAAAGATGCCGTACGGAGACATATCCGTACGAGGCGAAACAAATCCGTGAGGAACCCCCCCCCCCCCCCCCCCTCTGCCCGCGAACGCCCTTCTGCCAATAAGCTGCTCCAGAATTCACAGCTTGCATGTACTGCATTCCAAGACACTTCGGTGCAGAATATCAAATTCCAGAGCGCGCCTTTATCGGCGTTTCTGTCTTCCTTGGCAAGGGGCAAGCCGAAATGAGCGCACGGTCTGCTGTTACGCAAGCCCTCAGCTTAGTTTTTTTTTTTTTTATAGAGATCAAACGTCAAGGTTGCAAAGATTCCTTCGACGAACGGTAAAGAACCGTCCTCCATTCGCAGGCGCAAGAAACAGCGAACATGCGAAAACAATCCCCATGAAAGAAATAAAAGCAGGCAAGCACAAACGACACAAGAAAGCGCAAAGTGTTTCAAGGTGAACGCGCGCGCTCATCCCTAGGCACGCATACACCTTGTTGGACGCCAGCGGCGTGGCGGGGGCGATGGATTTCGTGAGATGCGGGGAAGCAAAGGGTGGGAGGAGAAGAGGGGGCGGCAGAGTCATCCGAGTGTGCCTAATGATAGCCTCCCGTGTCGCGCCACGCCGCCGACGGACAGACTGCCCGCACGCTCGCGTCACGGTGGCGGAGCCCAGACGCGCACCCAAGGTCCCCCTCACATCGTTCCTCGGTGTACAGTGCTTATCTACATATCCGCCATCCCAGCCGTTTTAGTCTTGGTCTTTTTAATCTTTACGATGCGCGCTGTATAGTCGCCCGTGGATTATTTTGTAACGGTCTCTTTCAGTTTATTTTCTTCACGAGCAGTCTGGAACGACTTCTATGCAAAATTTTATTAATCAGTGCTGGATACCACACAGAACATTGTTCTAATAAAGCGAAACGCAATCAGATAGCGCCCTTCTGAGACAATATAATGAAAAGTTTCTGCACAAAGAGAATCCAATATCTCAGTTTTCGAAATACGTGGCCGTTATTAACGCAAAAGGATCCAATATACAAAATTACGGACGCTGTCCAGATATTAGGGTGATAACTATTACGATAACAATAGTCACTTTACTAACACGACGTCAGGCAGCGAAGAGAGGTCTAGCCCGCTTGCGAAAGTAGCCTTGGGTCTCACTTGCAGCTGGGCGAAGGAATACGCTTGGAGTAAGATTATTTAGGCAGGAAAATCGCGAGTAGTCTGGAAGGATTTTTAAGTAAAATTCCTGCCTTGTGTAAAATGGTTGCAAAAGATTGTTGTTTAGAGGCTAAGTAGACGCCAGAAAGGCGCTAAGCCTATATGTATCATACAATATATAGATATATGTAGCATATGTCCACATATATATATGTCGCATATGCACCCGTTCATTAGAGAGGCAAGTGAGGGGTTCGTGCTTACTTCATCCAAACTCTGATAGACTGTCTTTGTGCTCTCCAGTAAAACCTCTGTGTAAAGTCTACCGGAATTCATGGAAAGCCTGCTTAGTTTCCTCTCAAGCACAGTGACTGTCTTAACTTGCTTATATCTGCGTTGCTTTTCTTTGTACCTTTCCTCGACTCTTGGTTTGTTTGCTCACTCTTAAAAGAAAAAAATCCGTGCACCTTCGTGGGTTTTTACTTTTCCGCGTTGTTTGCTCACTGTTGCCTGATTGAAACCTCACCGAGACGTCCTGCCCGAAGTCGTTACGCCTAACTTGCCTCCAGTCCCGTACGTTCGGAGCCCCACTGCAGCACGCCAGCAAACGACGCCTTCGGGCGCGCCGAATGCGTCGCCCCGGTCGCGTCTTCTCATTAAAACACGTTGGAGCCACTGGACCGTGACGCCGACCGGCTCTGCGCGGAGAACCCTTTATGTCTCGACTCCCACCCACTCTCCGAACGGGAGCAACGGTCCCCCGCCCTTCTTCGGTGTGCCGCCGTGTCCTCCCGCGCTCACAGCTCACTCCTGGCGAGCGCGGACTGGGAGCCGGTGTGCTTGCAAGTGGCACCGGGTCTTCTTCAAGCGCTACACGGAAAAGTAGCTGGAACCTAATGAGTTTTGCTCGACGGATTTTTACGGGTCACGGCAACATCGTAGGTTATGAGGCCTGCGATATACTGGAGTGCTCCCGATTAGTTCGAGCCCCTGGAGAGAAAGAGAGATAGTGTGTGTGTGTGTGTGTGTGTGTGTGTGTGTGTGTGTGTGTGTGTGTGTGTGTGTGTGTGTGTGTGTGTGTGTGTGTGTGTGTGTGTGTGTGTGTGTGTGTGTGTGTGTGTGTGTGTGCGCGTGCGTGCGTGCGTGCGTGTGTGCGCGCGTGCGTGCGTGCGTGCGTGCGTGTGTGCGTGCGTGCGTGCGTGTGTGCGTGCGTGCGTGCGTGCGTGTGTGTGTGTGTGTGTGTGTGTGTGTGTGTGTGTGTGTGTGTGTGTGTGTGTGTGTGTGTGTGTGTGTGTGTGTGTGTGTGTGTGTGTGTGTGTGTGTGTGTGTGTGTGTGTGTGTGTGTGTGTGTGTGTGTGTGTGTGTGTGTGTGTGTGTGTGTGTGTGTGTGTTTTAACGTGCACCTAAATCTCAATACACGATCGTTCTTGCATTTATTCTTCTAAGTGCGGCTGCTGGGGACGGCAGCACACATATTGCATGCCAACGTCATGCTCAAATCCTAGCCCGACGCATCTTGGGGAACCACCAACAGCAGTAAACTCCTTGAAGGGAGCAAATATATTAAAATGCGTCCAGCGTGTTTTTCTTCCCCAGCGAAAGTTTCCCCAAGCCCTGTAGCTTGCAGCCGTAAGTTTGCGCATGGATGGATGTTCCCTTCTTCTTGATTTATGCGTCAAGCATCCACATACTTTGCCAAATATATATGCACGCTACTATAGACTTGCTTCCAGGTTGTGAGGCTCATCCTACACCGTCAAAGCTTCGATTCTCTCGACAGTGAAATGATATCCATCGTCATCACCGTTTTTCCCCAGCGCTGCCCCGCAGCAAAGGCAGTGGCCTGTATATTTTTGAAAAAGGCTGTATACGCTTACGTTTACGACGCAAAGGTACAGCCGTGTCTGAGAACCCATTTGCAGATTCGCACTCTTGAGGCAAGGTTATTCTTACGCAGCTCTTGTGTTCAGTTTGAGTGCGAATTTGTCCGTGTAGGGGCGTCCGTACACTGCAAGGTCCGCCGCAACCCGTCACAGCACGTAGCGGGAAGAAGGCCCCCTAGGAAATCCAAGCGAGGAACAACAATGCGCCGCGTACTACAATAGGTTTTGCATGGTGGGCTTCCATGTCTGTACACACGAGCGAAGAATGAAGAAGGCAGGCTCATAACTTCGCCCGTCGAACGACGTTAGGGGGGGAGGGGGGAGGGTGGGCACACCGGCTCTACAACAATGCCTTCGATAGAGGAAAGTCCTGTGTTTGCATTATAACGCCAGAGGAAGGGTTGAGGAGAAGGAGGAGAGCAGCGCCGTGTTTTCCCCTCTCCCTCTCTGTTCCTCTTCTGTTTTAGCAGCGTCTCTTCCTTGATCAAAAGTTTAAAAATTTGACCAGACCCTCTCGTTCTGTGCCTCGGGTGTTCACACCGGATGAGACGGAAGAGCTGCAGTTGGTTCCCAACTACCTGATGCACATAACTCGGAGGGCGTTGAACCATTATTTCGCAAGCAGGGCACAATTAAAGCTGTGGAAGAAGCGCGTCAAACGGAAGGCGCTTACGTCGTCACTCATCGTACATCTGATAACGCGAAGCGCTGGATCCTCAGTCATTAGGGCAGTGTGCCGCTGTAGCGAGATAACGCGGTTTCGTAAGAGAAAATTTGCGGGAGACAAAGGGAGCTTTGTCTGATGTTTGGCAAGCCGTCACGCTTCTGCAGGCGCTCGCTCCACTGCAAACCTGCTGCCGCTCAGGTTACTTCCAACGCTAGCTTCCTTCTGTTCTCGCGCTTATCGTATATTTGCAATCACCCGTGTAGTACATTCATCACGTGTGTGCCGTAATCTATCTTGCCGTTACGTAAGCCTAACGCTCACGCGTCTGAGCCAAGAGCGGTACCCATGGTGTGCTCGCGTCCAAAGGCTTATAAGCTCGTGTAACATGTTTCATTTGTATGGGGCTATGTATAAGGGACTGCGGCTGTTTTTCCTCTCGGCTTAAATAACCAAGTTACTAACAAAGAGCGCACACGTAAGCTCGTACGTTAAAATTTAGAACACGGAAACGTTTTCAAAGAGGTCACAAGAAGAGAGAAAGCCGGCCAACGGCACTCTAAACACGAATACGCCTGTATGGGTGTAAAAATGGAGTAAGCTGTACACCTGAGAACCGAGGGAGGGCTCAAAAGGACAACTTTACTCCCTTCTTACTCTTTTCTGTTTGGAGTGTACTTGACACAGCGACAGGTAGTTGGCCGTGTGGAGCATTTCGTTTCAGACCATATACAATATAAGGCAAACTGGTGAGATCGGTTCGCAAGATTGTAGGGTCAGGCAAAGCAGGAACAGTTCTTACAAGCTGGCACTCTTGTCCAGCTGAGAGGAGCTGACGCTGTCATACTGAGGCGCGATTTTTCCGGGGCAAGGCTTCATGCTTGGGTCCATTACTAACACTGCACCCAACGGCCGGACAGCCGAAGTTCGTCCAACTCGCTGACCCTTTTTACGGAGAAGCACCTACGCAGAATGAGCGAATGAAGAGGTGGCTTTCCACACCACTGCACTGTTGTATCGAAACGCAGTGCAATCTCCGACAGCATCGCCCTGGGCACCTAGAGCTGGCAGTTTCCGCGGCCGCATTTTACTGTCGCAGTCGCACTTGTAACGTCCGATTCTAAGACATAGAAAGTGGATCGTAAATGTCGTCCTATCTCGGAAAGATCGTTTGCAAAACCAAAGCAAGAAGTGGAACCAGAAACACTTGGCTACAAATGTCAGCACTATCGCGGGCCTGTACACGCAACTGACACAGATTTTTCAGTGGCCGCAGATCAATTGATTAAAAAAAAAACGAAATGGACGCGACGCTATCTCATGGTATGAAGAGGTCCTTCGCTGCTGTGTGCAGAAAAAAGGACGCCATTCGGTGAAATGAACTGCGGGCGTTTAGAACAACCCGAACGCATACTCTCTTGTCTTTGCAGGTTGACCGATGTGAGCTGCAGGCTTCGACACGCACTTCGACGTGGAAGTCTCCGTGTACATTTAGGTTATTTAGCAATTACGCATCATGGATTCAATAATTAACGCACAAAATATTGTCATTATTTCATTTCTGGGCAGCGACTGGGCGGGGGTGGCATCTTGCTGCTGTTCACAAAGCCTCTGATTAGATTGCTGTCTCGTCGGCAGCGTTTTGGTGCAGACGTATGAAATTCAGAAATGCTGTAGTACCAAAATTTCGCTGACGGATAAAGAACCAGGCGATTGAAATCGATCCTAACCCTCTGCTACGAAGACCCTCACGATCAACCTTTCAAATTCAAATCAAATTTTGTTCGGTTTCTTATACGTGGTAATAGCATGGCAGAAATATATATACAGCAGGCGGCATCAAGGTAAAAAACAAAAAGACACCACAGACAGGACGTCCCATCTTGGTGCAGTAAGAATATAGAAAGTCGTCAGTAAATTGCACTTTCTTTTTGGGAGTGTGAAAGTTCATTTATTGACCTACGGCACGAAGAAAATGCTCTGACTGATAACTCGTGACAAGATATCGCGTATCACTTCGGCCTCTCGCATTGCTTTCCTGATCTGTAGATTACGTACACTGCCCCGCGATGGCGCATGCGTCGGCGTTGAAGTTTCGGGGGATGTGTGCTGAGGTGGGAAGGGTGGACCGTCGCCCCCGCTGACCGGAGGCACAGCGTCTGCCGGGGCCCCCGCGTTGCGCGAAAATCTGGCGCGTTTCGCTCGCCTCGCGTGTGGACGGCGGGCGCATCGCATCGGCAGCACGGCACCAACCCAGCTGGCAAGTGGGGCGTGACGACTGCTGACCGCTCGGAGGCTCCGCTTTCTCGATGCCTTCCCCTCCCCCCCCCCCCCCCCTCTCCCTCGCTGGAGCGTCGGACACAGTAGAGGAGGCCGCGCAGCTGGCATGCAGGCGGATGCGTCCGTGCTGTCCGCGCCGCTATACCAGCATTCGGTGTAAGCATCTTCCTCCTCAAATCCGCCTGGATTCGGCGGCCGCTCTGTACGGAAATTCTGTAATTGCGGGCGGGGACGCTGTTGATGGAGGAATGTAAATGAAATCGGCAATTCGCACGTTCGAGCAAGAAAGGTGGGGAAATTCTTGGGCCGCTCGTCAGAAGTCGTTGAGAAATCGCGTTCTCAAGACGCTGGGGGTGCGTAACTGTATCGTAATCATCTCTTTTTTTTAATTCATTATCAAGGAGGTGTGGAGGGCACCGACCGTAAAGACAGTTAAAAAGCAAAAATGTTATAAGCGTTATTGACTAACAAGCAAG
Organism: Amblyomma americanum; assembly: GCF_052857255.1. Taxonomy (NCBI): domain Eukaryota; kingdom Metazoa; phylum Arthropoda; class Arachnida; order Ixodida; family Ixodidae; genus Amblyomma; species Amblyomma americanum. Next base: position 28,602,525 of record NC_135498.1, read on the forward strand.
TTGGTCCAAATATTTCTCTCCTTTTCTGGCTCCCTGCGCAGCACAATTGTTTTCATGACGTGGTAGTCGCCGTAACGGTGGGGCTCTCTCTAGGCACTGTTCGCTTACGGCCGCGAAAAACCAAAGCAAAGGGTAGGAAGGAAAGCCTTAAGGGCGGCAAGCAAGTGGCACTCTTTTTTTAATGCGTTATCCCTAAGGCTTCCAACCTCGAAAAAACCCGTCGTCTGTTTGAGTGTCTGAAGTCAGTTAGACGTGCAGAAATAAAATAAATATGCACCTCGACTGCGCCGCGCCTGGGTCGAACAGATCGGCTGAGCTGGCCACTGCACGAGAGCACGTGCTCTAGCGCCTCAACCGATCACCCCTTTCCTAGCGAAAGTTACATTGGCCACGATGTCGCATTTTCGCCGTGCTCGCAGTCCCGCCGCGGTCGCACCGCACCACGTGACCAACCGTGTGACGAACCACGTGACAACAACTAGCCAGACAACCAGACTATACCTGGACTTGCAATCAAGATTAACCAATGCTAACCAAGCTATGCCTTAGCTGTCTGTACACGTATATCCTGGCATAGCCGAGCTATAAGCCACTGTCAGTTTTTTGTTTAACTGTTACTCTCACGCTCTGTGCATTGTGTCGCCGTTTTCATGAACTTCCATCCATGCGCAATAGATCCAGAACACACCGCTATCGCAGTGTGCTCTTAGGTGGCGTTAAGTTGTCCGAAAATGTTATACTGTGCTACCCCTAAGGTCCCTAATCACAAATTCCGCAAATCTTTGCCCAGAGCCTGTCCTTGGAGCCCTAGCCTCAAACCGCAAGCAAAACGAAACGCAACGTGCTAGTGCACATACTTTTCATTCGAAGAAGTAAGCTAAATTGGCTGTAATGATTTTTTTTGTATGTGTATGTGTCGGAGGGTTATTAGGGGAGACATGGGAGAGGCCTTTGCTCTGCAGTGGGCGTAGTCGGGCTGCTGCTGCTGATGATGATGATGTGTCGCGGCGGTGGACGAATGAAGATGTTTCATCATCATCAGCCTGACTACGCCCACCTCAGAGCAAAGGCCTCTTCCATGTCTCTCCAATTGAAGCTCTCTTACCAGCTGCGGCCACCGTATCCCCGCTAACTTGTTAATCTCATCCGCCCATCTAACCTTCTGCCACCCCCTGCTACGCTTGCCTTCTCTTGGAATCCACTCCGTTACCATCAACGACCAGCGGTTATATTGCCTTCGCATTACATTCCCTGCCCAAGTCCATTTCTTCGTTCTGATTTCGACTAGGATGTCATTAACTCGCGTTAGTTAACTCACCCACTCAGCCCACTTCCAGTCTCTTAACGTTGCACCTATAATTTTTCTGTCCATGGCTCGCTGCGTTGTCCTTAACTTAAGCTGAACCCTTTTCGTTAGCCTCCACGTTTCTGCCCCGTAGGTGAGTACCGGTAAGATACAGCTGAATGTATACTAAATTTTCTCTTCAGGGATATTGGTAAACTGCCATTCATGATCTGAGAGAACCTGCCAAATGCGCTCCACACCATTCTTATTCTAGTTATTTCCCTCTCATGATCCTGATCACCGGCCACTATCTGCCCTAATTAGATGTAATCCATTGCCTTTACCAGCACCTCGCTACCAATTGTGTTTTAAAGATGTGTCATTCTTGCAATAGGCACAAGCAAGAGCAGCATAAACATGTTCACAGAAAGCAGTGCATCAAAAGTACAACAAAGTGCTGTACAGACTGCCGCCAGTCAGACATTCAAGTTTTGTAACCAACAAATGCGTTCTAGTTTGCGACTTTAAACGGAAGTTGATACTGTGATACACCCTTCTCTAACGATGCAATCCGTCTACTCAGACGTTCTCTCTCCTCTCGCTTCTGCAAGTTTGCTCGAAGCACCAGCGACGGGCCCAGAGCGGCACGGACACCGCACTCAGTCATTTCCAAATCATGTATCAATAGCTATGCCCTCTTTTCTTTTTTTTTTTGTCTCCTGTCATGTTTCAAGAAGCAAGCCTCGCGAACGTGCGCTGCTTTCGTCTTTTGTGAATTTCCACCGCGTAAAACTACTTCGGGACATTTTGTTTTCCACTCAGAAAGTATTCCTGTTTCATCTCATTCATTAAGCGTTTATGGCATACCCTTTATAATTTTTTTTTATAATAGAGTCTATAATTTCTTGTGGACTCGATTGCCTTCCTATAGATACTTCCTTTTGTTTATTTGCAGTCTATAAACTCTCATAGAGAAGAAGTCTATTAAAAGTGTGCGGCCTTAAAACTTTAAATTGTCTATAGTCCGTAGACTGTAGACTGTCTATAGGATTTGTCCATAGAAATTCTATAAACTTTATAAACAAAAGTCTATGTGCAGCTTATAGACTGTCTAAATTTTTTTTAACAGATCGCACGCATTTATGACGGTAACACAAGCTCCTCATACGCAGGTGAAAGTATCCCAGCAGCCAAGTAAGGCAGCACACTCTGTCTGAAATGCCTCATCGCACTCGCCAACTACTTTACCCAAGCCAGCGCTCTGGCAACTGCTCCTCATACTTTCGCAACACGGAGAGGGAATAACGAAAAGATGTGAATGGCGAGAGGCGGGACTGAAAATCTACGGGTTGCCCAGGCGAGTCGTCGGGCGACTCATTGTGATACAAGCAGACACCCCCCTTTTTCTTCACTTCTTTTTTTTGCACAACGCAAACGAGCGTGCGGGCTAGCACGCGAAAGCTCGCCGGGTTCACCGCGCGCAAGCCACAGGCAGGCAGCGTCTGGCGCGAGAGCTCCCTCTATAACGATGTTTTCTGCGCGTACACATGCGGTGAAAGGGAAAAGAATGTCCGCCGCGCTGCTCCCACGGAGAGTGCGCGCTCCACAATGGAACGGCGCCACGGTGTAGTAGCTGGGCCACGGGGACGCGAGATCCGGATGGGCAGCCCGAGTGGATGGCCACGCAACGCCGATGCAGGCTCTCGGAGGGGAGAACAGAAATAGCGTCATTCTGCGGGGCCTTCTTCACTCGATGTCTTTCTGTTGTGCCTCCCGAGTTATGTGAGACATATGTACGTGCTGCAGACGCATGCGCAGTCCGAGCGACGAGTCTCGATCGTGACTTCCTTAACGCCAGAAGAAGGAGGCAACGACCCGGACGTGGAGGGTCACCTGTCTTGGAAGACAGGTGCGCACCCGTGAAATCAAGGCTTCCACGGCAAACAGTTTGCGAGCTATTGTAGTGAGACGCGACGACTGCTTCCGGTGTGCCATCAAAGTATAGAAATAAACAATACCCAGCAAACGCTAGTGAGCAGGTCAGCAGTAGGTGCTTTTGTATTTGCCCCAGTTTGGAGCGGTTGGAAGTACCCTCCATTGTTTTTAACCACCACGTAAACGCCCACAAAGATCACAAACTTAAACATTTAAAACTGAAGGCTCTCACTGCGTTAATGAAATACAGGGCAACGATACTTTATGTAAGTCTGTAGTTATATTCGACAAGGCTTTGTGAAAGCTGGGTGTGCTGCCGGAAGATTCGTCACTGAGATGCTAGGATATTGCAGTAGAAGCAGCGGAAATGTCTTCAAGCAGATAGTCCAGGCCATAATGAATGAGTCCTGCCTGAACCAGATCTTTAACAACGCATTATGAAACTTGATTCGGCTCGGAAATATAGAACTGCGGAGCCCGATTGTGAAGCATTCGGAGACTCTTTTTAAAACTAAAGACGCACCTTAAGCCTCAATATCAAATAATTAACCTGATTCCGCGAATACCCTCTACTGACTATTCTCGCAGTGCGAACATACGCTAAGAAATAGCATTTTGGACACAGCGAAAGAGACGTTCAAGTAAGTACAGAAGCTGTGAAAAGTTTACGGACCTCATTACTACCTAAATTATCGCGATTCCATCGCCTTCTTTTCATGCAGCTTGGAATAAACAGATGCAGCCTGGTTCTGAGTGTCAGAGTTTACGGCATTAAATTTCAAACATGCGTCCTGGACGCAATAAAAAAATTAAATTTCTTCGTTGCTGTCGCGTGGTACAATTTTTTGACGCTGGCTGTACATAACAGAAGCGACGAGGCAAAAGTAACTAATAATGTCGGATTTATATCCCGAAGACAGGGTTTGAAAGCCATTCACGCAAATAACTTTAAGGCAGAAGAAAAGGCATAAGTGTGTTTGAAAGGAAATGTTTTCTAGTCACGGGAAGACGAAACTTGCTACCTGTCTCAAAGATACCGCAAAACATTGCAAAAACTAGAATAGGAGTAAGTGAATGAATGCTCCAGCTTATACAAAACCAAGGAGTGACCGCAGCGGTGGCCAAGTGGTTGAGCATCCGCCTCGTATGCGGGAGGTGCGGGGTTCGATCCCCAGTGCCGCCGAGTACCCACCGGTGATACAATGGGTACAAGCTTTCCCCTGGTCTGGTGCTCGGCTTATTTAGGGTGAAATGCTTGGGAAATGGGTCTCTGACCCCACCTTGAGAAAAAGAAAAAATACCTTGTGACATGGCGCTCTTTGGCCATAGCTGCCCTTGCGCCATAAAAATCCATAATCATCATCATCAACAAAACCAAGGAGCGTGACTCAGTAGTAGATCTAAACTTTGGTGTTTCTTTGTGTTATTGAAGGCCACTGCCCGAACGCCGGCCAAATGCGAGCAGGTCTCAAATGCGGGTTTGCCTCTGTACATTTGCCAGCACACTTCACCCGATCACACGCGGTGCAACCCTAGATGCCTGATGTAACACTGTCTGACTTTAGGAAAGAAACATTGAGAATTTAAAAAACAAGACTTGAACGTGTTCTGGCATCAGTAAGCTGAAGCTCTCTGAGCAGTTGGAAAGGTGCCAGTGGCGTGCTCAGCTGCGTTAAAAGCGAAGCGGTAGTACAGCTGACGTAGCCTTTGATTGGAAAGCACTATATTCTATGAGACAGCACTAAAGCAACACCACCGGCAGTCGCATCAGCAACAGTAGCAACAGCAGCAGCGTCAAAAACGACAGCAGCAGCAGCAGCATATGAATTAATGAAAACTGTTGAGCGAGCTGTCAGCAGTGTATCTGAGTCGAGAACGAAACAAGCACGGGCACGCACCTGACCTTTTTCTTTGTCTCGTGGTCTTGCTTGCCTCACGCTCCACTCAGACGGACAGTAAAAACAACGGCACTGGCTGCAACAGCAACAACAACCACAACAATCGCGCCCTGTCGACCACCGCTGCCCACCAGATGAACGGCACGTGCGCGCCGCCTTTACCGACTACTCATTTCACTGTCAGCGTGATTGCAGCGCGCAGTGCGGCCCATCTAAACATAACGGTGCGCGCTGAACGCGGCGCTGACCGATCAGGCGCGACCGCAAACTGAGAGTGCCGCTTCTCCTCGCAGCTTGCGTGATGTGAGGTGCGGCCCGCCTCGCCGGCGGTGTCTGGCGGTGGTGCTTACGCTCAAGACGAATAACGTCGCTCCCGCGGTCGTGTCGTTCAGCCCGTCCATTAGAGTCAACGCGGATGGAATGATTGCGGCCGATAGGGTGCGCCGCGATCATCGGGAGCCGGCTCACCTTGTCGTCGTATACTTTAGCGGCGAGTAGCACGCGGGGATGTGTGTACTCAAGGCAAATTTGAGGAAGCGCTCCAAGCCTAGTTCCGCGATGTTTGAGGAAGAGGTTGGGGTGTGGCCTCTGCCGTGTTCGTGCGTGCACAAGCGACGGGTGAGGGTTGGTCTGGCTGGTACGGGAGAAGCAATAAAGGGATGGTAGAATGTTGTCGGAGATTGAGCAGGCAGATTTGCTTCTGGGTTCCTCGCGCGAAATGAAACGTCGTGTCTTGCAGGGAAGCGGGTGATTTAGAAGGGGGAAAGGGACACCGACTGCTTACATTCGTATATGTTGTTGTGTTCTGTGCAGAACAGTACATCGGTGTAAAGTGATACCGATCGCTTGGTGCACCTCTATTAAACCATCCGCCATTCTTCACTGCTTGAATTCGTTTTTTTTTTCCTCCTGAAAACTGTGTAGCATTTCGCTTGCGCTTAAGACAAAAATTAATCAACTACTCGGTTATTCTAGCATAAATAAGAATATCTGTACTCCTTCGCAGCAGCGGGATTCAGAATGCGTGCTAAGAGCAACGAAAGATAATAAAGGATGCTAATTTATGTAATGGGCGCTCATTCCAAATTGTTGTTGATTATTGAATTCTTTGTTAATCTTCTTTCTTTTCTTTGAGTGGCTTAAATGTTCATCATCATAACACAGCTTGTGCCCATATTGCCTCATTACATACCGCGTATGAATACATAGAAATTTTACTGGCGACATTCATACTGCCTCGTGCTTTGAAGATTTCTTTGCAAATTTTAAATTTTTTGCTCCAATATGAAAAAAAAAAACTGGAGTGACGCGACCTTCAACACAGCTTTATTGCGGAAAGCATTACATTTTTTTTTAATTAAGTCAGGTGGTAAGAAAGATTCAGTACCGCCAAAAATCGCGCCTTTCTGCAGGTATTACCTCTTGAAGCTTTTTCTATAAACTATGTCACCAATTCTTTTCAAACTTGTGGTTTCTGATCATTTGGGTGCGAAAGTATGGTTGAAATACGTTTTGCAGCATTTTCAACTTTTGGTTGTCTGCTGAGCAGGGTCTACTTAACTTAGAAAATCATAAAACATCCGTGGCAGGCCTGAAACTTAAGTTCGCTGTAGTGTGGATTTCGTCGGGTGGAATCACGGCTATATACGAAGGCTAAAAGGTGCTTAAAAGTGTTCTATAGCCCGTTTAAATGCGAGCGAATCCGCTAAGCTTTTTGTGAAAACAACCAATTTTCTTCCTTTTCGTAGAACTCAGGAAATAAAACAAAAAATAATGCATGAGGCAACGCGAGCACACATAGAGTCGTGGACGCGGTTAATCCTTGCGCTAAGCCGATGATTTAGACGTTGCATTATCGGCTTCTTATGGATAGATTTCGCAACTTGGCAAGCAGGCTAGAGAAGCAGATTACGGTCGTAGGAATGTGCGCTGGCCCCCACGCAGCGATCATTCTCTGGCTGCCGTTACGTGCCGATACTTTGGTAGCTTTTGGGCTCATGAGAAAAGTTATGCTACCAAATCGAAGGCGCCTGCAGTGAGAGTGATATTCTTACCCACGCATTTATATAAACGGCCAGGAATACAACAACAAAAAAAGTAATTTCGCTGAAGGCGATGTTCGCAGTAGAGAATATATCGCTATGCAAAAGGTGGCCATTTCAGCTATACCATAATGGAAGAGCTTAAATGGCCCGGTGACCGGTTGCTTTCTTCTCAGGTCTGTCTCATTCAGATCATCTCCTACAATGTCCCCCCCCCCCCCCCCCCCACTAAAACCGGTCAGCGCTTCGGAAACCGAGATTAGCGTCATCTTTAATTAGTATGTGCATTCGTGGCGCAGTTGTTGGTAGTTTGCTGCTTGCTTTTTTGTTGTTGTTTTCTGAAGCATTTGTTGTTAACTTTTGCCAGTTTCGTGTCCTTTCTTTTAGGAAATCAAATGGCGCACTGTCTCACATATCTCGGTGGACACCCGAACCGCGCCGCAAGGGACGGGATCAAGGAGGGAGTGAAAGCAGAAAGAGGTGTCTTAGTGGAGTGCTTCGGACTAATTTCGACCCTCTCGGGTTCTTTCAAGTGAACTGACATCGCACAGCACACGGGCGTTTTTGCGTTTCGCCTCCATCGAAACGCGACTGCCGCGGTCGCGACTCGATCCCGCGACCTTGCGATCAGCAGCCGAGAGCCACCAGCACTGAGCCCCTGTTGATAAGGCAACTGCCACTGACGCAACAGTAGAAGAGCTGCCCAATCACGACCCTCTGTTTCGTGAATTTCCTTCCTGATTGGATGACGCCAGCTACACTGGCTCCCCGGTGCAGCAGTCTTGGCCATGATGCCGAAAAGGAAAACAGCAGGTTCGCGCATCTCCGTTCGCCTTCGGAGCCACGTCGGGTCACGTCGGTGACGTCTCTCGGGTCGCGCTTTCCATTGTCTCCCTTTCCTCTCCGGAACATCTCGCGTCTATACCACGCCGCGGCTGCCTTGCCCTTCGCGGGCTAACGGCGGCGGTGCGGATTTCCCCGCCAGGGGGCGTCGACACATCGCCGCACTGTTTCTCGCCCTCGTCTGCGCCGCACTTACCGCGCATGCGGGCGACCCTGCCCTCCCTCTCCGGCATTCGAGGCAGATTGAGACTCGCCGCCGAGGTGACGGCGGCTGCCCCTTCTGTGACCCGACTCCTCCATGGCCGCGCCCCGTCAACCCCTTCTTCTTTGTGTTTGCCGGATCGTCTGCGCTGCTGGGGCACGGAGCACTACGCGGGCTTATGGACCGGACGTACGCCGATTATGCCGTGGCAGGCGCTCTCAGGATATAATGCTTCGAGTGAGGCTAGTCGGTGTGCTATGCGAACTTGGGCAAACAAGAACGAAAGTAGAAGCAGACACGAATCGGTGAAAAGCGAACTGTCTTGCTTGTCCCGTCTACTTTCGTCCATATCTATCTACAGGTTGTCACCGCTTAAGCGCTATGTACCCTCAGGTCTATACTGTCAGGATCTCCGGGCGTTGCGGTGATGGAGTGCAGCTTACGGCAGCTTACGGGCCTGTTGCTGTTGTCGTTGTGATGGCTGTCGTTGTCGTGCCGTCGAAAATGGATCGCGTCCGTCTGGTTGATTGGCACACTGTGGGAGCAAGACTTGCTAGGTATGCGTGCACGTGCACCTAAGGGCTGAGGTCGCCTGCAGACAAGGGAGGTATGCATCTTCGCCCTCTCCTGTACGCACAAGTCAAAGGTCAACAAAACAAAGTTTGTCGGGAGACAATAACGGTTGTTAATCTGGAGGTCTGTATTTGTTTTACGGAAGTTCGTATCTAACTTATCAGGTGTATGTTGTGGTAGAAAAAAACCTTTGTTTAGTGCGACAAATGGCATGCATATCAGTGACGAAACCTACGCAGACCTTAACTGCTCACCTAATCTATTTCCTTTGAAACACACACAGACCTATACCAAGTATTTAGGAAAATTCAAAGCGCCTGAGAAGACAAGGGGCGACAGGACTCAACGACAGGAAGGCGGTACTTGCCAATGTCGACTTCATGTCGTCCCTTGCCACCTCGTGCGCTTTGAATCTTCCGTAATTATTTACCAACTAGGCTCTCAAAAACCTTTCTTGAGACAGACCAAGTCGTACGGTTCCGGCATCGTGTATAACCACGCACAGAATCACCACTACGTCCCGCACTCCGCTCCTAGCGCAGCCGGCCTCTTCCGAGAAACCGCCCAAACTCAAGCGTCGGACGCGGGGCGCGCCTCTTCGCTCAGCGTAGAAGGCACAACACATAAGCTAGGCGCGCCGACGGCCGCGCAGCCTCTTCTTTTCACATCGCCGGAGGCGTGATGGCGTGCCCGGAGGGCATCTCTGCGTATAAGGGCGGCGCCGGTAATGCCACACAAACGACAGCGACTGTACGGGGAATCGAGGAGGAAGTGCGGGTCGTCGTCGCTCGCACGCGGCATGCGCGGACCCGCTCGCATGACGTGTCCGCCGCGTCCTGTCTGGCCTGCACGACAGCGATGACGACGGTCGCGACGGTCCATGCGGCGGCGTCTCTATTGTGCGAGCCGTGTGCAGCCTCGAGGCCGAGATCCTCTCATCGCATGCGTCCCCCGTATGAATGGGCCGGAGGTGAAACGCGTGACTGGATCGCTGCGTCCGCGACCGCGGGCGTTGTCAGCGTATATGCGCGCGCGTGCTTTCCCGTGCGAGCATTGATAAACAGTGTACAGGACCGATAAGGTCAGAGGCCTTTACTATTATAGAAACGGTCTATAGACAGTCTATAGACTTCTTATAGACTCTACTGCCTTCCTATGGATATTTCTTTTAAGAGCGTTAGCTCTTACTCATCACGTTTCTCGACATCTTGGGGTCTCCTACCACCTCCCTTCGGCGTAAAATTTTCCAAGTCCGAAGAATTCAAGATGGCGGCCCCCATAGTAAAATCAGTATAGCAACCTAACTGGTGATTTGTTGATGACGTCATTAGTATATCGAATCGGTGTAGGATTGGTGACGTCGCTGATATATCTAAATTTTGATTGATTGGTTACGTCACTTATAAATCGAAGATGTCAAATTCGTATTTCCATTGGTGTACCTCACTTTATAATCTCTTCATATCGGTTATAGTAAACAAAGCAGCTAACGCTCATTACACTAACGTCTTCCAGACGGTGGCGGCATCTTTTTTGTCTTTTCATAGTCTATAGACTTTTTATAGACTGTCTATAGACAAAAGTGTAATAAGGGTGTATGGCCGTAATTCTATAGATTGTCCATACACTGTCTATATGATCTGTATTGCCTATAGACTGTTCTGTAGGGCTTGTCTGTAGACAGTCGGTAGGCTTTATAATAAACCGAAGTCTATGGAGAGTCTATAGACTGTCTGAAGGAATTTTTGTAAGGGTTGGTTTAAAAGGCATGCCGCAGTATTGGTAAGGTTTAATAACTAGAGCAACACAAGATGCCTATAGAACGCGAAACAACAGGACGTAAAGTAGCCGTCAACTTGACGTTAATGGCAGTTGATGTTTTGCTAATGTTATGTTCGTTTCTCTATTCTCTCGCTAGTGATTATGCCTCGACTTTCGCGCTAGTGATTATATCGCGGTATTGATCACCAAAGCTCAGCTTTCTGATTTAAATAATAATAATAATTGGTTTTTGGCGGAAAGGAAATAGCGCAGTATCTGTCTCATATATCGTTGGACACCTGAACCGCGCCGTAAGGGAAGGGATAAAGGAGAGAGTGAAAGAAGAAAGGGAGAAGGAGGTGCCGTAGTGGAGGGCTCCGGAATAATTTCGACCACCTGGGGATCTTTAACGTGCACTGACATCGCACAGCACACGGGCGCCTTAGCGTTTTTCCTCCATAAAAACGCAGCCGCCGCGGTCGGGTTCGCAGTAACTGTAATCCACGTCTGACCTCATAACGATAGTTGCACAATGGTTCAAGCTAAGTGACACAGTTGTTTGCTGAAGTAGAACTTTCTGACGCACTTGTTGGTACATGATCTTTTGCAGAAATCTTGTGCGCTAAATTGACGTTGACATGAAAAAAGAAGTCGTCTTCCCTTTTCTCCCGTGAACGTCAATTTAGCGCACACCATTTCTAAAACTTGATTGCTGTGACTGCTGCGACGGGCTGGGAATTCAGTTTGGAAAGTAGGGGGAAATGGTGTTCAACGTAGAGCGCGATGCCACTGCCCGAAGCTATCGTGGGCGTTTTCATATACTGTTCCCTTTTCTGGCAAATTACCCGACCACACGTATACTCTAGAGCAGTCGCCTGTAGCAGTCGCTGTATTAGAATATAATTCAGTATTTCATTTCTTATATTCACTGCGACGAAGATTATCCGCAAAAAAAAAAAAAACTGTGCAGTCAGCAACCTGACGAGGCAGCTGGTTGAAGCACCTGAGCGCTACGGGTTTAACTAAAATCAGATATGCAGATACCGATATCAAAGTTTAGAGCTTTTGTCAAATGGGAAGAACCGTTAATGAGATTGATGGTCGCCGTGAAGGTCGCACACTGCCAAAGTGTCTTTCTTTTCCTAAGAAGCTTCTGCGAAGGTCAGTCGCCCGCAATCAGTACCTCTCAAGCTGAAACTTTCATAAGTTTTTGTGTGCACGATGCCAATCGACAAATCCAAACTAAAGCCTTATCATGTAATGTGCTTGGGAAACGAGCATCTTGCCCTAAGCCATGCGTGAAATAATCTGTATGAGCAGTTAAGCTTTTTACAAAAAAAGGCGAAGCAAAGGTGCATCTCAGCTCAGCTGTTTGTCTGTGTTGAATACTCCTCGTGGAGTAGGGAAGTCCTCTTGGAGTAGGGAATTCCAGTATCTGTGTGTAAAAAAAAAATCATCTTGCTCTGCTAACCAGAGCTACAGAATCATGATACGCTGCTGCCAGTTTCTTCTTCAGTGGCAACTGAATCTATGTTTTGTTCAGCTTATCGCTCGACAATTTTTTCATCGCTTATTCTATTGTTCGCTTTTAATATTTTTTGATGCCGGTCGGAGCTTCATGCGAGGGGCACTTATTGACAAGCAGTCAACAGTTACTCTGAAAGCACATGGGCAAAGGATGCTTTTAGTTTTTTCTAAGGGCTTATAGAATCATTACAGTTTAAGTGCGCGTTCATTTTCATATAACTCTTGTCTGTGCATGTTAGTAGTCTTAAAGTCCCATTTGTATCGGAAACAAGGAATTCAATAATAATTATTGTATGCTTATCAGTTAAAGCATTATGAACATGCGCCACGTACGCCAAGCTCGTAAACACTCAAATTCGGTCGAAATGTACCAGCTTAGACAAACGCAGTGTGTTAGGTTTTTCCAATAGCTGTTCCTGCCGGATGGCGATGTCACACGGCGCCACGGGAGGCTGGAAACGGCTTTGGAAGGAGGCAGTCCTCCGAAGAGACGCTCAGCGGATATACGGTTATTGCTCCCGCTCGTTTATTATCGCAACCGCCGCAGCGGCAATCAGTCTTCTCCCTGTGTTACACCACGACTCACCTGAGGAACCACTTTCGCACGCTGTGTGTACTATAACCTGCAGCCAGACCCGTTGCAAATGCATTGCCCTCACGTGGGGCAAAATGGCTGTTTCGTTCGGTCTAGCGCCCTCGCGCAAGCGTGAATTTTTCTGTGGCTTTTATCTCTGACGCCGTGATCCCGAAGCACACCTGTTAGTGTTTTCCTTCGTTGCTTTTCGCACAGGTAATGCTTTGCGAGATTAGCATGCCGTTATCCCCACAAAAGTGAGATATTTCACTGTCTTTAGGCTGGCTTGCTTTGAGGAAGAGTAAATCACATTCGCGCGCGCCTTTTCGAAAAATAAGACGCGCAATATCCGTCATGACGTTGTGTGATTGGGCACAGATAGTGAGTATTAATCATATAGCATCGGCGGCGTTGCAAAATCCGGAGCTTGCACGTTGCACGGTGACAGTGCGCGTTGCTATGTGGTTCATGACAGCTAACGATGTCACGCGAAGGGAGAAATCGTCCGGGACGAAGAATGTGTAGGTGTTGCAAGAAGACGTTGTGTTTAAGATAGCTTAACGTGTGACACGCACTACACGGCAGTCGTTATGCATTCCTTCACGTCTCTCTAATATAATATTGTTCTACTGATGTGCGTTCACTAGCTACTGTAGCGGTACCGTCAAACACGCACATTTACTTTTTCTTTCGTGAGTTCACGCGGGTTACAAAATCAGTCAAAAGCAGGCAACACAAAAGGGCGCCTAACGTTGCTTACTTTTTCGCCAAATCCTCGCACAAAGATTTTTAAAAAGATAGCTGTCACACTCAGAAGCGGTACCAGGTTAGGTGACATGAAAATGGCATTGAAAAAAAAAAAAGAGTGAAGACGAGACTATAAGCTCTTTTCCGAACAAGTAAAATTTGGTCACATTGCTGTATATTCTCGTTGAAAGTTGGTCACATAAATGCCAGTGTTATTTTCGCAGTAGAATCTCGATAACTGAAGCGAATTTTCGATCGATTTAGGGTTGAAATTATCTCTATTAGCCTCTAGCTACGCGGAACAGCTGCGCACCATATACCGGAGAAGACTTACGGACGAATGTTGGAGTCAGGCTTAACCTGCAGCGCCTCTGAGCTTTAGCGAGAGACAGCTTCGGTGCTGCAAGGCACCCACGTGTCCTTCACCAGCGGACAGCACGGAGACTGCTCCGGTCATGAATGGGTTCAATGACCTCCACACACTTGACAAAGACTACGTGTTAGCAAGATTGAGAGAAAGGATGGAGGATGATGGCAAGAAAGGGTGCGGCTATCCGGAGCCTCCGCCCATCTACGACTCCCTCTCGTCCCCTTCTCCTCTCCCGATTCACATTTTCCCTCTCTCACATCTATCTTTTTTTTTTTTGTCTTTGAAGTGCCTACCGAGTGTGGCTCAGCTGTTGCAAGGCTCCTGCCGCGAGCGCATACTTTTTCACTCCGTTCATTTTTCACAACCTGGTCAGCACAACCCAGCACGCGGCCACGACGCGCAATTAGGGCGGCGAAAGGACAACTATACCCACACAACACGGCATGAAAGCAAACGTCCAAAGGTGTAGTTCGCCAGCGAGGAAGTGGAGGAGGATAAGAATGAAGGTAAGGGGAGAGAGATGGGGGGGGGGGGGGAGGCTAAGCAAAAGGACGCTGCCCAGCAACAAGCCTTTTTACGCGACGTCTCGAAAACTTCACGCTCCGCCGGCCAAGCGCGCCAGTGACCCGAGGAAGAAGGTGAAATGTCAGTCGCCGCCGCCGCAGCTTCTCGCTACACCGGAACCTGTTCCGACGGCCGCCGCTAGAGGGACGCCGGCCGCCAGAGGGCGTCCACGCGATGGCGCGGTTCTTAAGCGCAGTTAGGTGCGGCGCTACGGGAGACGAGCAGTTACAAGTCATCGGTCTGTGTTTGTATAACGCACAGAAAGACAAATATTAGGAAGGGAAAAGAGATTAAGAAGATAACGACGCCTCCAAGAAGGAGGCGTTCTTTTGAATTTGTTTACGATGCCTGGTAGAAGAGACCACCGCTTAATCCTGAAAGGGAGGATACGCTGGAACCAGTTAACAGAACGAACAAGTAAAGATACTAGTTATAAGGAGAAAAAGCACATAGGCAATGACATTAAGATATCTGGAGCAGGATTCTATGCAAAATTGTGCGTGCTCATGGCGACAAATGTAGCCGAAATGAATGATGCGCAAAACTACGTGCATGTGTGACAAGATAATAACTGCTATCAGCAGTAAAAGTCGCTGTGCATCGTAATAGTAAATAGTCGAGCGAAGCACTGAACATTTCTCAGCATACGCCGCCAAGCAAGCAGTACAGTGAACAAGGCACTGGCCTCTGAAAAAAAAAAAATGCGGACGTGCTTTAGGTGCACAATGCATAGGCACGAAGATAATAATTTATTCGGAAACTAACACTAACAGTGCATCACTTCGCCGGTCCAACTGAACGCGCGTGCTAGACCGTACGTCAGCAACCTCGCTATTATGCAAGCGTATTATACGTATTACGCAAAGCCTTTCCCGGATAAAGACGAGAGCACTGTGGTTTACACCACAGTGCACGCAACTACAGGGGGGAGATTCTTTGCCAAGCGCTTTTCGATGCGTTATTCCCACCCTGACCCTTCCTTCGCCCTCATTTGATCGCGAATGCAAACAAGCCGACGAAAAGCAGTGCCCAGACGTTAATTTACTGTGGAAGGCTGTCTTATATTTCGGGATGAATGATGACGCTGGGTTGTTCACCTAAAGAATCGCATTAATGCCAGCAGGCAAACTCTGCAAAACTTTCCGGTTTTGCCCGGACGCCCTGGAGAACCGGAACAGAGATCACATTAGCTAAACCTGCACGTATCCCAACTACCCTTTACGAAGCAGTCTCTTGCGGACGTAAGGCGTACTTTCGCGTACAAATTCGGTCTCGTGGTCTGTCTTGAACGTGCGAGCTATGCGCTGCTTATGGAAGGAACGAGAACCTGACAGCGGCTGGCTTGGTTTTGTAAGACAGCCCTTGATCAAGCATAGACATATACAGGGCTGCACACGCGACGATGGCACCTCAAACACAGCAGCTGCCGTCACAGTTCGCAGCGGGGGGCATACTCGGGCATTCCCATTCTCCAGCCCTCATGAGCCTCGAGGGAACAGTGGCTGTTGTTACCCTTGCCCGGTCGCCAGATTCTGCTGGTCCGCCGTGCGAAGGACGTCGCGGACATCGCCGGGCTTCTGAATTAAGAACACCATACTCGAAGGCAAAAGTGTTATGCACTTTTTCTTCATATCTTTTCTCCCCTTTCGAATTCTTTAATCTTCAATTTCCCACTCGCGAACTGTAGACCATGATGCGGTCTGAGCAGTAGCAAGTATGCCTGTCGAACATAAATGTTCAGCCCCAAAACCTTCAAACGGTGAGAAGAGCTTTCTTCCTTACCTACCAGATGACTGAAGTGTGCTACAAGGGCCTCATTACACTATAAGTGATGAACCTGCATTCCTGGCCGCATAGAGTTCAGCTGAAACAATCCGGACATATATACCCGCGCATATATTGGCGATGTTCGTGACCTAGAAAGGGCGCCCCAATTCATCCTATCTCATGTCCAGCATTCTCGGACAAAAATTTTGGAAATTGGAAAATTGTAAGGTATTCTTATGGAAATATTGAAGGTAATGGTCCGTTCTTCTGATTCGCAGCAAAATATTTCTTTTAAGGCGTTTCCATCAGTCGCTTCGAACATTTCCGACTGCCATAGAAAACCAACGGTGAACGATTTTGGCATATAGAAATAACATTAATAGCAAAAAAAAATGCAAGCCCGCCGTCGGGTGATCTGCGGGTATATTAATTGTTACAGTGACATCTTGCATTATATGAAAAAATGCGTTAATAGACGATTTCTTCATCAAAAATGCTTTCGTCCAGAATTGTTGGGTATGCGCGGCGTTACGGAGGAGTGCTTCCAGAGTTAGCCTAGGTAATCGCGCTTGTTTTGAAATTTCACAATAAGCGGCTGCTTATTTGTCGGTGGTGGCAACATTATGAGATCGAAATAGTGACTTTTCTCCGGGTTGTGGAAGAATAGACGAGAGACAAAGAATAAATTGTTGTCCGCAGTTTGAGAACGGCAGGTGTGAAAGTGGAGCTGCAGACGCTCGGCGCACGCCTTGGAGAGAGTATAAAATCGCTAACATCGGCAATAAAGAACTTCGCACAACAGGTGAACGACAGATCTATAAGCGTAATTTTTTTGCAAGTAGCAGTACGGGAAAGCAAAACTTGCTGATTTTCAGTTTGCCATGATGCTGCCACGGAGGAAGACAAGCTAGGCAAGTTTACCAGTGAGTGTTTGTTGCTTTATTTTTAACTTGTGAAGCTGAGCTCTTCTGAGTTTTTCATTGCTCGTGAATTTTATTTACCACGTGCTACGCCACCTGGCAATACTAGGTGGCATTACAAATATAGATTTCTAATCATGTGTTCAGGTGGAAGGTGGGAACAGTGAGGTCGCGTTTCTTCTCCCACTGTCTTCTCGGAGCAGCTAACCGTGCCTTGTATCCTCAATTCGTTCGTAAGCAGGGGATGGAAGGGAGACATGTAATCAATGCAAGACCGCTATGATATTTTTTGTTTTTGTTTCATCCTAATCAATATCCGCCCTTCTATCTCACTGATTCTAGTGACAGTGCAGCGACTGAGGCAACAGAAATGCGTTAAGAGTGAGTAACGATAAAATTGACATTTTATGCGATTCTTTATTTAGTAACATCCCCCCCCCCCCCCCCCCCCCCCAATGACAAACCAAAGTGGTCGCTTTACTGTACGTAGAGAAGATCGCAATATTCGCACTCACTCGCCTGGGTTATTATATATGGTGGGATGTTATTTGCAGTTGGGTCAACCCTCTGCACTGAAAAGAGCTAAAATGGGGCGCAATTTCAAAGCCCCTCTTCACATACCAACGGTGTACCCTGCGCAACGTCGACCAAAGGATAATGACCCCGATCCCCTGTCCAGCGTTATATCTCACCCTGCCGCTACCTCGAACTTACAATACCGCTTCCAGTCCATTCACTACGGAAAACACAAACGCGTGCACAAACTGGCTCCTTGTACCAACAGGACAGCAACCAGTGCGCACACACACACACACTTAGTCCGCACGTGCCACTAAGTCATTGCTCACACACCCTATTAACGCTGGTCCATTCATCGTCCCAAACGTCACGAGGCCGGTCGCGCGAAGCAGCCAACCGTAGCATAGTTTCCCATTACTTCAACCGTTAATCGTGGGGGTTTCTTAGCTGCGATTACGCCTTACTCTGGCCGCGACGACAGGTCAAACACCGACAGTAACTTTTATTTTCCTTTAACCAGAAGCCCGCACCAACAGCTCTCCGTCAAATCGCCGTCCCCGAGTGGAAAGCTCTAGTCAGCGCTGCAACTATTTGCAAAGCGAGCATCGGGAAAAATAAACACAAGCATTGCATAACGCGTCCGCGCCCCACTTATTCCCGCGGTGGCGTTCAACTACGTGAGCGATCAGCCGCTCATTTTCAACGTCTGCATGCGCGGTACGTGTACGCGAAACCTTATACATCCACTTAGGCGAGACTCATGCGGGGTGCACTGCAGCGGTCTTGTCTGTACAAGGTGAAAACGGCGAGCGCTAATTATACCTGTCCTCAAACCTCGCCGCGCCTGTCCCCATGCAGCCCTCAACTGACCCACCACCACCAACCTCTCGCATCGCACGGCGCAATGCCCGCACAAAGGCCACACCGCGGGGGTATTAGCTTAGGCGTGGCCGCCAGCTACCAGGACGCGCATAGAAGCACACGTGGGCTGCACAGCAGCGCACGGTGTTCAAGGAGCACCGGTGTCCAGTCTGCCGTGCTCTCGTTAAGCTGCCTCCCCCCACCCCCCCAAAAAAAAAAGAAAAAAAGGAAATTAAGGCACTGAGAACCCAAAGGACAAATGAGCTACTACGAAGCCAAAGGCATCGCTATAGCTGTCCACTGCCCATACCTCCCATACCGCCCTGGAGCAAAACCTTCTGGCACTTGTCGCGTCTATAGAAGCGGTGGGATCCCGTTAATTGCGCGCGCGGTATACACGGCAGCTGTTCACTCCGCGACTGCTCCAATTACGACCGGCGCTATGTTAGCAGCCAGTTTTGCATACCTCGTTGCCTTTTACGACCACAATAATGTCACCTCGCGAGGACAACAAGAAAACGGAGTGTCGTAGCGATTGTCAGGCTACGGGCTGCGCCCCGGGTGGTGCTTTGTTTTCTGCGCAGTTACTCGCGGGTATGCGTCCTTGTGTTTTTGGTGTCCCGTCACTCTGCAGCATTGTCGAAGGTCGACGGAGAGTGTCTATGACTATCGATTGTCGCCTGTCGTCGAGGGAGGCTAGATCTAGAAATAAACGAATGATATATACAGTGTATATAGGCCTGAAGGAATGTTCGCTTTTCCAGCAACGCCGCTATAGCGCTATCAGTACTGCCTCAAATGAAAGCCTTTGCTGACAGAGATACCGTTTGTTTTTATTCCTTCGTCTGCAATTCGCTGAGCTATAGCAGATCACCTTATAACGGTCAGTCTTTCTTTCCCTGCGCCCTGTAGTGCGGCCCGGAGTATAAGACACAGCTGATACCGACACATGAAAGTAGCTGTATCACAGGTTTCCGTAACCCCAAAACCCGAACTAGCCTTACTTGCCCTTACTGTCTACAGCCTAACCGAGAGTTGCCATATCAGTGCGAGCGTGAACCTTTGGTAATCGTTAAGAGATTGTCGCAGTTTTCACTGTCGATGGGGTTAATAGATATACCACCAGCCAAGAGCACTTAGGAACGGACACCAATGCACTCGTTAGCCTCCCACCATCAGTGTTTTTTATTTTTTTTTATTTCGCATTTCAATGCATTTATCCATAAGCGTTATGGATGTGCTTGCGACGCTGAATGTGAATGGAAAGGTCGATGGAACAGAGGCTGCTGCCTACGCCCAACGTGCGGATGCACTGTTCACGAGGCTTGGCGAAGGTGTGGTTAAATTATCTTTTAAGGACGGTTATGGTTTGATATCTTTCACACCCAAACAAAACACTCAAAACACGTCAAACCATTAATGTACTGAACCGATTGTTTCAAGTATTCCTTTTTAGTGCAGTAAATGAACGAGTGTTTCAAAAAGCTGGCTAATGATATGGTCACTCTTATGGGACTTATAACCTCTGAAAAAGCTTTGACGAAGTACTTGTTTACGGTGCAATAAATTCATGGCATGAGGTGTAATAAACCAACTCTGGTTATCCCATGCACTTGTCGAATTACGATTTTGTTTCCGTTCTATGCTAATTGAATCTGTACTGTTATTTTCTTGTAAAAGGGGGAGGAGGTGCGCAACACGTGTGTATATTTAACACTGAAAGTACCAGCGAAGTGTACAATTTCATTTATTTTCTTGTCTTCAAATGCGTAATAATCGTCAATGTTCACATCATGCAGCTTCTATCGTGGCTCACACCGACGTTATGAACGAATAAAAAAAATAAACGAAAATGAGCTGAATTCACTCCTGATCATGCTCCTGGTGTAAGGTGGAGCCAACGTAGACGGCACAATTTCTTCCTCATCCAAACTCATTCCCTGAGGACTAAGGACGTGAAAGCACCGCCTTTTATCGTTCTCTCTTTTTTTCTGCTGCCTTCTTCCAACCCAACAAAAAAGCGTAGAATTCGGTGCATAAAAATTAGTGCTGGAAAACAGCCCCCGCAGTTCCCTTAAGAAGGTGACTTTTTTATTACTTATTTCGTCATCGTCTCGTCGCAGCGAACGCGGCATGACACTTGAGATTCCGCCATCGTTCGGAGCGACAAGAACTAAATAAATAATGAAAAGAGAACAGTTCAGCGCCGCAGTTAAGGGGCCTGGAAACGCTATACACAGGTGATAACGTCGCTCCCTTGCTCCGGCATGCGAGTGCGCGTGACATCCATATACATCGAAGCGGCACAACTCCAGCGATAAAAAGAAAAAAAAATCGCGCTCATAAAAACGGGGCCAATTTCCTCCGCGACACCAGGTGTACGTGTATGAAAGCGGGGTGAGGGAGCCAAAAGGTGTTGACGCGAGAATGTGCGCTCAGCCTGCGCTTGAAGCCGGCCGATCGCGCCAGGCCATCGAGCATATATGCAGCGTATATATACAGTAATAAAGATAAGCGCGAGCTGCGTCCCAAGGTCCGGACACCTCGCCGAAGAGGATCACCTCGTTAACGGAAACCGCGCGGCCGCTGCTTCCAGAGTCGCCCATCTGATAGGCGCTGGCGAGCAATGGGCGCACTCGCGGAAAACATCCACGTCGAATGCCCGCTGCAACGCCTTCGCCTTGTGAGGTGTGGCGTATACTTTACATGCGGCAAAATACGGTGCATTTTAAAACTCCAGATGCAGCATTAGCTCGCGCTTGTCGCTCGATATAGACGATCAGGCAGATGGGCTCGAGAAGTAGTTCTTCCATGGGTGGTGGCTTTGCATCTAAATTTGGAGCGACCTTATAGAGGCGCTTAGGGCGGGAGCTATGCAATGCGAGGTTTAGGCGCGTATGCAGGACAATCGTTCTTGAATGTCTCAGTTATATATAATCCGTCATTTTGTTCGGCTTCGGATGTAAATTAGCAAATCGCGAGTGAGTTGGGCTGCGTAAGGACACGTGACACGTCGCGCGGTGCACAGCAGATAAGTGCATACCAGAGATGCGAGAGTTTTTTCCTCGAGGAGTTGTATCGCTCAGCCACTTACATCTCTCTGGTTCGAACAGGATTTTATTTTATCTGCAAACGTTCCAAGGAGTCGTGCATTGGTGCGAGTGCTAGCTATGCATGCATTCGCGAATAAATTGGCGACGCGCAACACGTGCCGTGACGCTCATAGTCGTGTTATTAACGTTATTCAAAATGGAGAGCAGCTTCGGGGGGTCTTTCGTGCCAATGGTAAGTTCGTCAACAACACTGAAAGTATGTCGAATTGCAATCTGTTGAAAAATAACTAAAGAAACTAAGTATAGCCGTTTATGAAAGTTCTCGTAATAATAAAAAAAAAAACTTCGTAAGAGCAAGGCGCGAGCCGAGACTAAGTTGCTTTATAGCGCGGTTCTACGGTCAGTATGATTATGGAAACTGTACAGATTCTATGCAGCACACGATCCTCTCTTTATCTTTCTCACTTCCCAAGAACTTCAAAGCAACATTTTTCGTCCCTATATACGGCGCATTATCCCGTTTTCCCGACTCTTCCCCCTACGGAGACCCAAATGCAATCCTTTCGTTTGAAATTTTTTCCTCATCGTCGTCATTACGATTGCGTGACTATCGCCTTGTCTGTCGTGATTGGCCAGTGCGTGCAAGGGCCGGCCAATCAGCGAACCAAATCTGCGAGTGAATGTTCTCACTCCGAGTCCAGAGTGCGGAGCAGTGGGAGAGTATGCTCTCCAGCGGCAACCCAATCCTCGGTCATCCATGCCCAGCGAGCGGCCAAACTCAGCGGTTCCCTGGAATAGGGGCGCCGACCTCTGCAAGACGGAGGGAGACATCTGCTTGAAGATGAAGACCTCTATCTGACCGAAACACCTTGTTAGAGCATTAAAGTGTATCCTATCTTATCCTATCTTATCCGAGTCCAGGACTGACTACGGAACGCTACGTAGGGTGCAAGCAGTCCCCGCGGAAAGTTTTAAGCGAAAACGTTTGCAGCTGCGCTTTTCATCCAGGCACTTGTAGAGTTCTTCTTGCTTCAGCGCTCCGGTCTACAGGGTAAAGACGCCAGCTTTTTTCACTCTGAAAAGGTTTAGAGTGTTTGAGATAGAAAACAAAGTGAGTCATGCTTGCGGTGTAGCAGCAAACACTGATGACCCGAGTCCATACACGGCACGCATTCGTTTCGACTAATCGTCTCGGGGTATTTGCTCTAGCGCTCGCTTTGAATACTAAGTTTAGCCTATAGTTCCCGCCCACACCGGATGCTGTGTGCATGCATTGCCATTATACACTCTAAACAAAAATACACCTATATGGGAGTAAAAAGGGAGTAAACTGTCCTCCAGCGCACACCTTTTTATAAAAGGGTTCGCGCTAGAGGACAGTTTTACTCTCTTTTTTACTCCCTTTGTTTAGAGTGTACAGTTAGATTGCTACGGTCTACTAAGCCGATTAGCGTGTATGGGCTAACGTGCTTCCGTACCTCGCCCCTCTATAGCGCCAAGCTACGGCGCACGGCTAGAAATCCTAAGACTGAACCGAAGGACATAGCCTCCTCCCTATAAAACTCACCACCGAAGAAGCCACATTCTGGAGGAGGTCACGAAGAAGCACTTGTTGGAAGTTTTTAGTGACCTACAACAGTTCCCAATCAACAGCAGCTGTCTGCAAGTCTTGGCTATAAGCATTGTGACGACGTGCACCTTCCCTTTCCTCGCATTCTCACCCACCATGCAACTCTACCGCGAACGGTAGCTAAGACCTATAGGCAGTCATCAAGTTTATCTGAGAAACCGTTCGCCCTATCCGATGCTGGCGCAGCAAACTAGCGCATAATTGCAGCGTTTTATCTGGAATGACTTCAATCACGGATCGTTTAAGGACGACCTTATCGGCTCTTCCCCGTATTCAACACGAAACCTCTGGGTGTCGGCTGTGAAACAAAAAAAAGCAAAGAAGAAAACAATCGTAGCACGCTTTCGAACCTGGCCGTGATGAAAGCACGCAGAGAGCAAACACCACTTTTTGCGAGCGAAATATCTATGCGCTATCACTTGCAGCGCGTGGCGCCCACTCTACTGACGCGCTTTTCATTCATCTATATATACTGGGCACCGAGGATTGGCCGGGTAATAATGTCTTCACACAAACGAGCCTCGATAGCGCCCGCCGACCACCGTGCCACTGCGGGCCGGCACTTAGCGTCTCTAAACAACCAATCACGGAACGAAAACAAGACAGAAAATTCAGCCATCACGCGTGCTTTCTCTTCAGGGCTACTGCGCACCGCTGTTCCCATAGTGAACCGCCATGCATGTTGTACTGCCTGCGAAAAGATAACACGGGCGTTGGCCAGTGTTAAGCGGGCCGCTCCCAAATGCCAACGGCCCTCACTTATCGCACGCCTAGACCTCTCTCTTTCGTTAGGGAACGCATGGCACCCGCATACACACACTCACTCCAAAAGCTGGCACCATCACCGCCAGATGTCGAGGTTGTGGCGGGTGCACGAGCGTACATGCGTGTAATTAGAGCATGGTCAACCCCCGCGGGCCATCTGTTTATTGCCCATGCTCTATCTATACTAGTTGGATTCTATGCCGCCAGTGCATGCGCTATGTGTGACGCGGCGTGCCTTATAGGTGTGGTCCGCGGTGGGTGCCGGTGCCGGGGAACAGGTGTACACACCTGTACCCTGCGATACGCGATAGGTGGTCGTGTCGGGCGCAGTCGCGGAAGGTGATCAACTTTATCGTCCTGCTCGCGTTTTTTTTTTTTCGGCATGTCGCCTTTCTAAGCTCGCGACCCGGTAATTACCGATTGTTGGCGGCCATGTCTTGTGCCCGAGTGCCGGCTCACTCCCGGTGCCAAGCGCTGATGCCTTTTCTTTACGTTTACTGCGGGGCTTCATTAATGATGCGGATCAAGCCAAGCCGAGTCCGCTGCTGCCAGTTTTTCTTTTATTAATGCCCACTGATTAATGACTTTCTGATATCCCGTTCTTCCAACTTGCAGTTCTCTTATCGGTTTAGACTGGCACTACCTTGCGTTGAGTGTGTACGTACCGGGAATACGAAACATTGGTGCCACGGCTTCTCCGTGCCGCTACTGTCCATTATACCAACCCCCACTCGTCGACCGGCGTTGGAGCTAATTTTCGGCTCTCGCTGATTTCGCCACTCTCTAGCTTTAAAAAGCCGGCGTAATGTTTCAGATGACCTTGTCGTGCGCAGTGTGGATTGAACATTTCAGCCCTCGCGAAACACCACGTATCTTAAACGGCGTCCTGCGCTGGAAGCAATGGACCCGCCGCTGTATCAGTTGGCCTGAGGAGTTCATCAAGTTGATAAGGTTGATACAAATTTCGTTGAACACCGAATACTGGCCTACAACAAACACATATCAGCCTAGGCACAAGTGTATAGTGTAATATCGTTCACGAACGAATTAATGTGGTAAGAGATAGTGTTCAAGGACACCAGAACTCATGAATCAATAACAGGCGCTATTAGATACGTTGTACTACGATACCTGAATGCAAACATATCAGACTAGCTTGAAAACCTTTTATTTCACGTAGACTTACCGCGACCGTACAAAAATTACCTCGACATCATTTTTTAGCTTCTCTATTCTTATAGTTTAATAATAATAATAATAATTGGTTTTGGGGGAAAGGAAATGGCGCAGTATCTGTCTCATATATCGTTGGACACCTGAACCGCGCCGTAAGGAAAGGGATAAAGGAGGGAGTGAAAGAAGAAAGGAAGAAGAGGTGCCGTAGTGGAGGGCTCCGGAATAATTTCGACCACCTGGGGATCTTTAACGTGCACTGACATCGCACAGTACACGGGCGCCTTAGCGTTTTTCCTCCATAAAAACGCAGCCGCCGCGGTCGGGTTCGAACCCGGGAACTCCGGATCAGTAGTCGAGCGCCCTAACCACTGAGCCACCGCGGCGGATTCTTATAGTTTCGCAGTTTTCAGTTTGACGTCATTGCTTATGTTTATTCGTTTTTCCAGCAAGATTTCCATTACTCATTCGTCTTTTCCTGCAGGGTATTTTGGTTTTCAATGCGATATATGCTGAATATGTGTTGTAACTTTCATTTTTCTAACTTCTTAACTCCTACGTTTGCTTTTGCCCTGCAGTTCTTATACACACCGTTGATTTGACTAAAACTGTGTCATGGCGCCGCCAGATGTCTGGCTTTAGCGATGTTGCTGAAGGCAATATTTAAACAATGGTGCTAAATTGATCATAAAAATGAAAATAACAGGCTACAGCTAATGACCTACCCTATGATTCAGATCCAGCAAGCTATTGCTAATATCCAATCCTATTATCTTGTTATTAAATCAATCTGCGAAGTTTTATTAAACATGGGCAGGGAGATATACGTGCAGATGCCTTCTTTCAATAAAGTTAGTTGTGTTTCCTTGTCACTAGTGCTGCTCGCAAGGAGGTCGCCTTGTGCTGAAGTTCAGCCGACGTTTAACTTGTGTTAAGCGCTCTATGAGTGCGCAGCAGACAATGACAGCGAAATCAATCAGTAACGGATGTTTTTCAGGTAGTACTGGGAAGTTATCGAGAAATAACCGAAATGCAGGGCACTAATTTCAAGCTTGAACGTGTACAGACTACGTCCTTTCAAACGTGGCTCCTGTGATGATCGAAATGTTTACGCAAAACCGCTATCAATAAACAGGTAAGGTAACCGCATTTTGAGACAGTTCCTGTCCTTCGGACCGTAGCGGTGGCCTAGTCATTTGAGCATCCGCCTCGCATGCGGGAGTCGCGGGGTTCGATCCCCAGTGCCGCCGGGTACCCACCGGTGATGCAATGGGTACAAGCTTTCCCCTGGTCTGGTGCTCGGCTTCTTTAGGGTGACATGCTTGCGAAATGGGTCTTAGACCCCACCTTGTGTAGAAGAAACAACCTTGTACGAAGGCCGCAGATGCTCTTGCGCCATAAATGTTCATCGTCGTCTTCTGTTCTTGTCCTCGTTCATCCTTTTGCCTTAACTATTGGCAACTACCGCCTATGACGTAACCGTTTATAGTTAACGAGAAATTTCATTAGTCAAAAAGGGGAGGAATTGATTGGTAAAAGAATATTCACCGAATACTCCCTCGCGGCCCATATTCCCAGCTCGTCTGCTTTGCATCTTCGCAAACCGAGGGTTTGCACAAGCAGAAGTTTTATTTATCCGACCCTTGGTGGACATGATTAAACGCACACCACTGTTGTCCACTAGGTGTAAAATAAGTGGGCTTAAAGTTATTTTGAATAAGTAAATCATAAACACTCACTGCGCTGGATATACGTAACAGGAAAAAGAAGAAAAGGCATTTCCCCAAAAGGGACCAACGCACCTCAGATTCTATTTTATCAGGGCCTTTAGTTCCTTGCACTTTAGTTCCTTGACAGGTGATCTGTCAAAAAATATCCGCGTTGCCATGGAAGATGAAGCATAGCTAGCTTAACAGAGGGCAAAAAATTCAAAACCTACTTTGGGATTAGAACGAAATGAGCTAAAGCGAAACTGTTCACGTCAAAACATTATTCTTAGATTCTCTCATGCAGAGCTTGAAGGAGCGTTCACTATTCGCCTAGAAAAATTTAGCAAAACGAGAAATATTTTTCGGCAAAACAAGATAGCCTAAACAAAGATGCGAATTAAAGTACATGGTTTTGTAAATTGGACCGCGCGCGTGCGCAGCTCGCTGTATTAATTGCATCATCACCTCACTCCCAACTTTATATCTTCTTTTTCTCTCCTTTCCCGCACTCTTCCCTCAGCGTCGAGTAGTGGGATAATTAATTATGTTCTTTCAGCAGGCCTCTCCGCCCTTATCCATGTAATAGCTTCTCTCCCTCTCTTCACAAAGTAAATGTTTATAAAAAGTACAAATGAGATCGTTCCTTTTTTTTAATCTAGGAACGGGACACGAGCTAGAACTGGGCAGTCTGAGATGCACTTGCATTTGCGTCTTTCATTTCTAGGCTAGATATGCATGCCAGCTATAAATAAATCTAGATACAATCCGTTTCCAAGTGGTACGCTCGCTATACAGCAGCGTATCACGTATGCACACCACTCTAAAGAAGGCTGCGCAACATCTTTTCCCTTCGACCACTTCTTTCGGCCACCCGGCTGTTTTGATCTCTCGGCGCGGGCAGCGCCTACTGAGATCATGCTCGCACACGTGGCTGGCGCGCGCTCTGCATAGACGGTGCCCATGCGTACAGCCAACGTGCACGTGTGTATAGACTAAAGGACGTGCGTGGCCTCCCAAGTGCAGCAGGCGCCATACCAGCGTACACAGCTCTGCGCGTGCCATGCCACGAGGCGTGGTTCGTGCTCAGCCACACGTTGCACAACGCTGGGGGCACACGGTGAAAACAAGTTCGGAAAAGGAGAAGCGGAGATGCTTCCCAATTATCTGCGTCGAGATTTTAACAAGGTCATCGGGAGCGTACATCTATGCCGGGGGACGACCTGCCTGCCTGCCGCTGCCGCCGCTCTAGTCTCCTAGCGTAAATGTGATCGTTTCAGGCCTTTCACCTTTTCCTCGGTGAAAGCGGGGACGATAGCAAAGAAATGTGCCATCGGGGGGCCCCCCGTTGTTGTCGCGCGCTGCCGGCGAATATGAAGACGTTGCACACCTCGGGTGAAAGCTTCTTGGAAGCCGGGAGAAGTCGGGCCTCGAGAGAGATCGATAGGTGAAGTGGGCCAATGGCGTCGAGGGATACGGGGCGAGATGGAGCAGGATTCCTCGGTTCCATCCAAGAAACTGCAGTGAGTGAGTGAGTGAGTGAGTGAGTGAGTGAGTGAGTGAGTGAGTGAGTGAGTGAGTGAGTGAGTGAGTGAGTGAGTGAGTGAGTGAGTGAGTGAGTTTAGTTTAGTTTAGTTTATAGGGGTTAAACGTCCCAAAGCAACTCAGGCTATGAGAGACGCCGTAGTGAAGGGCTCCGGAAATTTCGACCACCTGGGGTTCTTTAACGTGCATTGACATCGCACAGTACACGGGCCTCTAGAATTTCGCCTCCATCGAAATTCGACCGCCGCGGCCGGGATCGAACCCGCGTCTTTCGGGCGAGTGAGTGAGTGAGTGAGTGAGTGAGTGAGTGAGTGAGTGAGTGAGTGAGTGAGTGAGTGAGTGAGTGAGTGAGTGAGTGAGTGTTTCGGCGGTTCAGAAGGTGCACAAGTGTATGCAGAAGTTCGAGTTAAGTAGGAGCACTCGCGCGATATTAGTGCTCGTTATGTCTTGGGCTTAAGGGTCATAAGAAGATCAAGACATCTATTCTCTCATTTGATTGCAAATTCGCTAAGCGAAACAGACGCATGCGAAGGGCTTAGTAAAGAACATGAGGCGGCTTACCATATCTTATCGTTATCTGACTTTCCCGTTGGGTGCCACAAAAATTTGCAATAGTTCATCTGAGAACCTCACATCCTGGATGCACTGCAATCGCGCATACCGAAGCCTTTGGGGCTTTGCTGAAAATAGAGATGGTGCAAATAAAGACAAATGAAGTCGACAAACTGCATTGGACCTTCTCCTACCTCACTTTATTTTCCTTTTATTCAAGAAATTTGCAATGGTCGGTGGCACTTCCGTCTTGCTTCCGGTCGTGACGCCATGGCCGCAGCCGCGTAGGGCGAACATCCGTGTGCAGCGCTGCGTTCCACACTTGCACTTTGCTGCACGCGTGTTCGCTTTTCGATCGCTATTACACCTACGACTCCCTCCCCCCCCCCCCCCCCCAACCCCCGTGTACGCGCATTCTCACGGCGGTTGGGGAGGGGGGGGGGGACGTATCACCCGTTCCAAATCTCTCCCTGCGGGAAAAGGAGTCACGCGAGGGGCAAAAACACTTCACTCACGAAGAGCCCGGCGCGTGGAAATGTGAATGCACACCAGCATCAGTGAAACGAAACCAGAACGTCAATACACAAACACAAAAAGAACCATCAATACATACCCCCTTTATACCTTGAGGCAACAAATGCCGCGTTAAAGAAAAAAAAAACTGAGCAAAGCAGCAACAAGGACGCGAAAAAACAGACAAGCTCAGAGGACGTAAAGAACGAAAGAATAAAGAGAAAACGCGTTGACTGCCGTCCTTTCGTCCTCTCCGCTCCTTGTTTGAGATGTTAAGCGACACGGGGAGCGCGCTGCCGCTGTGGCACCAGCAAAGCGGAGCGGCCGTTGCATGCATTTCCGACGCGTCGCCGACCTCCCCGTTCGGCCTTGCCCGGGATACGACGCGCCGCGAGGAACGACCGGCTTCGAGATAAGAGGCAATACGAGTAAAGTAAAAAAAAAAGGAAAAGGGAAGTCAGGCGCGGTGGGGACCCTAACGGCTTCGTCTTGAAGAGATGTGGAGAAACTCGACGGAGACATCGAACTCGCGCCGGCGAAGGGGCGGTAGAATGCCAACTGGTGTACCCTCTCCTCGTGGCCCGAAAGTTCGCCGAGATAAGTTGGAGAATGGCGGCGCGAGATGAATTCTTCATGAGGAGGGCCAGCTAAAGTGACAGCGAGTTTTACAAAAGCCTAACGGGTGCAGCGCTCGACAACAGCGACGTCAGCGTCAACGTGATGAGCTCTGAGACTAAAAATCAATTCGGCCTCATCAGACGGGCAGTGGACGACTGACGACCACCGGACCCTGTATAATAAAGCAATTTTCTTGCTATTCATTTCAATGTTTTTTTTACGGTCTTCGTGATCTTCGTGAGCGACGCCGCACCCTGCGGTCCCTCTTTGTCATTGCTTCAGACCCGACGAGGCTGTAGGCGTGGCGTCGCGCGAGACTGTCGTGCAGAGCGAAAAAGAAAGTGAAATGGAATAGAATCGAAAACAAATCACTTTATTATAGCAACCCAGGGCTTGTTTCTCGAAATGATTCCTTTTCCATTAATCTGTGTGCTTCTTCGTGATTGGTCAGTTCGGCGTTTGATTCTGGAGCTGGCAGGGGACATTGTTGTAAGCTACCGGCTTGACGTCAGAGGAGGCAGCTATGCCTATACGTGATATGACTACGAAATAATGAACGTGAAAATGAATCGTTTCAAAAATGGACCCTGGTTGCACTACAACGACCGCTAGGTACAACTTCGTGACAATATTTTTGCTTATTCTCACTGACCGCACAAATTTTATTTCCTTCTAAACATAATAACATAGCAACTACTTCAGCGCTTCCCTTGGCACGCTGTGCCTTTAAGGTCAGCTCCCAAATTGTCCCTAGCAGTCCATAATAGGCTTATTTCGTGCTTGGTGCATTTATGGCCCTCACAACCTGCCGGGCTGTAAAATTCCAACTTAAACTTCATCACGAAAAAGTTTAACGCACTCACGACGAACAACAAGGTAGACAAGACAGCACAAGGCGGGTAGTGGATGTGCTTAAGATTTTTAGAGAGTATGGATGTGGACTGCAGTTTACATCTGAAACGCCCACCAATGAATGTTTGCAGTTCCTAGATCTCAAACTTTGTTTTTGTTTTAACGCGACAGCTTCAAGGAGCTCGTGTCGCAGAAAAGTCGGTGTCGTCGGCTTCTTTGGCCGTGAGCGAAAAATGGCGCATCTCGGTGGACACCTGAACCGTGCCGTAAAGGAAGGGATTTTCCTTCCCTTACGGCGCGGTACGGGTGTCCAGCGAGAACTGTAAGACAGGCGTCATTTCTTTCTCTTAAAACAAATTTTCATTTCAATTTCCTTCCCTTACGGCCCGGTTCGGGTGTCCACCGAGATAAGTGAGACAGGCGTCGTTTCCTTTCCTTGAAGTGATTATTTTCATTTTCCTTGCCTTACGGCGCGGTTCGGGTGTCCGCCAAGATATGTTTCCTTTCCTTAAATTGTCCGGCAAGGGGTCGCACCGAAGGACGATGGCGTTCCGTGGATTCCTTGGCAATGCTGCAACACGCTGTCGCGTCCTGCTCTTAAAGGCGAAGCATAAGCATCCTCCAAATGTTTAAGCAGGGCCACGTTTGCTGGGTGTATTCACCGCGGTCAGTGAAGCCACTTTTAAATTTCAAGTCTAGCCATTATCGAATTGTGAAATGCGGAATTGCTGTCGCCTACTTAGGTTCGTCACTGCAGAAGTCGTGCTTTAAGTCTATGAAAGAAAGCTTTTTAGAGCAATTCAATAGGTTAAGACTGGCGGGGTTCCCAGAGGATGTCTTGTCTCTGGCTTCTATAAAGGTGCTGAAAAAAGTTAAAGCTGTCAATAAATGTTCTCCTGCAGGTGCAGAGGAGACAAAGAAAAAGATCATGGTTGTTCCTTATGTGCATCGGTTTTCGCACCAACTCAAAAATGGGGGTAACCGATATGACGTGAATATCTTCTTTTCTGCCCCCATAAAGTGAGCAGCATATGTGGTCGGATTGCTGCGCGCAGTGGCATGGTGGACAAAAAGAAGTGACGCACTGTGAAGCATGGTAACCGCCATGTTACATGTGTGAAAGGAGGGGTGTACCACATTTCTTTCTCTTGTGGTCCGACCTATATTGGCCAAACGGGCCGTTGCCTAAATGAGCGACTGCGAGAGCACATTTTGTTCCTTAAAAAGCCGCCCTCGTCCAATTCCTCTAAACACTGCTCTAAATGTACACGCTGCAAGTCCTGCTTGATTAAACCACCATCTTGTTTCGCCATCCAGACCAGCTGACTAGAGAAATTGCTGAGGCATGTGATAACCACAAGAAGGGGCAATCGTGTATGGCTGATCCTATGGTGGTCTTGCATGAGCGAGAGTTTTTATATCTCGGTGCACCTGCTTGATTACCTTCTATGCGCCGGTGTGAAGGCTTCTTTTTTATTGCTGTTTTGTATCTTTCTCTTAACATTCTGCGTTTTTGTAATAAACGCCCTGTTGCGATCGAGTAGCGCCTCTGTTGTCTTGTCTACCTTGTTGTTCGTCGTGTGTGCGCTAAATTTTTTCGTAATGCATTACCAACTAGCTCAGATGTCGATCCTTAAACTTCATCATTGTCATCATCATAATCATTGTCCGCCGCATTGAATTCAGCACAGGAGAAAGGCCTCTCCCATTGGCTTCTATTATTATTATTTTTTATTGCGCGCGCGCGCGCGTGTGTGTGTGTGTGCGTGTGCGCGCGCGCGTGTGTGCGTGTGTGTGCGCGCGCGTGTGTGTGTACGTGTGTGTGTGTGCGCGCGTGTGCGCGCGCGCGCGCGCGCGTGTGTGTGTGTGTGTGTGTGTGTGTGTGTGTGTGTGTGTGTGTGTGTGTGTGTGTGTGTGTGTGTGTGTGTGTGTGTGTGTGTGTGTGTGTGTGTGCGTGTGTGTGTGTAATCGTGCGTGCGTGCATTTGAACCGTATGCCGCGTGGAAAAAGATGGTTGAGGGCTGGCCGCAGACAGCGCATAACCCTACTGTGAAAACAACAAAAAATTCTACACAAGAAAATGCAGCCAAGGCGATGGCAGTAGAAGCGACGAATGCAAAAGAAAAATATCTAGAGCAAGGAAAAAATGAAGAATGAATTCGTTCCGTTACGGTTTAGAGGCAGCAGAGCTCAAATCGCAGGCAGAACATTCCGAAACAATGAACTTGACTAGAAGGGAGCGACAACTACAAACGCAACTGAGACGTAACGACCGCTTCGGGAACGGACAGAGCAGAGCAGGAGTGGCTCTACAACGCCGACGCACACATGCAAAAAAAGAAAAACATGTCAGGAAGAAAAGAAACTGACACCAAAACAGCAGAAGGGAACAAAACGACGGGTAGCCCCGAAGCAAAATGACCGCGAATGAGGTAACGAATGCCTCCAAGCACTGTATACTTTCAAGGGAGTGGGGTGAAAACTGCCGGAAAGAACGAGCAGGAGAAGAAAAAAAAGAAATAAGAGAGAAAGAAGAGGGTTATGGGTGTTGTGAAAACAACGTCGAAAGTGTGACAATAACACACAAACACAAAAAGTAAAAAAAAAGTTAGAAATGGTGCTATCAAAAAAAAAAAAGAAAGGGAATAGCCGTAAAACTACGTGGAGTGCAAAGACCCCGCAGAGGCGCCGGCAAGACGGCAAAACAAGAACACGGGGTGAAACAACAGAAGCAGCGGCGGCACAGCACGCTGACTGCTTTCCTTCTGACCTTATCTCTGGAAGGCAACATGCGCGACACGGTGTGGCTCTGCGCGGACACTGAAGCGAGTCATCGAAGAACGTGAACGGCACTGAATCGCCTGCGAGTGTCTTCTTGCGCACTGGGACGGACCACAGTTCGCAACACTGTTACCCGCTTCACTGGTCTGAGTCCCTGGCTTTACTATCTCCACTGTTTAGAAGGCGATAAGAACTTCGCTTTTGAACGCGCCAAGATTATTGATGCGGACTTGACCCAGAACCGGTGTTTATTGTGTTTTACGCTGTTACGGCGGGCATTGTCTGCGGTTGATCTGTTACAGCCAGAGCACGTGGTTGTTTAGAAAGGGAGTTGGTTATACCGGTCTTTTCCTTGGCGAGTGAGTCATTTGAGGAAGCGTTCTAGGTTTAAGTCGTCGCGGGATAAGGTCTTCGGTGTAAAACTTCGGCATTGTTATTCCAGTCACAATCGCTTTTTCCGACTGATACGTACTCGAAATGACGCGTGTGATTGGGATTAACTGCAACAAGCGCGGGAAACGAGCGCTAGTCTTTGAGTGTCGGGAATGACTCTCATATATCGAAGGATGGGCGGCGACTAACGCAGCTATCGACCGAGAACATTTAACTATTGCGCCACACCACAGCGAAGTCCCAGCTCCGATTATGTGAACTCCGCTTAGCACTAGCGTAGGACACAAGTATTCTTGCCTCTTTAAGACTCCCAAAAGTACAGTTCCGCGACAATGAGGCGAAACCACGCAGTCGAGAACACTGCATGTGAAGGTGATGTGAAGGAGTTCAAGTTGAGTCAGGTGCTGAAAGGCATACCAGGTACGAAGAAAGCTCAGGCGAAAGAAGGCGTAAGTTTGCTTTAGGGGTACGGAGTGTGATGTGGGTTTGCCACCGTTCGCAGGTAAAATGAAGATCGACGTCGGATCTACGCATGCGCATTCACTCCGAGCCCACCGCAGCAACCGTACCGGCACGGCTCGGTTCCGGTATACTATGACTCTTTCATCGATAAATAAATGGATTGAGGTCCATACCTCTGCGCAATACCTTTGTCCTGTACTCGCCGTCATACCTGGACGAGAATGGCAGGCGGGGGGGGGGGGGGGGATGTATCTTCTGAGAAATCGGGGACGAAAGACACAGCTTGCGCAGCACAAGATATTTAGTCGCAATGGTGGTGCAGAAGTGGTGCACTGACATCGCACAGCACACGGGCACGTTAGCGTTTTTCCTCCATAAAAACGCAGCCGCCGCGGTCGGGTTCGAACCCGGGAACTCCGGATCAGTAGTCGAGCGCCCTAACCACTGAGCCACCGCGGCGGGTTGGTGGTTGTAAGAACGGTTATGATAACAGTGATAATGGTATTGTTACGATGACAATATCTCTTTGCAGAACGTGTTTCCGTAAAAAGGAACACGTGAAAAGCAAAATGTCTCGTTGTCTCGCAGGTCGACGTGACTATCACGCATGCACGGAAATTCCAGGTTCGAAATGTTCTGAGAACAATCGTTACGTCAGCGCCGCTTGGAGAAGCTCCTGTTGTACAGGCACACACATATAAAGAGAAGTACAAGAACTCGCCCCGTGCGCCATGCGAGTATTGCGCGAGCGACGAACTGCACAAAGTGTAGATGCTGACGTCACCCCTGCGTGCTGCGACATCGATGCTCATCGGAAGCGGCGAGCGCGAACATTCCCATGCCTACCGGTTGAGAGAGCCATTGCATCGCACACGGTGCTCAATCGGCGCGCTGCGTCAACACTGTACGCGAACCCGCTCCGCCTTCTCAAACAATCGCCACCCCTCAGACACAGTCGTGCGCACTGCCTGCTTCTTCGAGTGCATTTCTCCAGCGCCCCCTCCTCCTTCCAGTGGCAGCGAGCATCCCCCTTCGCGCAGCAGCCAAGTTCGGTGGCCGCGCTGGCGCAGTGGCCGTTGCCGGGCTCCGTTTATGTGTGCCGTGCGCTTGCTCTTGACTCGAGCTGGGAGGAGTTGTGTGTCTAGGAGGCGATCGCAGGGAGCAGCGGTGATAGCACAATGGCCGCCACTTAGCGCGCTCACTCCCTCGCTAGTCGGCGGCGGGGGCCAAGGTTGTTATCATTCCTCCGTTCCTCCCCCTCTTCTTCTTCTTCTTCTTCTTCTTCTACTACTTCTTCTTTTTCTTCTTCCAGGGAAGACAAATAGAGCAACGTTGGCCGCAGCGCGGATCTCGGCGCGCCGTTCGCGGCATTCGTTCCACTTTGACCGCCGTGTCGGAACTCGGATTCAACGATGCGTGCAGCTGCGGAGAGGGCGTCGCCCGGTTTTCACACACGCCTTCCTTTCCTTTTCTGTTTTGACGTCTCTGAAAAGGAAACCGGCAACGGCCTACATAACGGAACGAAAGCGAGGATAGAGTTGAAAATTATATTTACAGGGTGACCGTGAGTTTGATGTTGGCTAGGTCGACTCGATGATGTGAGCCATTTTCAGGGCTGCGTTGGTTTCCCTTGACCTTAAGTAAGCAACGCCATGGTGGAGGACACAACTGCTTCATGTCGAATGTACACTGACGCTGCCGCGTGCGCTGCTGAGAGTTCATTCTCAAGATCCTGTTGCTGAGGCAAGAAATCCAATCCCGCACCAGAGGTCGAAGAACTCCTTCCCATAAGACCGTGGGTCAAGCGGTCGGCTTGTTTATACGTTGCCTACAGATTTCTCAGAGAGCAAGTGTTTGAACATGAATACTGCGGTATGACATGTAGAGGACACTAGGATAAAAGGCTTAGTCATGTCGTTTAAATTGCTGGGTGCGGATGTCTTACTTTCTATTATGCTTCTTAATAATTTTGGAATGGTGACTGTCGACAAAGAAGCCATCAAAATGCAGCAAAGCAAAGTAGACAAGAAATTTTCGCATCATTGTACTCTCATTATCTTGCCACCAGATTGGTGCCCTTTCGTTTTGGCGTGCTCGCAGTTCCATAAGCTCCTGGCAGCTTGAGAAGTCAAGGTAGTTCTCCGAGATCTGGTGGAGCCGGTTGCTTCGAAAGCGCCGTTGATTCGCCTAGCGGGGTGCCAGTCAGGCAGGATGCATTGGACAGTCTCGCCTGACGACCTCGCGCACAGCATGGGTCTTTGGAAAGATCAACGCGATGATGGAATGCATCGATATACGCACGTTGTTTAGGCGAAGGCAACGCAGGCCAATGTATGTCTGCAGTGCCAAAGTATAGAGAAGCATGGGCTGTAAAGATTTTCTCTGAGCCAACCTTAGTGGCATGGTCCAAGAGCTCCTTTCGTGACTAGAACAAGTGAAAGCTAATGAGCTGGACGTGTTCTTGCTTTTACTTAGGTGAGTGCGTGACCTTCTTGAACCTTCCTGAAGGTCCCAGACCACTGCTTCCTATCCGTTACTCCTACCGGAAGCTGCACGCACAAGTCTCTGCTGCTGAGCAGTGCAATCAGCCCACCCTTATAAAAATGGTCTATCGACAGTCTATATACTTCTCATAGACTCTAGTGCCTTCCTATAGATATTGTTTTGGTATATTCATAGTCTAGAGACTGTCTATAGACAAAAGTCTACTAAAATACTTCTCATAGACTCTAGTGCCTTCCTATAGATATTCTTTTTGTATATTCATAGTCTAGAGACTGTCTATAGACAAAAGTCTACTAAAAGTGTATGGCCATAAATCTATAGACTGTCTATAGACTGTATTGTCTTTAGACTGTTCTCTAGTCTTCGTCTGTAGAGAGTCTATAGACGTTATAGACAAAAGTCTATGGACAGTCTATAGACTATCTAAAGAAGTTTTTGTTAGGGCAAGTCATGTTATCCGGTATCCGTGGAGCGCCTGAATAAGTTCAAAACTTCAGGCAGTGTGGGGAATGTCGTTTCCGCTTCCGAAAAGTTGGTAGTATGCCGAAAGAAACCGCAGCACAACTTTGGCTCACTGCTCAGGATACACGTTCAGTAGCTTTGGTATTGTAATCACGCGAACACTGGACATTGTTGTGACGTACGCGAAGGTTCATCGCAACTGCCTCCATCCTATCTACTAGGCTGGTTTCTCACGTGCGTTGAATAATAAAATAAACACAAAAGAAAATTGGCAGTAAATTATACTGCAGTGCATCGCTGTCTTCTGCGAAAAGAACAAATCCCACTAGAAAGATTCCCATAGTGCTTATGCAAGCATGAATCCGTCGCGGTGTACGGACCATAGTGACCCTAGGACATTCAGGGTTCAAGCAGGCCCGTTAACCATTTAAATAAATGCAAGAAAATATCCGAAGCAAAGAAGTCCTTGCCCTCAAAAACACGCCTTATGGTATGCGCTTGCTAATTCTCGACCCCGTAAGACAAGTTAGCTCGCAAAAAAATCATAAAAGAAACATAAAAGCCATAAGAAAGCAGCATAAATTCGAGGAATTGACTTTTCGCCTTCTCTTAATGACAAGTAGCAAGACACTAACATTTCGTTTAGCATTTGCATAGAGGCAACTGTTGCGGTTTTACGACCAAACAAGTGCGAAGGTTATGACGGACGCCGCCGTACCGAGCTTCGAATTAATTTTGACCCGCCGGGACATGTTAAACGCGCTTCGAAATCCCATTACACGCGGTCGCTTTTCCATTCTGCCCTCATCGAAGTGCGCCTGACGCGGTCAGGGAACATTAGCATAAAGAACGGTTGCCAATGATAAGAGCGCGCGTTGTAAGTTGCGCAAGCAGTGCATACGCTGTTCACGTACGCACGCTCATACTGCGTCATAACAGAGGGGGTTTTTATGACGCTGACAGCTGAATGTCTGACTTTCTGCGGCCCAAATGGGTCGAATTGGACGTCGTGGTTTTGTACGAGTAGTAACCGGAGACTCCCGTGTTCGCCTCCTCGCGGATCAAAATGTTTTCCTCTAAAGCCTAGTTTCGACCACCTGGGGATCTTTAACGTGCGATGTCAGTGCACGTTAAAGATCCCCAGGTGGTCGAAATTATTCCGGAGCCCTCCACTACGGCACCTATTTCTTCCTTTTTTCTTTCACTCCCTCCTTTATCCCTTCCCTTACGGCGCG
This sequence comes from Amblyomma americanum, assembly GCF_052857255.1. NCBI lineage: Eukaryota > Metazoa > Arthropoda > Arachnida > Ixodida > Ixodidae > Amblyomma > Amblyomma americanum. The sequence goes on from NC_135498.1 coordinate 28,641,158, forward strand.
GTTCAGGTGTCCATCGATATATGAGACAGATACTGCGCCATTTCCTTTCCCCAAAAAAAACAATTATTATTATTAAAGCCTAGACCATTTTTGGAACAGAGAGCTGGCTTTCTCGAGAATGCGCCATTTCTGGTGGTGTGCTCCATGTACCGGTTGAACATGACGGAGTGGTTTCCAAGAGAATGCAAGCGTAGCAAGGGGCGGCATGGAGTCAGGTGGGCGCATGGCATTAGGCAGCTTGGAAGCACAGAGTGGTCAGAACATAGTTAATTGGTGACCAGAGGCAGAGGCCTTTTAGTGGACGTAGGATGGTGATGATGATGACAGCCACGATTGCGATGGTAGTAGTAGTCCAGGTAAGCCTGTAGGAGAGGGCATTGTCTGGGGTTGGTGTGCGGTACGAATATCGTTGTCACCTCTTTACCTCGGCGTCAGGATTTAGCAACAAGAAAGGATTACACCTTTCTTCGACGCCAGGCTGACTGCAACTAGTTAAGTAACCTGGCGCTTTCTTGCGCAGTGCCAACACCCCGATGGAGAACCAGGTGACGCCCGTCTACCTGGCGGCGCAGGAGGGCCACGTGGCGGTTCTCCAGCACCTGGTCACCGTGGCCGGAGGCAACCTGCACCTGAGGGCGCGCGACGGAATGGCCCCGCTACACGCCGCCGCGCAGATGGGGGCCCTCGAATGCGTCCGCTGGATGGTGCGTATCGCGCACTCTGCTGCACTGCCTCAGTGCAGCAATCTTCACCTTTTTTTTCTGCATTACCATCCTTTCATTTGCAGGAAGAGTGTTCGTAATGAAGTGACAGGAGTGAGCGCTCACAACAGGTGAATGAAGTATATACAAAGCAAATATACATAGTCGGCAGCTCATGTTTGAGGGAGGTAGTGTGGAGGAAGAATTATGTTGATGCAGTCACGCAGGCCAGTTCGGCTCCCTGACGTGATTTCCTGTATGTGGGTGCGTCCATAGTGCATCCGCCAGTATCAACACCAGGCGAGTGGGCCGCCAGGGAGTGCGACATTCTTCCCGGGCACACACACGCATACTGAAAACTTTTACCGCTGACTGTATAGTCCATCACTTATAACGGACCTGACTAGTCACAAAAGATCAGACAAAATATTTCTCTGCAAAAGTATGCGGGCAGACTAGACGGCTGTGACAGTGTTCAGGTTACGTATTACGTCACTGCTTGTTCTGGCCATGAGACACGCTGTTCTGGGGACCGAAGGTAAAGGTGAGTGCTGACAAAGCTACAGCCTAGAGCTAAATTAACCAGAGCGCGGCCAAAATAAGGAACAGTGGTACCAACAACCACTCCAACTGATCCAATGCATGTTCATAGTCATAATTTATCAGTTTTACGGAAGTACAAACCCGTAGAACATTTCTACTATTTTTTGTACTCCTACATGGAGCGCATGTTTCACGAACAGCATTAACACTTGCAAACGCTGGCTGCCGTCCATGGGCTTATAGCTTCAATTAGCAAGAGCGGCAGCGCATAATGCAGGTAATGACACTTAGCTGAAGACAGGACCTGCGCCATGCTCCGTCTTCTTCTCTCCGTCCCGGTCTGCATTTCACGGTGCCTCTCTTGTTCCTTCAATAATGAACCAAGAAGTGAAGCGGTTCGTTCGTCTCAGTGCAGCTCTTGGAATCAAGGAGCCCGAGGTTCTGCTCTCATGCAAACAATCGCGCTGGTTTTTTCGACTGTTGGCCTGATGCCCGGTGGTCAACCGTTTGCGAGCGAGACTGCTGAACCCGACTGGAACCTCACTGACGTCACTTATCAGGTCCTCACGCATTTAGTATCAATTGATAAAAAAAAATATTTGTTTGAGGCACTTAGATATCTCTCAACTGCGGGAAGGCGAAAGCCGTTTGCGACTCATTTCACTGATTTGAATTTGCCGCGCTTGAATTCATTTCACGACAGAGGAGAAGAGCAGCTGGCGCGAGCGTGGCGCCACGTGACCTAGGTGGCGATTTAACGGATGGACGGTCACCGCGAGTATGAGCCATTAAAGGCTATCGCCTTAAAAGGCTGCAAAGTTAAAATGTAGAACCCTCTCCGACATAGAGCAGGCTGTAAATGGAAAACAACACTCCACGATTGGTTGGAACTTGAGACGCCTACTCGGCATTATGAAAAGATCTTCTTCTCTATAAGACGAATACATGACATAGTATATGATCCTCCTCACAAGTTCAGTGGAGAGGAAACTGCGAGCGCGCGGCGAATGTTTTCATACGTGCGTTGTTCTCAAGCTCACGCGAGTCAATTGCACACGCCTGGGATCCGTCGCCCCGCACTTATACTTTCCATCAGAGTGACAATGAATTCATTTTAAGCGGAAGTTTTACAGTTTACCTTGGAATCATATATGCTTACAAAGCTGGCCGCCTGCCCCGCCCCCCTCCCGCTCATGAAAAAAAAAAACGAGGGAAGACGTAAAAACATATAAACAATCGAAGGCCCCGGGCCTACGTCCGCCAGCCTCACCTAGTTTAAACAAAACGTTCTTGTATGTTTTCTTCTCCACCGCATAGAGTACGTATCTAAACTGCCCATTAGCATGCAAACGACGGCCACTTAAACGAAACTACTTCTTTCTCTACCGCTTATTTTCGCTATTTCCGCGACTGAGAAGCGCTTGCAGCGAGGTCCAGATAGAGGATAACGGCAGTATAGTGGCCGGGATTTCGCTTGTTTTATTCTTATCACGCCGCGCTGATTTCGCTCGTAAATTAAAACACGCTCGGTGATTAACTGAACCGCTTCGTCGATTGGAGTTTTAAAAAACGCACAGACTCTTGAGAACCAAGCACCTCCTCCCCCCCGAGGCCGTTCCCGCTTCGCATGGTTGGGCCAAGCAGCCCCGAAACGAGGTGCCTGAGCTCAGGCTTCAGCCACGCGCTGTATACTTCAGATAAGGCGTCATTCTGCCGCTGTTCTGTTTCCTACTTACCGGGCTTTGCTGGAGTTCTTTCTCTGAAATTTTGGTGGGCGAGACGAATTACGTAACAGGAACGCGTGAGCTTTATCAGAACGTTTCTTTGTGCGCTTACTCAAGAAATTGAGTTATTCGCTCCACTCCACTGCCTGAGCGCTCTTACCTGATCTCACGCAACTTCTCTCGTTAGTTAAATAAAAAGGGGTTGGTCTAATCGCTTCAACTCGGAGGCGTGGTTAGGCCAATAAAACGTGCTATCTGGCGTGCGCAGTGTAACTGTTGAAACGCGCCCAACTCAGAGTCCGCACAGGACGGCTTCCGTTCGGTCTAGTGCATTGAAGTCTTTACGTGGGTGGTGATCTTTCGTTTATTTATTTATATTTTATTCTTAATCCGGAGACCCGCGTCTGTCCCTTTCGTTGTACTGTCGCCCTGTATAGGTGTTATCTTAAGTCGCAACGTCAAATCACTGAAAAGCCGAGGGTCCAGGCTGAAACTGAAAGAGATGGAGGTCACATTTGAAGGAAGTCAGGGAGAATAAAAGTTACGGCCGGTTGCTGAGAGAGAGGCAGGCGCGATTTGCGACGGGGCCGGAACTGGCTCGTTTGTCAAGACTTGTCTCAGTCCGTTGCAAAACGTCACAGGTGCTGCCTCGTAAGTATAAAGGCCGCTGCACCTCACCACCGGTAAATGCTATCTGTGCGACCTGTTGATGTTTGTCAGTGCACTTCAGTGGCCGCGACCGTCCTCAATACAGACTCCTTCGAAACGCGCCTCAAACGTTCTGGACACAACCAGCGGGCGGCCAAGCGGTGCACAACACTGATGCAGCGCAGCATCGGTCGCCACACTACTTGGGTGTGACCGCGCGATTAATTACGGCGGGCTTTGCGAACGAAACGAAGGGATGATAAGTTCAGATATTAAAACGAGCGTAGGCAGTGGAAGATTTCCTTTCGGTAGCCATCTGGGTCGGGCACTCATTATTGTTTTATCCGCGGGGAAATGGCGCCAAAGTGGCGTGGCACCGCCGTATTAGAACGGATTAAACGCTTTTGTCATTGTGGGTCGAGATTGTGGGTGGGTCAGTGAGGTAGGACTGCTTAGAATCGGAACAGCGCTTTCTCGGTCTGTCTCACATTCTCCTTCTTGTCTGGGCAAGTGGGTAATGGAAGTGCGTGTGAGAGGAGGCTGCCAATGCCGTTCAAATGAATGTAAGAGTTTTCTCCAGTGCTGATATCGACGATAGCACGAGTTTCTTTCTCTTGGGTTAATGTGTCTTGTCGAACATGAAAATGCACAGGCAATACGTTTTTTTTTTCGGAAGGGCGAACTTCAATGTAGCATGCCATGCATCCAACAAAGTAATTTCCCACCGGCTTGTGAAGTCACTATAGGGGATATAATGACACATATCCTGGTTATCTCGAAGAAATTGGATATTACAACTAGATCATTTCGTGTTCTTGACTGGTGCCTACTGCACGCAGATCGGTGTAGATTTCTAGTTTGCATAGGTATGATTATATATATATTCATATATGAAGGTATGGCAGAGTCTTTTTTTCGTTATAAATGAATTTGTTTACTTATTCCTAGATTTCAATATCTGCAATCGTATCTTCTCAGAGTTAGATTCCACGCAGACATAGACAATCACTGGTGATTGGGAAACTTTCCAACTGTGAGAAAATACATCGTGAAGGTTGTCCTGCTGTCTTGCACGAAACAGGATTGGCATGCAGGTCTGATCGATAAGAGCATCGATACGTTTAATCATTCCCCGCTTGTTACGCATTGTTCAGTCTCCAAATAAACTGTGATACAGCCGTTTCTTTCGGGCTCGCACACGATACATACAGCTATGTGCGTTGTTGAGGACCTTTTCGCACAGCTGTGACGGTTGCACATGGTTCAGTCATCGCTTGCTCACGACCGGTAGTCTGGGGTTCATAATTGTAGATGGTGACAGTGGCGCTCCCCCAGCCTCCTTATCTTTCATTTCTCTTCTCACCTTGCAAAAAATGTCTTTAGACAGTCTATAGACTGTCCATAGACTTTTGTCTATAAAGTGCAAACTTTTCTTGATTTTTGTCTATAAAGTCTATAGACTTTCTACAGACAAACCCTATAGACTAGTCTATAGGCAATACAAACCCCACAGGCAGTCTATGGACAATCTATATATTTATGGCCGTACACTTTTAGTAGACTTTTGTCTGTAAATAGTCGATAGACTATGAATAGACAGAAGGACATATCTATGGGAAGAGAATAGAGTCTATAAGAAATCTATATACAGTCGATAGACCGCTTCTACAAGAGTCCACTATGTCTATCTTTATCCCGGCCACGAAGGCTTACTGCTCCTGCAGCGCCGCTCGCTGCATCCACAATGAGAGCTTCCCTACGCACGCGTTCCACACTGATGGGTGTGACTTGGCCCCAGCCACGCACGCTGGAAAAAAGGGGGGGAGCTCTTGCCAGCTTCGGCGCGAAACAAAAGCGCGCGCTCTATTCATTCCGTCGTCCACCGCTAGAGCGAATATAAACCAGGTCTTTGTGACAGGCGCGCGTTCGCCAATAACAATTACTCGCCGTGGTTAATAACCCCCTCCACTTTTACACCTTGGGAGACGCACACGCAGCAAGTATATACGAACCAACCGCAAGGGGCGTCGACCGGTTTCTTTTTGCGGAGTACGAAAAACCACGCTCGCTCCCTCGCTGTATGTAAGCGAGCAGTCCAATTCGATTCCGTGCGTGCCAGTGTGAGAGACGTTGCGGCGCCTTTCGCGAGTTGTGATACGTGAGGAGTTGTGGAGTGCATGCTAAGTACCGCGTGCCTGTGTGTGTTTACGGGGTGAGGCCGGCACCGGCAGTCTTTCATCGGCGGCTTGGCCGGCGCTGCATAGGTTGTGTGCGTATACTGGCCGAGGGGGCCGAAAAGGCGGAACCAGCTGAAACCACATCGACCACGCAACAAGCACCGCCACCAGGAACGCGACGGGGGAACCGTTTCCTTGCCTTGGCCACGGACTCCCTTCCGCTTTGTTCGGCGCGGCGAAAGTGGTGGAGGCATTAGCATTTCTCTTCACTGTATGTAACTGTCTCTTTGTCTGTTATACTTTACCTGCGGGGAATGCGTTTTTGGAACGCGGTTCGGCTGTTGGCTTGACTTGTCTTTTTTTTTTTTACCGCTGTGTTACAGATGTCGTGTGTTAATTGCTTTACTCGAAGCTAATTTTAATGTCTTATTCTTTTCGTGAAAGTCTGCATTGTGAAAAAAAAAATACACGAATGCTTCTAGTTCCAGATACATCGCGTTATGACATATAGGCTAATTAACTCACCATTTACCTGTTGGGTGTGTCCACAACGTTGCCGTTCTGCCCTCTTTTTTTGTACTGCGTGGTTATTGTTCTCGATACGGGTATGGCAGCGCGCTGGTGAAACGGTTCCCACGGGTCCGCATTTCTGAGTCAGGCCTACTTCTTGTTTTCCTTAATAGGATAGTGCAATATCACGTGCACGTGCTTAACATTTAATGATGTGTAAGCTTAGTCTGTAAGTACGCCCTGCATCTTAACAATGTAGGGCACCCGCCAAATCAAAACATACCAGTGGGAAAACGTCTCTGGTTGACATCTGCCGCTTGTTACTTGTAAGTTTACCGGGTAGGTTACGTGTTTCGCACACCGGCGACACTCGTGCTACTATTTAACTAAATCTACCCGCCACAAGCTAAAGCTGTTGAGAATAAGGTCGCGGGTTCGATCCCAGCTGTTGCGGTTGCACCTTTCTAGTCCAAATGCAGGAATGGTGGGGCTGCTATCTTTTCTCTGCATGTTAAGGCATCCCAGGTCTCCTTATTTAGTATGGAATGCCTCATAGTCCGCAGGATGGTTTTCGAACCTAAATATGCATCAGTCAAACATTTCTCACCTCTGTCTCTCTGAGAAGCTGCAGTTGGTTTATTTCTTTATCTGTTTTATAAGAAGGCGCATTGACTGTCAATTTCCTTGTTTGCATTCTCTAACTCACTGTCTTGCGTCTGAAGCCTATTTTCTGCTCCATTCACGTGGCAGGTGCGCAATATTCGTTGTTTATTCAAGAACGCAAGCTTGGATTTCTTTAAGTCATTGGGGGCTCATTTCCCATCCTTATTCTTCTGCTTCCACTTAATGAGACACTGAGGTCAACTCCACCCAATTATTTGTCTCAGTAAAAAATGATTACCTAGTTTGTTTGTTTTTTTTTTTTTTGCGGCTGCGTTGGCGTTTGTCCGGCGGCAAAACACGCATTTATCGCCGAACAAATTCGATTTAAAAATATTTCAGCTAGTCGGTTCTAATTCGTGGCGCACTTACAGAGAATTTTTACGCTACATCTCCATTTAGTTTTAAATGAAATGGCGATGTAGCGTAGCCCCTGGGATGCGTTCCCAAAATTCGTTGTCGACATACGCATTTCACTTGCGGAATTGACCGGTTATGGCGACACCTGTATTTGGTTTTTCGAATTATTGTAGCTTATAAAAGGTCCGTTTTCGGTGAGAACGGTATCTCTGTGATTGGAACGCTGTACCGTATCGGTACAGACCGACTTCTACTTATTTTCAATGTTCCTTTAATTATCATACCCAAATATCTGGACAAAAGCATTTTTCAAAGAGAAAGAGGTTATGAACGCAGTTTTTTTTTTTCATATACTGTAAGATTTTTCTATAAAGATCATTATATCCGCAAATCTCCCGCCTACAGGATTGCGTTTTTTTTTCTATAAATGTTTTTGATATCGTCAGGAGCCTCCCTCTTTGGTTCTCTATGGCAGTCTTAACTTTTCCATGCGAGCGATGGAAAACTGTAAAAGATTTTGCTTCACATCGGAAGAATTGCAAATTACGTTTAATGTTTTCATAACAGTACCTTACAATTTTTGATTATTCATAATTTTTGTCTAATAATGTTAGACATGTCCTCGGACATGAAGTATCCCATTAGGATTTCGTGAAAGGCATTCCTGACTTACTTACGAAACATATATTGATCTTTTTTTTTTCTTCTTTTTCTGGTTACAAGAACCGCTCCAGTTAACGGCTTTTGATTCTGTCATATCTTTGTGCCTCCTAGATTTGCACACCGTTCAGGATGACACTTCCGGAAAGTTGGCCTGTCGTGACGGAATTAGTTTTCTGCGCGTACGTGTTTCGTACTTCGTATCTGTCCGTGCCTTTCAAGACCTACTAGTTTCGTCATTACACACAGTGTTCGTGGCGCCGGGTTTTCCAACACCTGCGCTCAGAACTCAGAAATTTATGTAAGGTCATTTGGGCACCGAATTCTTTTCTGCGAGAAAGTTATTAATACCACCTCAAGTCCTGTCCAATAGTTTTCGAGCACAACCACCTCTACCTGGTAGGCCACTCATTCTCACGCAATCATACTTTCTGCTTAGTTGTTCAATACGAGCGCTTCATAGCGAACGTGTTCTGCACTACTGTGGTGTTCCGTACTCAACCAGCCAGTTCTTTTCGACCTGTTTACGACGTAAAGATTAAGCTCATCGCCTCCACTTACATCGATCTACTGAACTCCTAGGTTTGTCGACCAAGACTTCGAAGCCGCAATGTCATCACAAGATCATTTCTGTATCCACCATCGCCGCACCGACGCACCGTTAGTGTATGTATACTTCACGACCAAATCCTGATCACCAACCTCGACGACTCCGGCCTTCGTTGGAACCCGAAGCGGCCGGTGCCCGCATCTGTAATACAACATATCTCCGATACAACGGATCGCAGCGCTCACGTGCTGCGTCATTTCAGGCACCTTATTTTTCATACGGACAGATCTATTGATTCCCGTAACCCGCACGGGAAAACAACAGTGGCGGCGCCGGCTTTACTACTCTCCTCCTCTTCCTCACTCCACTTTCCTTTCCACCCTTTCTTCTCTTCCTCTCTCTTTCGCCCTCAGTGGCGCACGCCACCAGTGCGTGCTGTGGGGTAGCGGGCACGCGCCCGCAGCGTGCCCCGTACGGCCGCGAGGACACCGTAATCCCACCCGCTGTCTCCCCCTCCCCTCCCCCTCCCCACTGCCCTCTCTCTCCATTCACCCCTCCGCCGCTTCGTGGCTCGTCGAAATGTGGGACATCCGATTTCGAAGATTAAGCCGAGAACGCGAAACGAGCGCGAGTCAAATCGTTCACTTCTCCTCGCGATCGGAATTAGTGCGGCCACCGCTGCTATGCCGGCGGCACGCGGGAAAAACCGGCAGCAGCCCTCTCGAGCGCCATCTGGAACGCTCCAGTAGAACAGCGAGCCAGCAGCCGCCCCGATGCTCCGCCGCCGACGCGGATGGAGGAGCAGTGCCGTCGGCCTGATGTGAGCTGCTCTCCTGCACGTCGCGCGTGGCCCCCAGGGGGAAAATGTGAAGAGTCTCGAGGAGGAGGTTTTCGTTGTTGTTGTGTCCCTCTCTCCTAAAAGGCTGATTCGAATCGATTCGATTCGACCAGACAGTGTGCCCTGCTTCGAGCCACGTCCGCTCCTACAAAGAAGCGTGTGTGTTTCAACCGTGAAGGAGAAGTGCTAACGACCGCTACGTTAGGGCAGATGCGACCGGAGTAAATGACCTGACCTGGCTTGACCCGACGATAGAGAGAGAAAAAAAAGTGAAGAGTCGTGACGTGAACGTGACGTGAACGTGGCCCGTGAGAACCGTGTGTGCATTCTCCCCAGCTCTCAGAACTAAGACACTCGTCGTCTTCGTTCTCTGGATCGCTGCACTTGGTGACAACATCTGTCTAGTGGACCCCGCATTTTAGAAGTCTGGTGGCAGTCCTTGAACGCGTCACTGCTGTGAAACCTTTGCGGCAGTGATACTGGTGGGCCATTCTGTGCGTTCACGGCTGGTTTTGCGCGTAAACATTACTCATCCTGCTTGAGGCTGCTCCTCAAAAGTGTCGTTCAGGGAATAGTTTTTTTTTTTTTCTGTTGAGAACATCACTGACCTATAGCCAGGATACCTCTCAGCTTCAGTGCCTCTACATTGTCCTCTCGGCTTGGTCACGTGACAGTAATCTACCCAAACGACTTTTCCCTCACATTATGGACATACTGCGCTTCCCTTCACCACTTCTGGTTTTAAACACCACCTGCGTCGTGACGAGGCGGGCCCGCTTCTACGCCAGGCTACTTTTTCACCAGTTCAACTCTCTCGCCGTCCGCTCATGCCCATTTCTGTTGGCCAAGATGAAGAAACCGATACAGCGCTTCGTAGAAACGGTGTAGTCCTATAGTTCCGGTCTGCGCCGTTGACTGCCAGTCGCCGCCGCCGGTCGCGGTCCTGAGGTCTAATGGAAGCCCTTCGGAGGTCACTAAAGGGATTGGCATCGGATCGGCCCTAACCGAATCGGCGGCCCTGAGAGCAAGCAGTGCGTCGGCGCGCCGCTGTTGAAGTGCTTCCCGTGGTGATTCTCTAAATAGCTGCCGTTCGCGGTTCTGTGTCCTCAGTGGGTGGAGTTCCAAAACAGACGACGGCGGGACAGGTGTGCGTGACGTTGTTTGTTTTTTTTTTATTGGTGGTGAAACGAGAGGAGAATTATCGCGAGCCACGTGATTGACTTCATTAATCGTCTCCTTCGGGGACTGCGAAGTCAGAAGTGGCGAATTGGATTCGGCGATACCGTTGGATTTTGCTGCGAGCGAAGTAGAGGATTGAAAGTCCGCTGGGAAGGTACGTGTGTTCGTGATTCTCGAGTGCAGTGTTTAAGACGTGACACAATATGCGTCTGGTGCGACGCAAAGTGCCGGAGAGAGATATATGCCTGGGCCATTGGTCTTGTGTTCATTTATTGTGAATGTGGCCATAATTCTGCGATGCACTCAAATAAGTCGCCGCTGACTTCACGGCGCAGTAGGAGGCAGTTAGTGCAAAAATGTTAAACATACCGGTGAAAATCGAAAAAGTATGGCTGCCTGCACTGTCTCCTCATTCCTGGTGCGTTGTACCACGCCTCGCTCAATAGCTGCAAAGCGTTGTGTGCTTTATATGCCAATATGCGCTAAGACACAGAGGCGTT